>NC_133672.1:19337681-19937681 GCF_048934315.1 Petromyzon marinus | reverse complement strand
CTGCATACGATTAATGGCGTTCCAATTAATAACCAACCTTCGTCACCGAGGTTGGACCTAATTATCATAACGACCTGCATCATCATAACCACGCCCACTCGCATAAATTAATACGATTATCTCTCGAATTAGCATAGTTTATGCACATAATTACACCAATTAATTCAGATAAATTATTTAAATTTCAAATTTAATCAAATTTTCCTTATTTTCATCAAATTTTCATAACCTACATATACAACAACCTTCGAGCACCCATATCTCACAGAGCGGGCCCTAACCTATAACAGCTGGCAGTTCACCAGCATTGCTTCAAGTGAGCTGGAGCGTGCTGATGAATATAAAAACCGGACCAGAGCTTGGTTTATGTACAACCAATACTGCTGAAATGATGCACTCCCAGAAGGAAAGCCGTGTGGCTAATGGGATGTGTACAAATACTTGTATTTTTTAAGTGGAAAGACGGATATGTGAAGGAGGGGAATCATCGTTTGCGTGTTAATTTTGTTAATCATATCCACGATGTAAGCCAATTATTATATTGAAACTTCGCAGAGCTTTCATGAGTAAGAAAGTTGTACCAACAATAATTATTATCGGTTCTATTGCGATCGAGGGCTGCACGTTTCAACGGGCACACATGTGTCATGCTGCGATGGTGACGGTGCTCCCGGTTTTTTAAGACCGGGAGGAAGTGAGGGCTTCACCTTTCTGGCAAATTGCCCGATGATGCTGGATGTAATTACCAGCGAAACGTCGTACTCAAAAATTGTAAATGTTGTGGATTCACTCTTCAACACACCGGTGGGCTGAAGGAGTGATCTATTTCTCTTTTGTCAATGTGACACATTTTTTACTGATTGGCCATGTCGGGTAGTGGAGGGTTACGACACATGAATAATGCGATCTAACCCAAAAACTTTTATTATGAATAATATTGGTCGTGAAAGCCTACGGCCTTTCTGGCCGTGATTTTTATTTCAGCAGCATTGGTTCAACACGAGCAAACGTCAGAATGGTTTTCAGCTCTGCAAAGCTCATGATGACTTTTTGTGAAGTATTCCACAGTTTTGCATAGAACTAGGACCTGTAACGAACAGAGAGCATCCTTGCCTGCAAATATCTGGCAGTTCACCAGCGTCGGTTTGAGACACTGAATGCTCAAACGAACGCAAATGTGGTAATGATTATTTTGTGTTATCTCCATATATATAAAAGTTGTAAATATGTGTCTGTTCAAAATGTTTAGCGTACTTCCCGACATGCAACAAACTTGAAATTTACCACGTGGGTACTTTCCAGACTCTACACCATGCAAAAGTTATGAAAATAAACTTTTTTGTGTGTGGGGGGGGGGAGCTCAATAATGAATTTATTTTTGGTACGGCAAGTGAGCTGTGACGTCAAATCTGTCACGTGACCCGCACATGTGGAAGCGTAACGCATTGTCGTGTAGTGGTTAGCGCGCTGCGCTACGAATCCGGCAACCCGAGTTCGATTCCCGCTCACGGCCACTACCAGTGACGATTATTTTAACCGGTCCTGGGCCTCCCCTACGTCGACTCAGCCTCAAAACGAGTAACTGCTGTGGTGTGTTAACATCGCCACTGGGGAGACAAAGGCGGCCGGGCGTGGTGGATCCAAGTCCCAGGAGAAGCTGGGTAGTACAGCTAGTGTATTATATGCGCGAGTACTAAAGCTGGAACGATTCGATTACCAAGTCGATTATAACCGATTCCTTGTGTATGGTCAATTACTCAGACCCCTTTAAAAATGACAGCCATCCCCACATCTTACTTCCTGTGACGCGGCTGATGTGATCAAGTCCCTCCCATCAGGTGGGACAACCACAGCAAGAAAAAACTGCTGAAGTAGGCGAGAGATCTGCCGTGGCACGAGGTTATATAGGCCTCGGCAGTAGGGGGGAGAGAGAAGGGGGGGGCAGAAAGTGGACCCCGCAGCAGCACCCGGGTCACTGGAGTAAAGTGGGCCACCACTCATTGATCCGTACATTTAACTCGATGAGTCGATTCGATTCCGTGCCCCGTTGGGTCCTCCCCCCTTTTGTGCTTTTGGGTGTGCTGGGTTTCAACATAATTCCCGATCCATTGTGAATCTTCCCTTCCCCCATTTCAGCACTCCGATCTACATCCGACAGGAGATGATAAACCGCAGGGAGGGGGAGTAAAACCTAATCGCCAGGTAATTGGAAAAGTCGCCCATTGTCTCGCGGATGTGCATGATTGTACGATGGATGGGGCAGAGGAACGTGCTACAGGGACACGCCCTGAGGAATGCAGGCATCGGCCTTTGGATGAAAAACTATTTTTCAGTAATTCAGTGGGCAGTGCTCTCACTGGCAGCTCATTCTCAATGTGGGTGATTCACCACGTGTTTGTGCCACATTTTGTATCTGAGTTGAGTCCATTTTTGTTTCCTTTCCTGTTTCTCTACTCCCTCCTGGTATAGCCGGGTGGGGGTATCGAAGGGGGAATGGGCAGATTGTGTTTAACCTTGAGTTTGTCGTGGCATGGGGTGCTGGTATGATTCCGCTCTTGGCTTCCACACCCTGAAATTCCAATAATTACCTGTCTTTGTGCGCTGTGGTTGCCTCGGATTGGTGTGCCACTCTCTCGCTGGATTGTTACCTTGCCATCCCTGCGTGTAATTATGTTGGTAGTTCGTGGGTGCTTGCTCCTCTCTGAAAAAAAATTCCGCAGACTACCTACTGGATCTCCTCTCTGTTTCAAAGAACAAATTTGACCTCAGGTCTTCGCTCATTTACCAGCTTCACATTCCCTATTGCTGTACAAAAACTGGAGGAAGGGCCTTTGCTATTGATGCCCCCAGGGTCTGGAATGCTATTGCCAATAAACTGCAACTTGAATCACTACCTATGAGATCTTCACTCAAAACTGCTCTAGAGGAGTTGTACAACCCTAGCTGCCACTGCTATTCAGTGCCCTAAAATATGGCTCTAGATTTTGGTGTTATAATTTATTTATGTAGTTTATTGTTAAAAATTCGATCACAGTCCCTATGATCACTGTTACATTGGATTTATGGCTTTTATTTTGGTGATTTCGAAAAGTTTTTTTTGTTTTGGCCATGTTTTTGTTTATTGTAGTACGGAGTTAGACTGATGGCTTTAATCTTAGTTGTCTTGTGGTTGTTGTTATTTGACTTGCATCCCACTGGGATTTTTGCACACAGCGTTGGTGTGCGGTGCTATTTCAGGAATATTTTGATATTTTTTTCCTGTATTTTCTGTTTGCACAGTCACATAATCACTTTAAGATGTTTTCTTGTTCATGTTTTTGTTTGTTGCGGTTGCACCCGATTCAAGAGCTTAATGGCTCACAGGGCTATACCAAATAAATGAACTATGAACTAACTAACTCTATTGTGGGGCTTGGTGTGAGGTGCTGTAGCTGCTCACGTGATTTTTACTTCCCTCTAGATGGCGGGGTGCATTATCTCTCTCCCTGTGTTTTGTCCGAATTATGGCTCCTAATTCTATATAGCCATGCCGCGTGAACCCTATTCTGTATGTGGTGTAAGGAGGCCGTCTCTGGGTCCAAGACCATACCCACAATTTCTGTAATCTCTAGACTCAAGGATTAAAAAAAACAATCTTGAACATTTTGTCACCTTCGTGGTATTGATCAACATCACCTGCGTAATACACTCCTCGTTTACGCACTGGGTCATAAATTTGGCAGCATTAAACCCCTCAGTGTTGAATATTCTCCAAACTTCGTAATCACTGTTAGGCTGAGTTGTTTGAAATAATTCCTAACCTTGTATGGTAGCGACTTTACCCATGGTATAGAATATTCATGTAACCTTCTTTTCAGCACTTGTTTTCTCGTCCAACTTCCTCAGACCTCTGATCATTGCCTCCTTACTACTGAATGAGTATTCGGAAAGTTGGTCGTTGTGAGAGGAGTCAGTGTCAGATGAGCTATCACTCAAACTTTACCGCTGCTTAACATAACTTCTGTAATGTATTTTGCGCCTGTGTTGTGGGTATGAACGTAGAGCGAGACTTCTCTTGGAGGCAATGCGTTTATTACAATAAACGATAACAACACCAATAGCCGTAACACGACTGGTGTCTGTTAAAAACACTGCTGCAGTCAATCACAGTTGGTTTTGAGTGATTACATTGGGGTGGGGGGGGAGGGATGGCAAGTGATGGGTGATGGGAGGAGACCAGGGACGCAACGTGACCGTCCATGTACGAGGATAAGAGTTGCCATCTGTGACGTACACAACCTGGGGACACATCATGGGAAGAAGGATCTCTCAAAACCCGAAGAGGGGAGAACTACATGGAAACGCATTGTCTTGAGCAATGAATTAGCACAAGGGGACGAACAGGGGTTGGAGTCATGTTCTTCGTATGGTCGACGTTTATGTAGAGCAACAACTATATTGGATTGAGGTGGTTGAGCCAGATCATTGTGTAAGAAGTAGAGTTGGTGCATCGCTGTGATGATGCCTCCGAATTTGTGAATTGGACATTGAGTTTTCATATATTCCATAGTCTATTCAGGCTTGGAGTTAGGGATAGGGCTACAGATTTGCTGCAGAAATATTTTTCAGAGCGTCAGTGTTTGGCACTACATGTAGGGCAGTTCCACATATTAGGCAAACATCACAATTTCAGCATCATCTTAATTTTATATATTTATATGGGATATAATATAGAAGGTAATTATTGCTTTAGAAATGACATTATTCACACAGATGATTTCTATCTGAATCTCTTGGTTGAAATACTTTGCCCAAGGTAAGATAACTGTGCGATTATGGTAATGAGTATCCACGTCCGTCTGAGACCGTGGAACTGCCCTCCAGCACTGCCGCTCACATCAGGGGACATAGGAATGACTATGGTTGCTGGCTTCACCGTGGCCAACTAGTTTATTAATGGGCATCTCCTCCTTGCCATCCTAAATTTCCACCACCATCACCACCTCCACAACCTTGTGCTTGTCGCCCCCAACTCAAGCTCAGTGCAAACCCCTTTGAGGGCTGGCATTACCCAAGGGACACAGAACTCTGCTTCACATTTGGTTTCTAGAAGCTCCGCAACAGCCACACTGTGGATGTAGACAGCCCTTAGCGTTATAAATGTGAGCCACTCGCGTGTCCCAAACACTCAAAAGAATTGAGACGAGGCGATAGTATTAGATACAAATATTTATTATTAAAACGCGACGCCTTGTAAGGAAGGGGAGGTGCTGGTGGGGTTGGGTGGTGCTGGAAGTGTGGGGGGCTGTGAGATGCTCAGAGGGTGTTCGAGGCCTGGGGGGGCAGGTCTTGGGAGGCTTCTTGAATGCCGGGCTCCAGTGAGCAGCCAGAGATGTCCTCTTCCTCCTCAACCGTGACAAGCTGTGGACATACTGACCCATTAGACACTACACACAACTCAGTACTTCTACCAGCTCAACTGGGATTACACACAACAATCAGCACCCCCTACTGGCAGACAAATGCCAATTGCACACCAGGTGCTGAGTCACCTTGTGCCCACAGGGACATCTGTCATTGGGGGTGCCCTTTCACACGTGTTGAGATGAGATGTGATGTAAAGCGCTCTGAGATGCCCCGGTGTACAGAAAGTTGCTAAATCATTCTCATCGTTATCACTGTGTCCAGCAATAATGAAATTGTCTATAGATAGATAATCTGTATTTGTAAACGGGGACCATGACGGCTTAACGTGATGGTTAGACCAGCTCATCATTATCATAATACACTGAATCGTGTGTGCATGAATCTATTATTTACGTTAAACGCAAATTATATACGTGTGTGTGTGTGCGATGCGCGAGTGCTGTACACTCACCTCCACCTCGCTCTGCAGACGCTGCTGCTCCGAGTGTCCACTCTGCTCGTTGTCGCGGTAGGGCGCCAGCTCAGCGTGCAGCTCCGCCACTACACGTTGATACCACTGAATCTCTGCCTGCAGAGATTCCAGTTGCCAGTTCCTGTCAATGAGCTGCGTGGGCCACGGGCAAATGGCGGCAGAGGGACACAGGAAAGCATTTTAACGACTGCGTGAGGTTATTGCAGAACATACAGGTATAATAACACACACACAACCAGGATCTTCATTTATAATTGAGTAATGTAATGAGCTACGAAGCTCTTTTACACAGATGTCCATACACCACCTTTGACCAAATAAACCGAAATGCATCCAATCATCTCAGATCTTGGAAGAAAAGCATGGTTGAACCTCAAGTGCTTGGATGGGCAACCACCATCAATACAAACCAAGATAACACCTATAAAAGCATGATGAAGACCGCTTGTGTTGCAATCGAAACGTCGTGGGTTTTTTATATTATTAAAAAAAAGTACGTGACTTTACCGAAAGAATCAAGAATATGAATTCCTGCAGTCACGAAAGTTTTATGTTAAACATTTTTTAGGAATTAATTAACCCAAAATCTGGATTAAAATAATTGATTAAGATCGCTTCCCAACCAAAAAGAGGGAGGGGATGGAGATGCATGTAGCAAAGGGGAGCAGATGGTCTAGTAGTCGTAGGTACTTCTACTAGAGGTGGGATGGTGGATCGTAACGTGGTACAGTCCCTAAACAGAGAATGCTCAGTAACCTAGTGCGCATCCATTCTGTACAACCATCAGTGTGAAAAATAAGTGTATACATACAGTCCTCGACTTAGGAACACCATACTTACGGAGACCCGACTTACGGATACCCGACTTCCGAATCTGTTTCTATGAAATGTATTCATTTTTGGTTACCATTGACTTTAAAACGCGAACTTGCACTTCCAAACTGAACCACAGAACTATTTTGTTCAGTGCTGCGATCCTCCACGAGATGTCATGAGTCAGCCTCGTGCACGCGCACATGTGCGTATATGTGAAAGTGATTGTGTGGGGAGCGGTAGTGTTGCAGTTCACGCGCTGCGCTACAAACCCACCGACCCAAGTTCAATTCCAACTCACGGCCAACACCAGTGACGATTATCTGAACCATTCCTGGGCCTCCCGTTGGTCAACTCGGCCTCAAATGAGCACCTAGCGCGCTGTATAAACATCACCACTCGGGACACAAATGCAGCTGGGTGTGGTGCTGGCACACAACCCCTCGCATGCCGTGCTGGCTTTCATAGGCTATCGCTAACAGCACGTGCCCCAACAGCCTATTAAAGCTACACGGTGGATCTTTGTGCGGATCGGAAGTGTAGCGGTGAGCACGCTTGTGATTTGAAAGCGGTGAGTGAAAATAAACAATATTTTTACTACATTTTATGTATTACTTACGATACACTATAATTTTAGTGTTAATGCAAATGTACATGATTTCTTATTTACGAGTTTAACAATGCTTGACTCTTTTGTTGAACCTTAACACATTTTATAACACTGACAATATGGGAATTTAAATATCGCACATTATTGTATTCCGACTTACGAACCGTTCCGACTTATGAATGGGCCTCAGGAACTAAATGCATTCGTAAGTCGAGGACTGCCATATTATTGATACATTTGTCTATTATACTATGTGTATTATTAGTTGTTTATCATGTAAAATTAGTTTACACTTGAAAAATATTCACCATAAATCCGGTATGTGGGGAAAAAATATTGATAGAGTATGTGTAGTGGCATAGCGCTGGCTGCTGGTAAAAAAGGGTAACTGCGGTGTATGGTAGTACCCACGTCAGCAGGCCACGATAGACACGAGAGGGGGACATCTAGGGGTAAGGTCACAGAGGGGGGGCCATCGGGAACCCGCTAGTAGGTTCCAGAGAGGGGGCGTGGCCGTGGCGGAGCGAGGCCACGCTGAGAGTATAAGAAGGGCCCCTGTGAGGGACCTTGTGGCTGTTGCTGGAAGTGGGATCCTCGTCGTGCTGTTCGTATATATAAGATAGTCGTCGTCACCATCTCGTCATCGTCGTTGTCGTCTCGTCGCTGTCGTCTTGTCGCCATCGTCGCTGCCGTCTTCACTCGATATTACGCTGCTAGATAGGTGTTCGCTGTCTCCGTTCAGTGCTGTCAGTGTTAGATGGTTAGTGTTTTGTATAGGCAAGCAACGATAATAGTGTGTACCCACGTAGGGTGTCTGTATTATCCCAATGGTGCTCGTTAAATAAAAGAAGCGCCTAAAAGTCTTACTGTCTCTGAGTTAGTCACTACACATGTACACATGAAAGTGACTACTGTAGTCAGAGATGCAAACGCTTGGGCGTCATCTGGTGCCTTACTGTCGCCATCCAGCGTAAACTATTTGGGTCTTTATAGTAAAGTTCGTAAATCTCAAGTACGCTATGGCAAGGTACCACAGTACATAACATGCGATTGGCTATCAATGACTTGAGTACATTAATAGTGAAAGTACGTACAACGGGAGGGCGTAAATAATGGTATTACTGTATATATGTGCGTTTGTGCCATGCCGGACTTCATAGGTGCTCGCTAACAGCACTTGCTCACCTTCGCCTCACTCTGCTGGTGCAGCACTTGCAGATCCTGGAGCTGACAGTGAATGCTCTGCAGGTTTTCTTGGCATGGCGCCAGCTCAGCGTGCAGCTCTGCCACCACACGCTGGTAACCCAAAATCCCCACCTGCAGGGATCCCAGGTGCTCATTCTTTTCGATGAGCTGCATTGGCCACGGACAAACGGCAGCAGAAGGACATGGCTAAGCATTTTAACGACTGCGTGCAGTTGTTAAAGAACATACAAATCCAACAAACACATACAGAACCAGTATCTTTATTTTAAATGAACGAATCTGATAAGCTATGAAACTCTTTTTCACAGATGTCCATACACCACACCACCTATGACCAAATGACCCGGAATGCACCCAATATTATAAGATCTTGGAAGAAAAGCAGGGTTGAACTTTGATGGTACTTGGATGGGTGACCACCATCCATACAACCCAAGATAACACCTATAAAAGCCCAGATATATGGATTAATTAACCCAAAAGCTACTTTAAAATGTCCGATTATAATTGCTTCCCAACCAAAAATAGGGAGGGGATGGAGATGCACGTAGCAGAGGGGAGCAGATGTTCTAGTAGTAGTAGGTACTTTTACTAGAGGTGGGATGGTGGATTGTAATGTGGTACAGTCCCTAAACAGAGGATGCTCAGTAACCCAGTGCGCATATACACATCTGTGTGAAAAATAAGTGTATATATAGGCAGTCCTCAACTTACAAACACCTGCACTTACGAACCTGCTTCCATCAAATATATATTTCATAACATTGACTTTAAACGCGAACTCGCACTTGAAAATTGAACCGCGTCACTATTTTGTTCAGTGGAGCAATCCTCCGCGACATGTAATAATTCAGGATGGCGCTTGGAGCAAGTGTTTGCCTATAAGTGTGTGTGTGTGTGCACGCGCACGTGTCTATGTGTATGAAAGTGAATGTGTGGGGAGCGGTAGTGTAGCGATTAGCCTTCGAAAGCGGCGACCCGAGTTCGATTCCCGTTCATGGCCAACACCAGTGACGATTATGTGAACCGGTCCTGGGCGTCCCCTAGATCGACCCAGCCTCAAATGAGTACCTGGTGCGATGTGTAAACACCACCACTGGAGAGACAAAGGCAGCGAGGCATGGTGCTGGCCAATCACCCCCTTGTGTGCCATGCCGGCCTTCATAGGTGCTGCTCACTAACAGTACTTTCCCCAACAGTCTATTAAGGCTATACGGGGAGTCTTTGTCTGCGACGTGCGAATGCAGTGTACTCACCTCCGCCTCGCTCTGCTGGCGCAGCATGTCCAAATGCTGCAGCTGTGAGCGTCCGATCTGTGCGTTTTCGCGGTACTGCTCCAGCTCTGTGTGCAGCTCGGCCAGCATACGCTGATACCAAAGAATCCCCGCATGCAGGGATCCCAGCTCCTGGCTCCTCTCGAACAGCTGCTTGGGCCACAGGCAGAGGGACAGAGAAAAGCATTTTAACGACTGTGTGCGGTTATTGTAGAACATACAGATGCAACAACAGACACATTTAGAACCAGAATCTTTATTCATATTGGAGGAGTCTGATGAGCTGTGAAAATATTTTTCACAGATGTCCATACCCCATGTTTGACCAAATCACCCAGGATGCACCCAATCTTGTCAGACCATCATGCACACAACCCATGATTACGCCTATAAAAGCCCACATATATGGATTAAGTAACCCAAAATCTGCAGTAAAAGGTCAGATTAAAATCGCTTCCCAAACCAGGACAGGGAGGGCATGGACATGCACGTAGCAGAGGGGAGCAGATGGTCAGACCCTACACAGCCTGACGACTCAAGTGCTGTGTCACGGTCAGACCTGGGCCGTTCCGGGGCCAGGAGAGCCTGGGTTCTCAGCGGCCGTGGGAACGAGGCTGGGAGCATTACCTGACGCAGAGTGTCCTCATTCTCAGCTTGGGACGTGGTCAGCTGATCCTGCAGCGCCGACAGTCCCTGTTGGGGGGTGGAGAGCTCCGGCTGGGCACTGGCGCGCTCCGCCTCACTCGCTGCGAGCTCCTCCTTGCTCGCCTTGAGCTCCTCCTTCAGCCGAGTGATTGTGTCCTCGTCCTCCTGAGCCTTAATACAGGCAACGTTCGTTTTACCATCGTAATCATCACCATCATCATCATGAATAGCCATGATCCGTCCACCGCTGAATGTGTTTTTGTGATACTGCTGGATGAAAGTTTCCCTGAGCCATACCGGTCATGGGAATTAATTGATCATACTTCATCACACTGGTCAGCACGAAGTGGTACACCCAAGACTGGGTCAGATTTCACTGGCCACCAATGCTAGCCATGGTTGGTAATCAAACTCGGACAGCTTGGTTCAGAGTGCAGAAGGCTCATCACAGTAAATTAATACGTTGTATATCATCATAAATATTTCGCCGCACAAGGGTCTCCTCCTCTTGTGAACGCTGCCACAAATGTCTTAAAACTCAAACTTTCATTATCTTTATTTTACCAGCTAAGGCCTACTGAACTATATAGCTCTTTTTCAGAAGCGACCTGCCCACAAATGAAAGTTCAACGAAATGGCTTATCATGTGGAAATGTATTGCAGCTATAGAATCTAAACGCACGTTTCTAAATGTGGAGGAAGAACCGGAGGACCCGGAAAAAATCCACGTGACCACAGGGAGAACATGCAAACTCCAAATATACAGGTGTCGGGGTTGGGATCAAACCCACAACCTCCTGCATACAGGCGAGGTAGTTAACATCTCGCCACCGTGGCGCCCCTCTTCAGTGCCAATCGCGGCTTCACCACGCGTGCCCTTGCGAGCCGATACCTTCTTGGAGTTGCGCTCGAACTGCTTAAAAGCATCGGTGAGGGTGAGCCGGACCTCCTCCAGCCCTGTCGCCAGCTCGCAGGCCTCTTTCCGGTGCGCGTCCTGCTGCTGCGCCTTCTCCATCCCAAGTGCCTGGACGTGCCCCTCCGACTCCTTCAGCTACAGGCACGCACACGTTCCACAATGTTGGATTCATGTCTGGGGAAGTATACTGAATATGGTGTGCAGAATGTGGAAATATTTTCTGGGTTGGAAAAGACCCAGCTGTAATTAAGCCTGGCTTGCAAACAGATAAATAATTACCACTTAAGTCATTTAAACTCTGTGGTGTGCATATAGCTGTGTGTCTGCAAGCCTATATTGTTTCTCTAACAAATGCAAGCCAATCACATTTTAGAAAAAGTCCTGTAAACTGCAGCTGACTTTATAATTAAATTGTATTTATTCTAACTGAAAGTATTAAAATGTGAGAAAATACATTCGCAACTCTGAATTATGACAAATTATGAGAGGGAGTGAATTAGTTAAAGGCCTAGTCAGGGATTGCCTTGTCTAGTGTAATTACCTCATCCAACATTCACCTATCTGCAGACAAAATTAAGAGCCATGAGGGGAGGACCGATCCTGTGGTCACAATTATAACAACACAAGCGGCCTTCATCAGGTTGTTGTGGCCGAAACGTCGTGAGAATATTATTGTGTTATTTTATTTTATCAATTTATTATTGTATTCTCATTCTACGTGACTTTACCGAAAGAACCAAAGAAGATGAATCATTGCAGTCACGAAAGCTTTAAATCGAAATGAAACTTGAATTTGGAGCTTTCGTGACTGCAGGAATTATTCTTTGTTTTTTTATTATTAATTTTATTATTTCTTATTTCTACGTGACTTTACCTAAAAAAACATTCTCTAATATGCGATGGTGCACTGCTCAGGCGATGAGGACAGGCCTCATGCACACACATGGAGGTGGGGGGGCTGCCGCATAAGGCTCTGGTTACCTGGTGCTGCAGCCCGGCGATCTGGCCGTGCATGCACTCCATCTCAGCATCCGTGTGCTGAAGTGTGTGCTGCAGCTGCACCACCTCCTGTGCCCTCGCGGCCTCCTCTGCCCTGGAGACTCCCAGCTCGGCCTTGAGAAAGTCCGTCTGTTGCTCCAGAGAATTGCCTGTCGGAAGGGACACAAAACCATGGCGATGAAGACAGTACAGCCACCAGTGGCAGCAGACAGAGAAGGAGCAGTAGCTCAGGAGGAAGAGTACCAGCAGCGGGAGTAGTAGCAGACAGAATAGGTCTGCTACTACTCCCGAGGTCCCTCAGACCTATTCACCAGCTTGCATGCAAACACAGGGTCCAGAATAATAATATAAGCACAGGAAGGGCCTAGTGAGAGAGCAGTTAGTAAACCCAGTGCAGTCCTATGTTAGACAGCGGAAGTGGTCCACGTGGGAAATGAAGTAAAAACGAGGAATTACTCGTTTTAACTCGTAAAAAGAAGTTATTGGTGCACAGTGCTCGACAAAAATTAGTGTTCAATGGGTCCGTGGATTCAGAAAGATTTTGGAGCACAGGCCCCTACCCACCGGTCTCCTCGCAGCAAGCGTTAGCCTCCTGCAGTCGTTGCTGCAGCTCCAGTACTTCATGCCGCAGGTTGTCCACCTCGGTCTGCTGCACCTCTTGGTTGGTAAAGAGGTCGCGCATGTTCGCTCTCAGCTCCGCGGCCTCGGTGCCCAGCCGCTCGGTTTCAGTCCCGCGCTCTCGCGCCTCTTCCCGCGCCGCCACCAGGTCTGCCTCTGAGCGCCGCAGCAGCTCGTCACGCTCCTTCAGCGCCTGCGGGCGGAGACGGGCAGCATCTAAATTACACGTAATTACAACATGTAACTTGAATATATTAATACATTGTTTAGCATTCATCCAAAATATTGAGAAAATAAGTGGGCTTGGGCAGGACACATTGCTGTTGCAAGAAGGGGGGTGGCTGTTGCGAGAGTGGAGGCCTCACCTTCTGGAGGACCGTGATGTGCACAACGTGAGCGTCGTACTCTGAATCGTCGTGCATATGTGATGCACGATATTCGGCCAGCTCTATGTATGCCAGATGCAGAGTCGCATCGTGCTCACGCCTCAGCTGCTCCTCGCGCTCGCCCCACCGCACTGCCTCCAACTCCACCTGCAGGCTGTTGATGGCCTGCGAGTGTGCCATTAGCTGCTCACGGGCAGAAGGGCACAGTGTCACAGGCACGTGCATGCATAGGTGGGCAGCCCTTCATCACAGACACATGCAGCGTGCAGATGAGGACAGGTACAGACATACAGACACACGGAGCATGTAGTTGTACAGAGAGATAAGAGACTATAGACATGGGCAGGAGGCACAAGAAAATAAATTACAGATGCAGAGACATACACACAAAGACACAAGCAAGTCATACAAATTTGGACACATTATGGAAAGACAGTGCATGTGGAGAGAGATGTACATAGCCAAAGGCAGAACATGCAGAGGGAGACAAGATAAGAATGCGGAGACACGGGCATTGAGTACAGAGACGCACATACAGGCGCCTCGCATGCAGACGGACGCACACGTGCAGTGGATGCTTTTCAAGATGAAAATAAGAAATTGAGATTCTATTGTAAACAAATCAAGAACTACAAAAATATGCAAGGTAAACACCTGTGGTCTTATTGAACATACCACAATCACGTTTAAAATATTTAGAATGATAATAGAAAGTCAAAAAATAGAACCATGATACATTGTATACATCAATAAACGATTGGTAAGCGTGCATACAACATGGCAACGTTCTTCATCATAAGATAATGAAGAAACTCGTTGCACCCAAATGTTCATCTTCAAATTGAGTCAATATTCAAAACAAATAACTCACAACGCCTCCTCACACCATGTCGGTCATGGGAATGTGTTTGACTATACTTCCCCATGCTGGTCAGCACCGTACAGATGTATTAATCAATAAAACATAATACATGCACATTATGTGGGGAGATGCTATGATACAAAAATTTAGTTTGATCTGCTTTTATCTTTCATTTTCAACATTATTGGGAATAAAACCATGGACCACTCGCTACAGTGAATTTAGCAAAATTTATTACGGAACAAAAATATAATTCGATGGGTTTTTTGTGCACTCATTTGCAACTAGGCTGAGACCACTATGCTTGAGAATCCGGTTTAATCACTGTGGTTGGGCAGCTGTAATCCACATTCAATCCTGGCATCTCAGCCATGCTGGCACAGCATGTCTGACCCCTGGGGCACCTAGCTACCTCCCAGAATGCACTCATTTAATGTGCCATTTCCTTGACGTTCAGATCGTAACTCTGAATAAAAACTCAACGCATGAATCAATAATGATGCACTTAATAGGGCAGAGCTTCTAAAAGGTGATGTTTCAGGCAATGGGCCTTCATCACATCAGAGAAGTCAAAGCAATATCCATTGCAGCGTTATTGACGAATATGTTGAGGTTTTGTTATCTCTGCTTGTGTGCCACGCAGCTTCACAACGTGAACACATTATTTGGGTCTTTCGGTAAGGCCATGTAGATACAAAAATAATAACAATATCACGACGTTTCGATCGCAACACAAGCAATCGTCATCAAGTGAAGGATATGGCAGGAGAGCTGCCGAGGCAGGAAAAAATATATGGCGGGAGCGCTGCTAAGGTAGGGAGTTAAAAAGGTTTGAGATGGGTGTAGCTCAAGGGTCAGTGGGCAGGGCTTGATGAAATTTGCATGTAAATGTAAGATCGGCGAAATCTTGACAAACGAAGTTTCACTTTAGCCGTGCTCCGTGTAACAAGGGGACAGGGGGGTTGGTGGTGGCCACAGTACCTCCTCAGCATGGTTTTTCTTGAGTTGGTGCAGCATCTCGTGGAGACTCTTCTCTGTCTGGCTCAGTGCGCCACGCAGGGTGGCGAACTGCGCTCTTGCCCTGCTCAGATTGTCCCGCAGGGTCGACACCTCCCGGGACAGGTGGTACATTTCCTTTTCCGGCATTTCCAACTGCGACGGGAGCAAGGGCACATGGCACGGGCACGTTAGCTCCTCCCAGCGTAAATCCTGCCTTCAATCGCATCGTGACATGACATTCGCCATCGGATGGTGGAGACAACACCATGGCACATGGCAAGTGAGGTGCCTAATACACAGGTAGACACACATAGGACAGATGGGCTGACACCCACACACCCAAGCAAAGGCAACACCACGATTCCCCGCACAGCCTAAACAGAGTGGTAGAATGCGCAGCAGCGCTGGCCCAGGAAACGCACCCACACCATCTTCATTTACATTCGCTCAGCCAATGAGAGTGACAAACGCTCCAAGACAACCAGCATTCATGGCCATGAGTACTTAAAAAAAATCAATAATTTCGTCAATGTTAATACAATATTTGAACCTTATGGGGTCCCATAAGCCCCCGGCTCTCGCATAAACTGCGTTGCGACGTCATTTTGTCTGTTGAAGGCGAATGAAACGGCAATCTATTCCTCTCGACGAGCTCTACACGATGCGCTAATCAAAGTTTCAAAGTTTGGTTTCTTCTGCGCATTCGTCCTCGCTGCGCTTGGACGGCATGACAACAGAATGATCTGCGCCAGGTAGGTCGCGTCGTTTATGTGCGCGGTGTGACGGAGTCACCAAAAATTTATTCATTACGATTTTGACTTACGTTTATTCGGGACCTCGGGGTCCCGCCATAAGGTTAATTTGTTGTTCAGTTTTATCACAGTACGCTCTGAGCCACACAGCGCTCGCCAATTTTTAAAAGACAAACTCGTCCGCCGATGTGTTTGCTCCTCCTTGGTCTCTCTGCCTTAGCCCCAAAATGTCTGGGAATGTCAACATGCCAGTGATAAGGCCGGTCGAGGTGAGTGAGCATATGGCGGTTACACTGGTGAGTACAGTACATAATACTTCCTGATGCTATTAAAAAAATAAATTCGTTTTGATGGAATGTTTACCATCTCTTTTATTACTCTTATAAAATAGCGCTGATACTCCAATGAAGCCCTCATTTATTGTTCATAAGAGATAACGCTGTCGAGAAGTCATCCCCATATATAATGGTATAACCCTTTTCGCGCTGATTTCCTGAATGCTCACTTCTCCACATAGGCATCTTGAGCGCTAAGCGAGACTGCCTGTATTCATTTCAGCCTAAGTCGACATAGGGGAGTTCCAACACTGGCTCAGATATCCCTCGCCACTGGTGTTAGCAGGTATTTGTGGTTCATGCGGACTTGCTGCCTTGTAAAAGGTGTAAATCTGGTGTTGGGGCAAAGCTTTTTTTTATCATTCCATACACGTTTGCATTTTAGCTGGTAAGTGGCAGAGTGGTGGCCTCCACTCCAGCCTAGATTTGTGTCTGTCCCCTACCTCTCTTACCGAGTACAACTCCTCTGACATCAAAACACAAGGGGCCGTCCATAAATGACGTCACGCGATTTTGGACCCATCCCCCTTTGTCACACGGTGTCACAAAAAGTCAGACCCCCAAAAAAAAACATGCTTCAAATCGCTTTAGTTCACAGTTCCATTTATTTGGTATAGCCCTGTGAGCCATTCAGCTCTTGAATCGGGTGCACCCGCAACAAACAAAAACATGAACAAGAAAACATTTTAAACTATTGTCATTGTAGTGCGTATTAATGTGGTGCTGCACTCTGATGTTGTAGAACATTTATTAAAAAGTCTATTTAATTAAGTGGAACGTGTTGTCTATTTTTATTTAAAATTGCGCATTTTGATGTGACATCACATTTCTCAAACCCCCCCCCCGTCACACATCGTCACAAATGTCTGCCCCCCCCCCCCCCAAGTGCGTGACGTCATTTATGGACGGCCCCCAAGAGGTGGCACTACGCACCTACACTGTTGACACATTCATTGTCTCATGTGTTGCTTTCTCAACTGTGGTCTGTTGAAGAATATCATGTATATTGTTGCCGACGCAGATAAAGAAACACAGGTGCTCAGATCGCTGGCTTTGCCCGAATTACAGGCCACCACGCAGCGATAAGGAGCCCGCAGCGCTGGCGTAATCAAATGCAGCGATGACGTCATCATAGGCAGCGATTACGCCATCGACTACAGCGATGACGACATCGATTAGTGATGACGTCATCAATTACAGTGACGACGTCAATTTCAGTGAAGAAAGCATCGAATACAGTGATGACGTCATCAATGGCAGTGATTACGTCACTGGCTTTACCCAAAAAGGGCGGAGCCAATGGCTCGGGCCTTATTGCGTCACCAAACGTCACGTGACCCCCAGGCACAGCTGCTGGGAAATGGCAGTTGACACGAGATGCTATCACCTTGGCAACGCAAACAAGGACCAACTGCCCAGAGAAAGCTTTCTCCGACTAAAATCCTTGATGAAACTCTCAATCTGTGATCTTAAACTATGAACCTCGTTACCCACGCATCAAGCGCTCAATTTAAAGTAAAATTTAAATATTTTAAAAAATAATATTTTTTCTCGATGTGATCACAGTACTATATTTGTTACTTCGTATAACTCCAACGCAAGAGGTGGCGCCACTCACCTCCACTGTTGACGAATTTGGAGTCTCCAGCGTCGCTTGCATCTGCTGCCGTCTCTTGAAGAACTTCATGGCTCCTGTTGGGGGCGCAAGAGACAAACGCAGCCGCTCAGCTCGCTCGCCCTGCCGGAGTGACGTAACGCCATTGGGGTCGGAGGTGAGAGCACAGGAAGTGACGCAATTGGCCCCGCCTACCATGGGCGGAGCCAGATCACGTGCCCCCAGGCACCCTATGGGGGCAGAGGAAGCTGCCTCCGTATCAGCCAGGGCTCAAAGTTCTCGACGCGGCTTTTGCGTCTGCGATTTGAAACTCGGAACCTCTTCACCCACGTGTCGAGAGTTCAATGTTTGAATGCAATTTAATCGAGGCCACTGTCTTGGTATGGTCCTTTGACTGTTGGTGTTTTGCCATCTTGCCCAAGCTTGGATTTGATGTTGACAAATCTACAATAAGGTATGAGCTTGCACAGTTTGATTTTACATGACATTTATTCTTGACTTGACTACATTTTCTCAATCCTTACTCGAGTATCTTTAATTGCATTTTGTTGTTGATGCAACTGGCTAACCCGACCCTTCTGGACGTGTGTGAAAGAGAACGTCAAAACTCATGTAAAATACAGATTCTGATTTATCTACACGCACACGCAGAAGGCAAACGCGGGTACCTGGCCTCTATGCAGCAGACACGAGTAATTTATTATCTTTCAGGATGTTATTTAGAACTTTATTGAATGTTATGTCACCAACCAAACATCGAGCATAGCAACAAATATCATGCAACTCTCCGGAGACGGACACCTCCCTTACCGACCTCACCTCATCCTCCTCACCCCTAACCCCTCACCTCGCCCTCCTCACCCCTCGTTCTCCTCACCCCTCGTTCTCCTCACCCCTCGTTCTCCTCACCCCTCGTTCTCCTCACCCCTCGTTCTCCTCACCTCGTTCTCCTCACCCCTCGCCTCGTCCTCACCCCCGTTCTACTCACCTCGTCCTCACCGCTCGCCTCATCCTCACCCCTCGACTCATCCTCACCCCTCGACTCATCCTCACCCCTCGACTCATCCTCACCCCTCGACTCATCCTCACCCCTCGACTCATCCTCACCCCTCACCTCGTCCACCTCACCCGTCGTCCTCAACCCTCACCTCGTTCTCACCCCTCGCCTCTCGTTCTACTCACCCCGTCGTTACCCCTCACCTCGTTCTCACCTCATCCTCACACGGCTACCTGCACTCTATGTAGTAGACGTGAATAATTGACTATAATTCAGATTGTTATTAACTTTATTACATGTTTTGTCACGAATCAAACATCACCTCCTCCTCACCCTTCACCTCGTCCTCACCCCGTCCTCGCATCTCGCCTCGTCCTCCTCACCCCGTTCTCCTTCACCCCTCGTTCTCACCCCTCACCTCGTCCTCCTCACCCCTCACCTCGTTCTTCTCATCCCTCAGCTCGTATTCCTCACCCCTCGCCCTCACTTGGTCCTCACCCCTCACCTCGTCCTCGCCTCGTCCTCACCCCTTGCCTCGTCATCTTTACCCCTTAGCTCATCCTCCTCACCCTCACCTCGTCCTTCTCTAACCCCTCGCTCTCCTCACCTCGTCCTCCTCACCCATCGCCTCGTCCTCCTCACCCATCGCCTCGTCCTCCTCAACCCTCGTTCTCACCCCTCGCCTCCTCCTCACCCCTCGCCTCGTCCTCCTCACCCCTCGTCCTCCTCACCCCTCACCTCGTCCTTCTCATCCCTCAGCTCGTATTCCTCACCCCTCACCTCGCCCTCACTTCGTCCTCCTCACCCCTCACCTCGTCCTCGCCTCGTCATCTTTACCCCTTAGCTCATCCTCCTCACCCTCACCTCATCCTTCTCTAACCCCTCGCTCTCCTCACCTCATCCTCACCCATCACCTCGTCCTCCTCACCCATCGCCTCGTCCTCCTCACCCATCGCCTCGTCCTCCTCAACCCTCGTTCTCACCCCTCGCCTCCTCCTCACCCCTCGCCTCGTCCTCCTCACCCGTCGTTCTCCTCACCCCTCGCCTCGTACTCACCCCTCGCCTCGGCCTCCTCAACCCTCGTTCTCACCCCTCGTCTCCTCACCCCTCGCCTCGGCCTCCTCACCCCTCGTTCTCCTCACCCCTCGTTCTCCTCACCCCTCGTACTCACCCCTCGCCTCGTACTCACCCCTCACTTCGTCCTCCTCACCCCTCACCTCGTCCTCGCCTCGTCCTCACCCCTTGCCTCGTCATCTTTACCCCTCAGCTCATCCTCCTCACCCTCACCTCGTCCTCCTCACCCCTCACCTCGTCCTCCTCAGCTCGTTCTCTTCACCGCTCGTCCTCCTCACCTCGTCCTCCTCACCCCTCAGCTCGTCTTCCTCACCTCGTCCTCACCCCTCACGTCGTCCGCTTGACCTTTCACCTCGTCCACACCCCTCACCTCATCCTCACCCATCACCTCGTCTTCCTCACCCCTCACCTCATCCGCTTTACCCCTCAGCTCGTCCTCCTCACCCCGCGTCCTCCTCACCCCTCAGCTCGTCTTCCTCACCCCTCACCTCGTCCTCCTCACCCCTCGCCTCGTCCTCCGCACCCCTCGTCCTCCTCACCCCTCGTCCTCCTCACCCCTCGCCTCATCTTCCTCACCCATCGTCCTCCTCACCCCTCGTCCGCCTCACCTTTTACCTCGTCCTCCTCACCCCTCGACTCGTCCTCACCTCAGCTCGTCCTTCTCACCCGTCGTCGTCCTCACCGCTCACCTCGTCCTCCTCACCCTTAGCTCGTCCTCACTCCTCGTCCTCCCCTCGCTGTCCTCACCATTTGCCTCGTCCTCACCCCACACCTCGTTCTTCTTACCCCTCATCTTGTCCTCCTCACCCCTCACCTCACCCTCCTCACCCCTCGTCCTCCTCACCCCTCGCCTCGTACTCACCCCTCACTTCGTCCTCCTCACCCCTCGTTCTGCTCACCCCTCGTCCTCCTCAACCCTCGTTCTCACCCCTCTCCTCCTCCTCACCCCTTGCCTCGTACTCACCCCTCACTTCGTCCTCCTCACCCCTCACCTCGTCCTCCTCACCCCTCACCTCGTCCTCGCCTCGTCCTCCTCACCCCTTGCCTCGTCATCTTTACCCCTCAGCTCATCCTCCTCACCCTCACCTCGTCCTCCTCACCCCTCACCTCGTCCTCCTCAGCTCGTCCTCTTCACCCCTCGTCCTCCTCACCCCTCACCTCGTCCTCCTCACCCCTCAGCTCGTCTTCCTCACCTCGTCCTCACCCCTCACGTCGTCCGCTTGACCTTTCACCTCGTTCACACCCCTCACCTCATCCTCACCCATCACCTCGTCTTCCTCACCCCTCACCTCATCCGCTTTACCCCTCAGCTCATCCTCCTCGCTCCTCAGCTCGTCCTCCTCACCCCTCAGCTCGTCCTCCACACCCCTCGTCCTCCTCACTCCTCAGCTTGTCTTCCTCACCTCTCACCTCGTCCTCCTCACCCCTCGACTCGTCCTTCTCACCCCTCATCCTCCTCACCCCTCGTCCTCACCTCTCATCCTCACCCCTCGTCCTCCTCACCCCTCGCCTCATCTTCCTCACCCATCGTCCTCACCCCTCGTCCGCCTCACCTTTCACCTCGTCCTCCTCACCCCTCGACGCGTCCTCACCTCTAACCTCAGCTCGTCCTCACCTCAGCTCGTCCTCCTCACCCGTCGTCGTCCTCACCGCTCACCTCGTCCTCCTCACCCTTCACCTCGTTCTTCTTACCCCTCATCTTGTCCTCCTCACCACTCGACTCATCCTACTCACCCCTCACCTCACCCTCCTCACCCCTCGTCCTCCTCACCGCTCGTTCTCCTCACCCCTCGTTCTCCTCACACATTGTCCTCCTCACCCCTCGCTCTCCTCACCCCTCGCTCTCTTCACCCCTCACTCTCCTCAACCCTCGTCCTCACCCCCACACCTCGTTTTTCTTCTCACCTCCCGTCCTCACCCCTCGTTCGTCCACCGCACCCTGCTCCTCACCTCCTCACCCCTCGTCCTCCTCACCCCTCGCTGTCCTCACCCCTCGCGCTCCTCACGCCTCGCTCTCCTCAGCCCTCGCCTCGTCCTCCTCACCCCTCGTCCTCCTCACCCCCACACCTCGTTCTTCTTACTTCTCACCCCCCGTCCTCCTCACTTCTCGTTCTCCTCACCCCTCGCTCGTCCACCGCACCCTGCTCCTCATCCTCACCTCGTCCTTCTCTAACCCCTCGCTCTCCTCACCTCGTCCTCACCCCTCAGCTCGTCTTCCTCACCCCTCACCTCGTCCACCGCACCCCGCGCCTCGTCATCCTCACGCCTCGCCCACCTCACCCCTGACCTCGTCCTTCTCACCCACACCGCGTTCTTCTTACCCCTCACCTCACCCCTCGACTCGTCGTCCTCACCCCTCGTCCTCCTCACCCCTCGTCCTCCTCACCCCTCGCTCTCCTCACCCCTCGCTCTCCTCACCCCTCGTCCTCCTCACCCCTCGCTCTCCTCACCCCTCGCTCTCTTCACCCCTCACTCTCCTCAACCCTCGTCCTCACCCCCACACCTCGTTTTTCTTCTCACCCCCCGTCCTCACCCCTCGCTCGTCCACCGCACCCTGCTCCTCACCTCCTCACCCCTCGTCCTCCTCACCCCTCGTCCTCCTCACCCCTCGCTGTCCTCACCCCTCGCTCTCCTCACCCCTCGCTCTCCTCACGCCTCGCTCTCCTCAGCCCTCACCTCGTCCTCCTCACCCCTCGTCCTCCTCACCCCCACACCTCGTTCTTCTTACTTCTCACCCCCCGTCCTCCTCGCCCCTCGTCCTCCTCACCCTTCGCTCGTCCACCGCACCCTGCTCTTCATCCTCCTCACCCCTCACCTCGTCCTCCTTACCCCTCACGTCGTCCGCTTGACCCCTCACCTCGTCCTCTTGACCCCTCACCTCATTCTCACCCCTCACCTTGTCCACCTCACTTGTCCTCAACCCTCACCTCGTTCTCACCCCTCACCTCGTCCTCACCCCCACAGCTCGTTCTTCTTACTCCTCACCCCTCACTCTCCTCACCCCTCGTCCTCCTCATCCCTCGTCCTCCTCACCCCTCGTCCTCCTCACCCCTCGTTCTCCTCACCTCTCGTCTTCCTCACCCCTCGTCCTCCTAACCCCTCGTCCTCCTCACGCCTCGTCCTCCTCACCCCTCGTTCTCTTCACTCCTCGTTCTCCTCACCTTTCTCCTCGCGTTCCTCACACCTCATCTCGTCCTCCTCACCCCTCACCTCCTGACCTCGTTCTTCTTACCCTTCACCTCGTCATCCTGACCCCTTGCCTCGTCCTCCTCACCCGCTCCTGACACGGCCAACACACACGCCCATGGCAACCTCACTTAGGGCACGGCACACCGACTTAGCATCACCCTCATTTATACCTCCACGTTTATCGGCCTCGTTCTATCGTGACAGCCAAGACGCTGGACGTTTGTGATAAAGAACTTCGTAGCTCATCGGATTCCTCCTCCAGTGTACAAATAAATAAATATCACGGCTCTGATCTCTTTGCGGCGCCGCAGTGACGTTCATCACTCGCCGCCTCCCAATGGCACGACTACGACGCCCTCTGTTGGACGCTGTGTGTCATCAACATTGTTGCCTGTGATTACACTCAACACAACGTTGTTGTTGTAAGTGATTACACTCAACACAACGTTGTTGTAAGTGATTACACTCAACACAACGTCGTTGTGAGTGATTACACTCAACACAATGTCGTTTTGAGTGATTACACTCAACACAACGTTGTTGTTTGTGATTACACTCAACACAACGTCGTTGCGTCTCATCAATATTTTTGTGTGTGATTACACACACAACAACGTTGTGTTTAATCACGCAACAATGTTGCGTGTAATCACTCACATATTGAGTGATTACACACTCGGCGTGTGTCTGTAGCAGTTGTACGTGTGCCGCTTGTCGTAGATGTTCGCGGTTTGAATCCAGCGGCCGCCCTGTTTAATGCTACAGGCGTGTTCACCGCAAAGACACCATGTGCCGTCTGCTTCAGTGGACGTTGAAGATCCCAGCGTCATGGACCAGATTAACCGAATTAAATACAATTGCCCGCAAATTACCCAGTTGGAATATACTGTGCCTAGTTATCATTGCTGGGAAATGTGGTAGATCCCTCCTGTAAAGAGCCAGTAGGGCTATCCTGGGTAAAACTGACCAGCCACCCCCTCGTGTGGCATGCTAGCCTTAATAGGTGCTCGCTAACAGCACTTATTTATCGAACAGACTGTTAAATGAAGGGACTGTGTCTTCATTTGAGTCCGTGACTGTGTAACCTGGTACATAAGGGTGCCGTGGTGGTGGGATGTTAACTCCTTCACCTGGTTTGCAAGAGGTCGTGGGTTCGATCCGGACCCTGACGCCTGAATATTTGGAGTTTGCATGTCTCTCTCCCGTGGTCGCGTGGATTGTTCTCCAGGTCTTCCAGTTTTTCCCTCCATATTTAGAAACATGCGTTCAGAGCAGGAGTCTCAAACTCAACTTACCTGGGGGCCGCTGGAGGTAGAGTCTGGGCCGCATCAAGTATTCCAAAAAAAAAGTGCAACTGATCCAATCTTCTCAATCTTTATTAATAACAGTTCAGAACATGAACGGTTCTTCAGAACATAGGCTTCTCTTACCTACTCCATGCTTCCAGAGACCTGGCAGCGCTTCCTCTTCTTACACAGCTGAGCCACATTTGGCTTGAGGGAGGAAGCAATTGAGACCCTCAGTATGGCTTGAAATGCTCATCAGTAAGTTTGGACCTGTACTTTGACTTATTAAAGTTCATGGTGCAAAAGAGCTTTTCACACAGATATGTGCTCCCAAAAAGGCACATGGTCCGCTTGAACATCTTGGAAAGCTCAGGGAAGGTGGGGGTGATATATTTACATGTTTTTATCCCAATACCTGAGTATTTGGGATCTTATTTAGTATGCCCTTTCTATATATTCTGAGAGGTATTTGAAAACTTTATCATTGTTCATGCTTTTTTTGAGCACTTCGTTTTTCTTATCATTATTAAATTCATCAATCGTGTTCTCTCAGGTGTTTATAACTTTCACATTCATAAATAAAGTGATCTAGATTTTCTTCTTTTTGTTTACATCCTACATATCCTTCTGCTCTACCGAATCTCTCTGGATGCCATTGAGCTAACTCTGGTGTCCATGTTACTCCACCTGTCTTAATTCTTAACATCAAGTGCATTGTCTCATGTTTTATATCTTTTAATTTCTTGCTCTTTTTGATTAAATTGTTCTTGGTAAATTATTTTCTTTTGTGATTGCACATATCTGTCCTTTTTCCTTTTCTTTGTTTCTCTTGTAATAATAATTATAACTTCTTTATAATATTCAGGTTCTAACCACCATTTGGCTTTTGTTCTTGCCACCCATCTCATGCTATTTGCTATCCATGTAATTATTTTCCCTTTCCTATTGCAACACTCTGTTGTCTTTATTAGGTCACTGATTACACTTGTTGAGTCCGCCCACTTCCTAAGTCCTCTCTACCTTGCACTGGGTGACAGGATATATTTTCCTTCCACTTGGTGTCACTCCGGAATCACGTTTCAACCAAGTGACTAACGTTGCTAATTCGCGTTGGCTAACTTGTCAACAAACACCGGAAGCTGTCACGAGCCTGAGCTATGGTAAAAAATATAATAATTAAAAAATAAATAATAAATTGGTGTCAAATAGTGGGCCACAAAATATCGTTCCGCGGGCCACAATTGACCTGCGGGCCGCGAGTTTGAGACCCCTGGTTTAGAGTATTTTACTGCTATAAATTTCCACAAGATGAGCCACTCCGTTAAAACTAACATTTGTGACCAGATCGCTTCTTAAAAAGAGCTATATGGCTCACTTACCTGGTAAAATAAAAAGTTACATTTCGAATAATCACCACGGTAATGTGTTACCCACACGACCTTGAACTTGAGGCATCGCGCAGAACGCGGCATGCAGTGTGGGGTTAGCTGGGTGGTGCAGGGAGCTGCTACTACTTGCAGAGGGGGGCGGGGCAGGGGGGGACTGAGTCCTCTTGCATAATTGACTTGCGGATTGACCGATGCATAGACGAAAAGATAGCACGTGAATGAATGAGTGTACGGCTGGACTGCAAATGAATGGACAATGTTCTTCATCGCCATTTAAAAAAAAACTTAACATTCTAATCCATCACCCTGTACATCTGCTGAACCAACGTATCCTACAGCAGCATATGAGTGTGTTTTCATACTTTGCCTGAGTGTGTGTTTCTTGCGTATGATCGGTATGTGTTTTACGCATGATCCATATTTGATATCACACAAGATATTTGCCTGTTTTTCTAATGATCTGCACGTGTTTCACGCATAATCTCTGGGTTTCACACATGTTCTGTGTGGGTGGCCCGGACCACCCTCAGCTGCCTTTTTCTCCCGAGTTGCGATGTGTACACATCGTACCAGATACTAATTTAAGGCTGAACCGACCTCTCGAGATCCAGGACGCAGTGGTGATGGTGGCTGTAAGCGGGAATCGAGCTCGGGTCGCCTCGTCCTCCTCACCCCGTCCTTCTCATCCCTCAGCTCGTATTCCTCACCCCTCACCTCGCCCTCACTTCGTCCTCATCACCCCTCACCTCGTCCTCGCCTCGTCCTCACCCCTTGCCTCGTCATCTTTACCCCTTAGCTCATCCTCCTCACCCTCACCTCGTCCTTCTCTAACCCCTCGCTCTCCTCACCTCGTCCTCACCCATCACCTCGTCCTCCTCACCCATCGCCTCGTCCTCCTCAACCCTCGTTCTCACCCCTCGCCTCCTCCTCACCCCTCGCCTCATCCTCCTCACCCCTCGTCCTCCTCATCCCTCACCTCGTCCTTCTCATCCCTCAGCTCGTATTCCTCACCCCTCACCTCGCCCTCACTTCGCCCTCCTCACCCCTCACCTCGTCCTCGCCTCGTCCTCACCCCTTGCCTCGTCATCTTTACCCCTTAGCTCATCCTCCTCACCCTCACCTCGTCCTTCTCTAACCCCTCACTCTCCTCACCTCGTCCTCACCCATCACCTCGTCCTCACCCATCGCCTCGTCCTCCTCACCCATCGCCTCGTCCTCCTCACCCATCGCCTCGTCCTCCTCAACCCTCGTTCTCACCCCTCGTCTCCTCCTCACCCCTCGCCTCGTCCTCCTCACCCCTCGTTCTCCTCGCCTCTCGTTCTCCTCACCCCTCGTCTCGTACTCACCCCTCACTTCGTCCTCCTCACCCCTCACCTCGTCATCGCCTCGTCCTCCTCACCCCTTGCCTCGTCATCTTTACCCCTCAGCTCATCCTCACCCTCACCTCGTCCTCCTCACCCCTCACCTCGTCCTCCTCAGCTCGTCCTCTTCACCCCTCGTCCTCCTCACCTCATCCTCCTCACCCCTCAGCTCGTCTTCCTCACCTCGTCCTCACCCCTCACGTCGTCCGCTTGACCTTTCACCTCGTCCACACCCCTCACCTCATCCTCACCCATCACCTCGTCTTCCTCACCCCTCACCTCATCCGCTTTATCCCTCAGCTCGTCCTCCTCACCCCTCGTCCTCCTCACCCTTCAGCTCGTCTTCCTCACCCCTCACCTCGTCCTCCTCACCTTTCGACTCGTCCTTCTCACCCCTCATCCTCCTCACCCCTCGTCGTCCTCACCCCTCGTCGTCCTCACCCCTCGTCGTCCTCACCCCTCGTCCTCCTCACCCCTCGCCTCATCTTTCTCACCCATCGTCCTCCTCACCCCTCGTCCGCCTCACCTTTTACCTCGTCCCCCTCACCCCTCGACTCGTCCTCTCACCTCAGCTCGTCCTCCTCACCCGTCGTCGTCCTCACCGCTCACCTCGTCCTTCTCACCCTTCACCTCTCCCTCGCCTCGTCCTCCTCACCCTTAGCTCGTCCTCACTCCTCGTCCTCCCTTCCCCTCGCTGTCCTCACCATTTGCCTCGTCCTCCTCACCCCACACCTTGTTCTTCTTACCCCTCATCTTGTCCTCACCACTCGACTCATCCTACTCACCCCTCACCTCACCCTCCTCACCCCTCGTCCTCCTCACCCCTCGTCCTCCTCGACCCATTGTCCTCCTCACACATTGTCCTCCTCACACATTGTCCTCCTCACCGCTCGTTTTCCTCACCCCTCGTTCTCCTCACCCCTCAGCTCGTCTTCCTCACCCCTCACCTCACCTCGTCCACCCCACCCCGCGCCTCGTCATCCTCACGCCTCGCCCACCTCACCCCTCACCTCGTCCTTCTCACCCACACCGCGTTCTTCTTACCCCTCACCTCTTCCTCCTCACCCCTTGTCCTCCTCACCCCTCGCTCTCCTCACCCCTCGTCTTCCTCACCCCTCGCTCTCCTCACCCCTCGCTCTCTTCACCCCTCGCTCTCCTCAGCCCTCGCCTCGTCCTCCTCACCCCCACACCTCGTTCTTCTTACTTCTCACCCCCCGTCCTCCTCACTTCTCGTCCTCCTCACCCCTCACCCCTCGTCCTCCTCACCCCTCGTCCGCCTCACCTTTCACCTCGTCCTCCTCACCCCTCGACTCATCCTCACCTCTCACCTCAGCTCGTCCTTTTCACCCGTCGCCGTCCTCACCGCTCACCTCGTCCTCCTCACCCCTCACCTCTCCCTCGCCTCGTCCTCCTCACCCTTAGCTCGTCCTCCTCGTCCTCCCCTCCCCTCGCTGTCCTCACCATTTGCCTCGTCCTCCTCACCCCACACCTCGTTCTTCTTACCCCTCATCTTGTCCTCCTCACCACTCGACTCGTCCTACTCACCCCTCACCTCACCCTCCTCACCCCTCGTCCTCTTCACCCATTGTCCTCCTCACCCATTGTCCTCCTCACCGCTCGTTCTCCTCACCCCTCGTTCTCCTCACCTCTCAGCTCGTCTTCCTCACCCCTCACCTCGTCCACCCCACCCCGCGCCTCGTCATCCTCACGCCTCGCCCGCCCCACCCCTCACCTCGTCCTTCTCACCCACACCGCGTTCTTCTTACCCCTCACCTCTTCCTCCTGACCGCTCGACTCGTCCTCCGCACCCCTCACCTCCTCACCCCTCGCTCTCCTCACCCCTCGTCCTCCTCACCCCTCGTCCTCCTCACCCCTCGCTCTCTTCACCCCTCGCTCTCCTCAACCCTCGTCTTCACCCCCACACCTCGTTTTTCTTCTCACCCCCCGTCCTCACCCCTCGCTCGTCCACCGCACCCTGCTCCTCACCTCCTCACCCCTCGTCCTCCTCACCCCTCGTCCTCCTCACCCCTCATCCTCCCCACCCCTCGTCCTCCTCACCCCTCACTCTCCTCACCCCTCGCTCTCCTCACCCCTCGCTCTCCTCAGCCCTCGCCTCGTCCTCCTCACCCCCCGTCCTCCTCACTTCTCGTTCTCCTCACCCCTCGCTCGTCCACCGCACCCTGCTCCTCATCCTCCTCACCCCTCACCTCGTCCTCCTTACCCCTCACGTCGTCCGCTTGACCCCTCACCTCGTCCTCTTGACCCCTCACCTCGTTCTCACCCCTCACCTCGTCCACCTCACTTGTCCTCAACCCTCACCTCGTTCTCACCCCTCACCTCGTCCTCCTCACCCCCACAGCTCGTTCTTCTTACTCCTCACCCCTCACTCTCCTCACCCCTCGTCCTCCTCACTCTCGTCATCGTCACCCCTTGTCCTCCTCACCCCTCGTCCTCCTCACCCCTCGCCTCATCTTCCTCACCCATCGTCCTCCTCACCCCTCGTCCGCCTCACCTTTTACCTCGTCCTCCTCACCCCTCGACTCGTCCTCACCTCAGCTCGTCCTTCTCACCCGTCGTCGTCCTCACCGCTCACCTCGTCCTCCTCACCCTTAGCTCGTACTCACTCCTCGTCCTCCCCTCGCTGTCCTCACCATTTGCCTCGTCCTCCTCACCCCACACCTCGTTCTTCTTACCCCTCATCTTGTCCTCCTCACCACTCGACTCATCCTACTCACCCCTCACCTCACCCTCCTCACCCCTCGTCCTCCTCACCCCTCGCCTCGTACTCACCCCTCACTTCATCCTCCTCACCCCTCGTTCTGCTCACCCCTCGTCCTCCTCAACCCTCGTTCTCACCCCTCTCCTCCTCCTCACCCCTTGCCTCGTACTCACTCCTCACTTCGTCCTCCTCACCCCTCACCTCGTCCTCCTCACCCCTCACCTCGTCCTCGCCTCGTCCTCCTCACCCCTTGCCTCGTCATCTTTACCCCTCAGCTCATCCTCCTCACCCTCACCTCGTCCTCCTCACCCCTCACCTCGTCCTCCTCAGCTCGTCCTCTTCACCCCTCGTCCTCCTCACCCCTCACCTCGTCCTCTTCACCCCTCAGCTCGTCTTCCTCACCTCGTCCTCACCCCTCACGTCGTCCGCTTGACCTTTCACCTCGTTCACACCCCTCACCTCATCCTCACCCATCACCTCGTCTTCCTCACCCCTCACCTCATCCGCTTTACCCCTCAGCTCATCCTCCTCACTCCTCAGCTCGTCCTCCACACCCCTCGTCCTCCTCACCCCTCGTCCTCCTCACTCCTCAGCTTGTCTTCCTCACCTCTCACCTCGTCCTCCTCACCCCTCGACTCGTCCTTCTCACCCCTCATCCTCCTCACCCCTCGTCCTCACCTCTCATCCTCACCCCTCGTCCTCCTCACCCCTCGCCTCATCTTCCTCACCCATCGTCCTCACCCCTCGTCCGCCTCACCTTTCAACTCGTCCTCCTCACCCCTCGACGCGTCCTCACCTCTCACCTCAGCTCGTCCTCACCTCAGCTCGTCCTCCTCACCCGTCGTCGTCCTCACCGCTCACCTCGTCCTCCTCACCCTTCACCTCGTTCTTCTTACCCCTCATCTTGTCCTCCTCACCACTCGACTCATCCTACTCACCCCTCGTCCTCCTCACCGCTCGTTCTCCTCACCCCTCGTTCTCCTCACCCCTCAGCTCGTCTTCCTCACCCCTCACCTCGTCCACCGCACCCCGCGCCTCGTCATCCTCACGCCTCGCCCGCCTCACCCCTCACCTCGTCCTTCTCACCCACACCGCGTTCTTCTTACCCCTCACCTCACCCCTCGACTCGTCGTCCTCACCCCTCGTCCTCCTCACCCCTCGTCCTCCTCACCCCTCGCTCTCCTCACCCCTCGTCCTCCTCACCCCTCGCTCTCCTCACCCCTCGCTCTCTTCACCCCTCACTCTCCTCAACCCTCGTCCTCAACCCTCGTCCTCACCCCCACACCTCGTTTTTCTTCTCACCCCCCGTCCTCACCCCTCGCTCGTCCACCGCACCCTGCTCCTCACCTCCTCACCCCTCGTCCTCCTCACCCCTCGTCCTCCTCACCCCTCGCTGTCCTCACCCCTCGCTCTCCTCACCCCTCGCTCTCCTCACGCCTCGCTCTCCTCAGCCCTCACCTCGTCCTCCTCACCCCTCGTCCTCCTCACCCCCACACCTCGTTCTTCTTACTTCTCACCCCCCGTCCTCCTCGCCCCTCGTCCTCCTCACCCTTCGCTCGTCCACCGCACCCTGCTCCTCATCCTCCTCACCCCTCACCTCGTCCTCCTTACCCCTCACGTCGTCCGCTTGACCCCTCACCTCGTCCTCTTGACCCCTCACCTCATTCTCACCCCTCACCTTGTCCACCTCACTTGTCCTCAACCCTCACCTCGTTCTCACCCCTCACCTCGTCCTCACCCCCACAGCTCGTTCTTCTTACTCCTCACCCCTCACTCTCCTCACCCCTCGTCCTCCTCACCCCTCGTCCTCCTCACCCCTCGTCCTCCTCACCCCTCGTCCTCCTCACCCCTCGTTCTCCTCACCTCTCGTCTTCCTCACCCCTCGTCCTCCTAACCCCTCGTCCTCCTCACGCCTCGTCCTCCTCACCCCTCGTTCTCTTCACTCCTCGTTCTCCTCACCTTTCTCCTCGCGTTCCTCACACCTCATCTCGTCCTCCTCACCCCTCACCTCCTGACCTCGTTCTTCTTACCCTTCACCTCGTCATCCTGACCCCTTGCCTCGTCCTCCTCACCCGCTCCTGACACGGCCAATACACACGCCCATGGCAACCTCACTTAGGGCACGGCACACCGACTTAGCATCACCCTCATTTATACCTCCACGTTTATCGGCCTCGTTCTATCGTGACGGCCAAGACGCTGGACGTTTGTGATAAAGAACTTCGTAGCTCATCGGATTCCTCCTCCAGTGTACAAATAAATAAATAAATATCACGGCTCTGATCTCTTTGCGGCGCCGCAGTGACGTTCATCACTCGCCGCCTCCCTATGGCACGACTACGACGCCCTCTGTTGGACGCTGTGTGTCATCAACATTGTTGACTGTGATTACACTCAACACAACATTGTTGTTGTTGTAAGTGATTACACTCAACACAACGTTGTTGTTGTTGTAAGTGATTACACTCAACACAACGTTGTTGTTGTAAGTGATTACACTCAACACAACGTCGTTGTGAGTGATTACACTCAACACAATGTCGTTTTGAGTGATTACACTCAACACAACGTTGTTGTTTGTGATTACACTCAACACAACGTCGTTGCGTCTCATCAATATTTTTGTGTGTGATTACACACACAACAACGTTGTGTTTAATCACACAACAATGTTGCGTGTAATCACTCACATATTGAGTGATTACACACTCGGCGTGTGTCCGTAGCAGTTGTACGTGTGCCGCTTGTCGTAGATGTTCGCGGTTTGAATCCAGCGGCCGCCCTGTTTAATGCTACAGGCGTGTTCACCGCAAAGACACCATGTGCCGTCTGCTTCAGTGGACGTTGAAGATCCCAGCGTCATGGACCAGATTAACCGAATTAAATACAATTGCCCGCAAATTACCCAGTTGGAATTTACTGTGCCTAGTAATCATTGCTGGGAAATGTGGTAGAACCCTCCTGAAAAGAGCCAGTAGGGCTATCCTGGGTAAAACTGACCACCCACCCCCTCGTGTGGCATGCTAGCCTTAATAGGTGCTCGCTAACAGCAGTTATTTATCGAACAGACTGTTAAATGAAGGGACTGTGTCTTCATTTGAGTCCGTGACTGTGTAACCTGGTACATAAGGGTGCCGCGGTGGTGGGATGTTAACTCCTTCACCTGGTTTGCAAGAGGTCGTGGGTTCGATCCGGACCCTGACGCCTGAATATTTGGAGTTTGCATGTCTCTCTCTCCCGTGGTCGCGTGGATTGTTCTCCAGGTCTTCCAGTTTTTCCCTCCATATTTAGAAACATGCGTTCAGAGCAGGAGTCTCAAACTCAACTTACCTGGGGGCCGCTGGAGGTAGAGTCTGGGTGAGGCTGGGCCTCATCAAGTATTCAAAAAAAAGTGCAACTGATCCAATCTTCTCAATCTTTATTAATAACAGTTCAGAACATGAACGGTTCTTCAGAACATAGGCTTCTCTTACCTACTCCATGCTTCCAGAGACCTGGCAGCGCTTCCTCTTCTTACACAGCTGAGCCACATTTGGCTTGAGGGAGGAAGCAATTGAGACCCTCAGTATGGCTTGAAATGCTCATCAGTAAGTTTGGACCTGTACTTTGACTTATTAAAGTTCATGGTGCAAAAGAGCTTTTAACACAGATATGTGCTCCCAAAAAGGCACATGGTCCACTTGAACATCTTGGAAAGCTCAGGGAAGGTGGGGGTGATATATTTACATGTTTTTATCCCAATACCTGAGTATTTGGGATCTTATTTAGTATGCCCTTTCTATATATTCTGAGAGGTATTTGAAAACTTTATCATTGTTCATGCTTTTTTTGAGCACTTCGTTTTTTTTATCATTATTAAATTCATCAATCGTGTTCTCTCAGGTGTTTATAACTTTCACATTCATAAATAAAGTGATCTAGATTTTCTTCTTTTTGTTTACATCCTACATATCCTTCTGCTCTACCGAATCTCTCTGGATGCCATTGAGCTAACTCTGGTGTCCATGTTACTCCACCTGCCTTAATTCTTAACATCAAGTGCATTGTCTCATGTTTTATATCTTTTAATTTCTTGCTCTTTTTGATTAAATTGTTCTTGGTAAATTATTTTCTTTTGCAATTGCACATATCTGTCCTTTTTCCTTTTCTTTGTTTCTCTTGTAATAATAATTATAACTTCTTTATAATATTCAGGTTCTAACCACCATTTGGCTTTTGTTCTTGCCACCCATCTCATGCTATTTGCTATCCATGTAATTATTTTCCCTTTCCTATTGCAACACTCTGTTGTCTTTATTAGGTCACTGATTACACTTGTTGAGTCCGCCCACTTCCTAAGTCCTCTGTACCTTGCACTGGGTGACAGGATATATTTTCCTTCCATTTGGTGTCACTCCGGAATCACGTTTCAACCAAGTGACTAACGTTGCTAATTCGCGTTGGCTAACTTGTCAACAAACACCGGAAGCTGTCACGAGCCTGAGCTATGGTAAAAAAATATAATAATAAAAAATAAAAAATTGATGCCAAATAGTGGGCCACAAAATATCGTTCCGCGGGCCACAATTGGCCTGCGGGCCGTGAGTTTGAGACCCCTGGTTTAGAGTATTTTACTGCTATAAATTTCCACAAGATGAGCCACTCCGTTAAAACTAACATTTGTGACCAGATCGCTTCTTAAAAAGAGCTATATGGCTCACTTCCCTGGTAAAATAAAAAGTTACATTTCAAATAATCACCACGGTAATGTGTCACCCACACGACCTTGAACTTGAGGCATCGCGCAGAACGCGGCATGCAGTGTGGGGTTAGCTGGGTGGTGCAGGGAGCTGCTACTACTTGCAGAGGGGGGCGGGGCAGGGGGGGACTGAGTCCTCTTGCATAATTGACTTGCGGATTGACCGATGCATAGACGAAAAGATAGCACGTGAATGAATGAGTGTACGGCTGGACTGCAAATGAATGGACAATATTCTTCATCGCCATTTTAAAAAAACTTAACATTGTAATCCATCACCCTGTACATCTGCTGAACCAACGTATCCTACAGAAGCATATGAGTGTGTTTTCATACATTGCCTGATTGTGTGTTTCTTGCGTATGATCGGTATGTGTTTTACGCATGATCCATATTTGATATCACACAATATATTTGCCTGTTTTTCTAATGATCTGCACGTGTTTCACGCATAATCTCTGGGTTTCACACATGTTCTGTGTGGGTGGCCGGGACCACCCTCAGCTGCCTTTTTCTCCCGAGTTGCGATGTGTACACATCGTACCAGATACTAATTTAAGGCTGAACCGACCTCTCAAGATCCAGGACGCACTGGTGATGGTGGCTGTAAGCGGGAATCGAGCTCGGGTCGCCGGATTTATTGTAGCGCAGCGTGCTAAACCCACACGCTCACAGACAGGACTCCAGCTCATCCACCTCGCGCACCTTTGCCAGGAACTTCCAATTGTGGAGCGACGAGCAAATGAAGCGACCCGACCTCCCCTCGGGATACGATGGCTGGCAGGTGGTTGAAGCTATCTGGCAGGAAGCGAGTGCAGGTAACGCTCACCTGAGCGTTGCGAGGCGTGCCCCGCAGGTGGTATCACGTGGGACGATGGATGTGCGACCACGCTATGGCCCTTTCACGATTCCGCTGCTGTATGGGGACCGCCACAACCTAGCGGATCGTTGCGGTGTATTTGACCATACTTCACCACGCTGGTTGGTTGCAGGTGTGGGGAGCGGCACAGTGCAAGGGTTCATGTTGCTGGACTGCCCCTTTTCTGATCATGTGACCCTTGCCAGATTAATTCTGCAAATGCGCAATCGCCGAGCCATGCGACAGCACCCCCGGTTTGCCACGTGTAGCTCTTGTAGACGATGACAACAAACACGCACCCTGCTCTACGGAGCCTGACAGCAGTCATGATGGTGGTGGTTTGCGTGGTACCTTACCATCAGACAAAAAAACTAAACAATTTTGTATTTTACCCGGTAAAGCTCACTGAGCTATATAGATGTTTCTCTGAAGCGACCTGGCTATCACAAATGATAACTCAACGAAGTGGCTTATCACGCGGAAATGTATTCTAGCCTCGATATTACAGCTGAATACAAATCCTCTGAGGGTACCCACGAGCCCGGGCAGCAAGGGGGCAGTTGGCAGATGGTAAGGGGCCAAGGAGCAAGGGGGAGGATGGAGAAGGGCAGCGGGGAGTGGAGCAGTGGTGTGGCACGTTCGAGTGATGCAAATATTAACTGATTTGTATTGAATACAACTAGAACAATTTACACCGGTGCGTTGATCGATATGATGTTGATTATAATGTTAACGATAATTATGTTGAGATTAGGATATGCAGGAGATAGTGATTATAATGCTAATGTCTTTACGCATGGTGATGGTAGAGATCTATTAATCTGGTGATGATGTAATGATGATGGCTTGGCAAGTTGAAGATGGTGATGATAGTGCTCCTGCTGGTGGTGGTAATTCAGATGATGATTATGATGCTGCGACTTGCTGTAGCTGCTTATAATAATAATGATGCTGCATCTGCTGCTGACGATGATGATCCCCCCCACCCTCGTCCACCCCCGCAGGTTCTGAGGAGCGCCGCATGGTGGTGCAAGCACTGAGCCTGCTGAAGCGCGGGAGTGCGGAGAGGCGACCCCGCGAGATGGAAACAGGAGGGACAGGGTCCTCCTGGGGGGATATTGTGAGCAGCGCAGGGGGTCCTAGCGGGGTCGAGAGGGGAGGAGACACAGCGGATGGACACCTAATTGTTCCCCCCGACGGGGACCCTAATGGGGCTCCAGTGGGCGGGGACTCGGGTGGGAGATAACGGCCGAGGTTCGCGTGGCGAGAACAAACGCGCGACCCCGTGTGCGCGTGAGCGTGCGGGGCCACGAGGGCATGTACACGGGACCCAACCTCGGCGGGTTCGAGGAGGAGGAGGCCCTCCTGGAGCTTGGACTGCACGAGGCTTGAGACAGAGGTAGGTGGCTGAGGGGTTGGGTGAGTGACAGGTTGGGTGAGTGAAGGAGGCATTGATTGATTGCGTGGGTAGAGGGTGAGTGGTAATGTTGAGTGAGCGGGTGTATGTGGTTGAGTTAGTTGGTAGGTGGCCGAGTGGGTGAATGTGGGAGGTTGAGGGGGTGAATGAATGGTTGGATGAGAGAGTGGGTTGGTGAGTAGGTGGGTGAGTGTGGGAGGTCGAGTGGGTGAGTGAGGGGGTCGAGTGGGTGAGTGAGACGGATGGTGAGTGGGTGGGGGAGTTTGAGTGGGTGAGTGGATGCGTGGGTGATTTGGTAAGTGCATTGTTAATTGTGTAAATGGCTCGGTGAGTCAGTGAGTGCGTGCATGGGTGGGTAAGTGAGAGGATGAGTGGGTTGGGGAGTGCGTGAGTGGGTTGGGGAGTGCATAAGTGGGTGGGGGAGTGAGTGGGCGGGTTAGTGATTTAATCAATCATCGTGTGATTGAATGGCTGAACGGAGGGGTAGGTGAATGAGTGTTTGTGGTTTAGTGAGTGTGTGTGTGGATGAGTTAGTGGGTGGGTGAGTGGATGATTGTGGGAGGTTGAGGGGGTGAGTGGATGTGTAATTTAATGGTTGTATGGGTGGGTGAGCGTGGGAAGTTAAGTGGGTGTGTGAATGAGTGAAGGGGTGGGTGAGTTGAGTGGGTGAATTATTGGGTGGCTGAGTGGGTGTGCGGGTGAGTTAGGGGGTGGGTCAGTATGGGTGGATGGGTGATGGAGTCGGTGATTGAGTTTGTAAATTGAGTGGGTGATTGAGTAGTAGGGTGAGAGTGGGAGGTTGGGTGGGTGGAGGTGAGGGGTTGCATGAGTGAGGGGTTGGGTGAGTTGGTGGGTGGGTGAATGAGTGGATTGATCAGTTAGTGTGTGGTTGAGTGGGTGGTTGGCTGAGTGGGTGGTTGGCTGAGTGGGTGAGAAGATGGGTCGTTGAGTGAGTGGATGGGTTATAGATTGAGTGGGTGGTTGTGTGATTGATTGGCTGAGCAAAGGGGTGAATTAGTGGATTTGTGTGGTTGAGTTACTGGTTAGGTGGGTGAGTGCATGAGTGTGGGAGGTTGAGAGTTCGTTGGTGAGTGTTTGAGTTAGATATTGAGTTGGTGGTTATGTGATTGAGTAGGTGAGCGGAGGATTGGGTGAGTGAATAGATGTTTATGTTTGAGTTAGTGGGTGGGTGATTGGATGAGTGGGTGGGTGATTGGATGAGTGGGAGGGTAATTGGATGAGTGGGAGATTTAAATGGTGAGTGAATGGGTGATTGAATGCTTGGATGGGGGGTGAGTGATTGAATTGGTGGGTGCGAGATTGAGTGGGTGGCTGGGTGAGTGGGTGAGATGATGGGTGGGTTAGTGAGATGATGATGGGTGGGTTAGTTGATGTGTGAGTGGGTAGGTTAGAGATTCAGTGGGAGGGAGGGTGGGTGAGTGGTTACGTGGCTCGTGGGTGAGTAGCTCAGTGGCTGGTTGAATTGGTGAGTTAATTTGTGCGTGATTGATTTGGTGAATGGGTGAGTGAGTGGATGGATGAGGGAATGGATGAGTGAGACGGTGAGTGCGTTGGTGAGTGATTGAGTTAGTGGGTACGAGATTGGATGACCGTGGAAGGTTGGGTTGGTGAGTGAGTGGATGGATGTGAGAGGTTCAGTGGGTGAGTTATTGCGGTTAAGTATGGAGGGGGTGGGTAAGTGAAGGGGTGGTTCAGTGAGTGGGTGAGTGGATGGTTGGTGAGTGAGTGGGGTGAGTGAATGCGTGGGTGAGCAAGTGAATGAGTTGGTGAGTGGTTGTGTGAGTAGTGGGTGAGTGGGTGGTGAGTGAGTGGATATTTGTGGGTGATTTAGTCGGTGGGTGATTTGGTCAGTATGGGAGCTTGAAGCAGTGAATGGTTAGGTGAGTGAGGGGTGGGTGAGTGAGTAGATGAATGAATTAGTTAGTGGGAGCACTAGTGGGTGGGTGGGTGAGTGAGTGGGTGAGAAATTGAGTCAGTTGGTGGGTGGGTGGTTCCGTGGGTAGTGCGTCTTGGGTGAGTAGGTCAGTTGCTCGGTGAGTTCCTGAATTAATGGGTGGGTTAGTGAGTTGATGGGTGAGTGAGTGGGAAAGTGCATTGGTAAGTGTGAGGGTGAGTGGGTGGGTGGTTGCATGAGTGTGGTTTAGATATTTTAGTGGGTGGCTTTTTGAGTGGATGAGTTCGAGTGGGTCAGTGGTTGCGTTAGTGGGTGGTTGAGTTAGTGGGTGGGTGAATAATTACGTGGGTAGTGGGTGAGTGTGTGAAGAGGTGAGTGGCTGAGGGAGTAGGTGTGTGGGTGGGTTAGAAATTGAATGGGTGGCAGAGTGAGTGAGTCCTGGGTGAGTTAATGAGTTGGTGGGTCGGTCAGTGGGTGAGTGTCTGGATTGGTGATTGAGTAAGTCGGTGAGTGAGGGGTTGGGTGAGTGATGGGTTGGGTATGTGTGTTTTTGGTTCGCGAGTTTGTGGGTGAGTGAGTGGGTCAGTTCGTGGTTGGGTGAGTGAGTTCGTTGGTGAGTGTTTGAGTTAGTATGTTGGTGGGTGAGTGTGTAGTTTAGTGAGTGAGTGATTTAGAGATTAAGTGGGTCATAGGGTGAGTGGGTGGGTGAGCAAGTGGTTAACTAAGTGAGTGGTTGGGTGGGTCGGTGAGTTGTTGACTGAATGGGGTCAGAAAGTAGGTGAGTGAGTGAATGGGTGAGTGACTGCTGGGTGGGTAAGTTAATGTGGGAGGTTGAGTGGGTAAGTTAGCTTGTGAGTGATTGGGTGAGTCAAAGAGTGGGGCGCTACGGTGGTGAAATGTTCACTAGCTCGCCTAGTATACATGAGGTTGTGGATTCGATTGCGATCCTGCCGCCTGTATATTTGGAGTTTGCATGTTCTCCGGGTCCTTTCCGCTGCATTTAGAATCAACATGCCTTTTGAGGATTTGGCTGCAATAAATGTATGTGATAAGCCACTTCGTTTATCTATCATTTGTAGCCAGGCCGATTCTGAAAAGGGTCTATATAGCTCAATGAGCCTTACCTGGTGAAATAAAAAGTAGTTTAGTTTAGGGGATGGGTGGCTGGTTGGGTCGGTAGGTCGGTTAGAGGTTGAGTGGGCGGCATGGTGAGTGGGTGGCAGGGTGAGTGGGTGAGTAGGTAAGTAGCTGGGTGAGCGGGTGGACTGGTGAGTGTGCGAGTTAGAGATTGAGTGGGTGGATGGGTGGGTGTGTAAGTGGATGCGTCGGTAAGTGGTTGAGTTGGTAGCAAGGTGCGGGTTTTTGAGTGGGTGGGTGTTTCTGAGTGGGTAGGTGGCTGAAGGGGTGGGTGAGTGGGTGACTGAGTCAAGAAAGTGGAGCGCCATGGTGGTGAGATATTAACTACCTTGCCTTTTGTACAGGAGGTTGTGGGTTCGATCTCGATTATGACGCCTGTATATTTGGAGTGTGCATGTTCTTGTGGTTGCATGGATTTTTCTCCGAGTCCTCCGGGTTTTCTCTCCATATTTAGAAACATGCATTTCGAGGTTTTGGCTGTTCTGGAACTCACTCACTCAACTACTAAAGCCACCCACCAACCCACTCACAAACCTGCTCACCCTACCATGCACTCAATTTTTAATCAATGCACTCACGCACACACCCACTCACTCGCTCAACCACTCATCCACGCACCCACCTACACACGCACTCACTGACTTATTTGAGCAGTCATTTGTGGCCGCGTCGCTTATGAAAAAAATCTATATAGCTCCGTCGGCCTTTCCTGGTAAAATTAAAATAGTTAAATTTTAGTTTACAGTTGGGTGAGTGGGCGGTGAGTGCGTCGGTGGGTGAGTGAATGGGTGGTTAAGTAAGTAGGTGAGGTGCTGGGTGAGTTGTTGGGAGATTGAGTGGGTCACAGTGTGAGTGGGTGGGTTGGAGCGTGAGTTGGTCACTGAGTGAGTGGGTGGGTGAGGTGAGTGGGTGGGTAGGTTGGGTGGGTGGGTGGGTGAGTGAGTTAGTGAGTGCATGTGTAGGTGGGTGCGTGGATGAGTGGTTGAGTGAGTGAGTGGGTGTGTGCGTGTGTGCGTTGATTAGAAATTGAGTGCATGGCAGGGTGAGCGGGTTTGTGAGTGGGTTGGTGAGTGGCTTTAGTAGTTGAGTGGCTGAGTTCGAGAATTGTACGCCACTGTGGCGAGATGTTAGCTACCTCGCCTGGTATTTTGGAGTTCGTAGGTTCCATCCCAACCCTGATGCTTGCATATTTGGGGTTTGCATGTGCTCTATGGTCACGTGGATTTCGACTCCACATTTAGAAACATTCATTTATCGGATTTGGCTGCTATACATTACTATGTGATAGGCCACTTAGTGAAGCTCTCATTTGTGGCCAGGTTACTTTGGAAAAATATTTTATATAGCTCTGTGGGTCTTACCTGGTAACTTAAAAAATAGTTGAATTTAGTCAGTTTGGATTAGTGAGTAGGTGGAATGTTGAGTGCGTGGGTTAGAGATTGATTTTGTGGCAGGGTGAGTGGCTGGGTGAGTTTGTGATTGGTTGGGTGGGTGAGTGTGTGAGTTAGACATTGAGTTGGTGGATGGGTGGGTGTGTGAGGGAGTGAATAGGTGACCTGGTGGGTGAGTGGATTGTTGAGTGAGTGGGTTGTTGAGTTAGGTAGTGGGTGGGCTGGTAAGTGGGTTGGTGAATTAGTTTGTGGGTGTGTGGGTGAGTCAGTCGGTTAGAGATTGATTTGGTTAGTGTGTTGAGGAGTTCCCGACGACGACTCGGAGACGGCTTGAAGGTAAGGGCTTTCGCCAAAGGTTTATTAAGTATATTACAATAACACAAAGGGTGTGACAACTTCCCAGGGGTTAGGGGTCCTACACTAAGTCCTGGTCCAGCCCGGCTAGCTCCGGTCTCTCTCCCTCGAGTCGGATGGGGGAACTTGCCAACCCCACCGACCGGGAAGAGCAGCACCTCCTACGGCTACCACCAGCTTCACTCCTGACTCTTCGTCGATCCCTCTCTACCCCTGGTTCCCTCTCCACCCTTCTCACTCTACCCGTTCCCACAGTGATCCCGCTTTCGTCACGGGGTCCCCCTTAAATACTAGAGACATGACATCATCGAGCCGCCCAGCGTGCATGACGCCACGTTCCGTGACGTCATCGCACTAGACGGCACACATGACGTCACGTCCCCATTTTACTCTACAAGTGGTTTGTGTGTGGGTGGGTGGGTGGTTGAGTTAAAGAGTGGAATGTCAAGGTGGCAAAATTTTAAGAACCTCGCCTGTATATCTAGAGTTTGCACGTTCTCCCCCGTGGTTGCATGGAATTTTCTCTGGGTACTCCAGGTTGCCCCTCCACATTTAGAAACATTCATTTATAGACTTTGACTGCTATAACGTTCTATGTGAAAAGCCATTCCATTGAGCAATCATTTGTACTCTGCTTGTTTCTGAAAAAGATGTATATAGCATGGGCCTTACCTAGTAAAGTAAAAAAAAAGCTACATTTTTATTTGGTGTGTAGATGGGCGGTTTTGTGGGTGGGTGCGTGGATGAGTGAGTGCGACGTTCGATGGGTAGTAGGTGAGAGGCTTGGTGAGTGAGTGTGGATTAGAGATTGAGTGCGTGGCTTGGCGAGTGCGTGGCTGGGTGAGTGAGTGTGTGCAAGGCTCGGTGGTTGAATTAATGGATGGTTGAGTTAGTGGGTCGGTGTTTGAGTGTGGTTTCGTGGGTGGGAGAGTCAGAGAATGGAGTGTCATGGTGGCAAGATGTTAACTACCTCGCCGAGTTTACAGGATGTTGTGGGTTCGATTCCACATTTAGAAACATGCATTTAGAGGAGTTGGCTGCTATAAATGTATACGTGATAAGCCACTCTGTTGAGCTATCATTTGTGGCGAAGTTGCTTCTGAAAATCATCCATATATGTCAGTGGGCCTTGCCTGGTAAAACAAACAATTTATATTTAGGCTGTGTTGGTGAGTGGTCGGGTTGGTGAATTAGTGGGTGAGTTAGTGGGTGGGTTAATAATTGGATGGGTGAGTTCATGAGTGGGTGGGTGAGGGTGGGTCAGTGGGTGTGTTAGTGGGTACGGGTTTGAGAGGGTGGCTGGGTGAAAAGGTGGGTGGGTGAGTGATTGGGTGGGTGGTTTGGTGCGTGGGTGAGTGAGCAGGTGGGTGGGTGAGTGAGCAGGTGGGTGGGTGAGTGAATGGATGTTTGTGTTTGAGTCAGTGGGTGGGTGATTGGATGAGTGGGAGGTTGAAAAGGTGAGTGGATGGGTGATTTAATGCTTGGGTGGGTGAGTGGTTACGTGGGTAGTGGGTCGTGGCTGGCTGAGTTGGTGTGTGAGTGTGTCGGTGAGTGAGTTGGTGAATGGGAGGGTGGGTGAGTGATTAGAGTTAATGGGTACAAGATTGAGTGAATAAGAAGATGGGTGAGTTGGTGAGTGTTTGGGTTAGAGATTGAGTTGGTGGTTATGTGATTGAGTAGGTGAGTGGAGGGATGGGTGAGTGAATGGGTGTTTGAGTTAGTGGGTGGGTGATTGGATGACTGTGCGAGGTTGAAGGGATGAGTCGATGGGTGATTAAATGGTTGGTTGAGAGGGTGGGTTGGTTAGTGGGTGGGTGAATGTGGGAGGTTCAGTGGGTGAGTTTTTGGGTGAGTGTGTGGATGAGTGAAGGGTTCGGTGAGTGAGGGGGTGGGTGAGTGAATGTATGGATGGGTGAGTGAATAGGGTGAGTGAATAGTTGGTTGAGTGAGTGGGTAGGTGGTGAGTGTGGGAGGTTGAGTCGGTGAGTTTATGCACGAGTGGTTGCTGAGTGGGTTGGCGGGTAGTTGAGTGGGTTGGCGGGTAGGTGAGTGGGTTGGCGAGTAGGTGAGTGGGTTTGTGGGTGGGTCAGGAGTGACTAGGTGGGTGGGGGAATAGTGGAGTGGTAGCCTGGGTAATGGGTGAGTGGGTGGGTTGTTCACTGGGTGACTACGTGCGTGGGTTCGTTAGTGACAGGCGACTTAGTGGATGCGATAGTGAAGATGAGATAGTGAGTCAGAGTGGATGGGTTGTTGATTGAGTGGGGTGAATGAGTGAGTGGGTGAGTTAGTGAGTGGATTGGTGAGTGGGTGGGTGAGTGCACGAGTGAGTGGATGGGTTAGAGATTGAGTGAGTGGTTGAGTGGATTGGTGATTCAGTGGGTGAGTTAGTGGGTGTTTGAGTTAATTTGTGTGTTAGTCTGTGGGTGATGGAGTCGGTGACTGGGTGAGTCTGTGCTGGTGGCTCGGTGGATGGTTGAGTTCATGCATGGGTTTTTGAGTGAGTGGATGGGTTGTTGAGTGAGTTGATGGGTGAAACGGTGCGTGGGTAGGTGAGTGAGTGAGTGGATGGGTGGGTGATTGATTGGGTGAGTGTGTTGGCAAATGAGAGGGTGAGTGGGTGAGTGAGTGGGTGGTTAATCGGTTGGTGGGTGCGTGAAGGAGTGGTTGGGATGAGTGAGTTAGTGAGTGGATACGTCAGTGAGTGAATGGGTGGGTGAGTGGGTGAGAGGTTGCGTTGGTAGTAGGTGAGTGGGTGGTGAGTGGGTTGGTTCTTGAGTGAGTAGGTGGTTTGTTAAGTGAATGAGTGGGTGGTTGGGTTGGTTAGTGAGTTTGTGGGTGAGTTGGTGGATGGGTGAGTTAGTGGTTGAGTTAGTGAATGAATGCCTGTGTTAATAAGTGGGTGAGTGGGTGTGGGGTTGGTGGACGAGTGGGTTGGTGAGTGAGTTAGTGAGTGGATGGGTGGGTGAGTGAGTGGGTGATTGAGTGGATGGGTGGATGACTGGGTAAATGATTGGGTAAGTTATGAGGGTGAGTAAGTGAGTTACAGGGTGAGTGGGTCGGTGGGTGATTGGGTGGGTGGGTGAGTGGGTGTGATCATCGCCATGCTCTCCATGGAGCTCTCTGTAGTGAGGGGCAGCTCACAGGGACAGCTGTTGCAGGGATTCACAACAGCTGCTTCTCCTCCTCCAGTTCTGAACCAGCTGACCAGGGTTGCCAGACGAGGCCAAGCAGCTCCTCGAGTTGTTCCACAGCTTCCTTTATGCCTGCTGTGCCACGTGCAGCTTCTGCATGAGGCTACTGTGCCACGTGCGGCTTGTGCATTAGGCTGCTCTGCCGCGTGAGGCTGCTGTACCGCGTGAGATTGCTGTGCCGCGTGGGTCGACGTGACATCACCGTCACTCTAGGGGGATCTTTGTATGAGTGATGGGGCAGTCGTAGAGAAAGTGGAGAAGTTTCCGTACTTATGCAGTCAGCAGAGGTCTCACGCCGAATCAGCTGAGTAGCATTATTTGTTCGTCGTGTGAACCAAAATTGAGGTGAATAATTTTGAGTAAAAAAAATGATGACATTACACTGGCTATGAATATGACTATATAAAAGGTTAGGATCTTGTGTCGGATGCATATTTGCTGGACTTTATACAGTGGCTTGGGCCAAGAAACTGGCATTCAGAGGCAAACTTGTCATGGTGGGGATTTGTTTCCAGAAACACACTCAGCCACCTTTGTCTCTCCAGTGGTGATGTTTACCAACCACACCTGATACTAATTTAAGGTTAAGTCGACTTAGGGGAGGCATAGGGTCGATTAGAATATAATTCATCACTGATTTTGGCCACAACCGGGAATTATATCTCGTAAGACTGCGATCAAGAATACTTGAAATAGTGTCGGGGCCAGAGGACATCCCCATCACACCCTACAGTAAAGATGAGGAAATGGCTCTGACACCCGGCCATGCAGCGTTCCGTGGGCCTGCCCACCATCATGGTCTTTAATGGTCGTGAACAGAGTCAGGGACCCTAAATAACACGAAGAATAATCCAAGACCATAGCCTCTTAATGGTAATGCAGGCCTCCAGCAGGTGAAGAGAGCTTCCTGATGCGTTTGTGCGTTTTTCACCGTTGCGGTGCCCCGCCGTGGCATTTTGGTGATGCTTTTGTTTTCCATTTGTGGAGGCAATTGCTCGTGCCATGGCCAGGTTGGATCCGGTGTACGGTGGCCCCCCACTGCTTGCGGTGGTGGGGGGCCAGCGAGCTTCTTGATGGTTTGATCCACGATGAGGCACTTCTTGGGGATGTTTGAGTTCTCCCAATTGTTTATCCACTCATTCGTACCGGTTGTGTGGACAGAAGCCGGAGGGATTTAAGAAAAGTCCACATTAAAATGGCCACGATAAATCGAACCGGCGACTTCTATATTGTGTACCAACCATTACATCATGGCAACATCCTGTGATGTCACGTTTATAAGGGTGGGGGGAAATAACAACCAGGGTACTAGGTGTTAGTGTGTTTGAGGACGCAAGTTTCAAATACAATTATATTTTTTATCTTGTCCTCTTCCCCCCAACTGGGGTTAAAACAATCAACAATTGAGGAAAGGGTTGGTGGGACGTGTGCAGAGATCACCAGTAATCCCAGGTGGACTCCGCTCGCTGCACAAACGCCTCCCGTGGAATCCATCCAGCAGTTTGTCGACGGAAACGATGATGGTAGGCGACCATGGTTTTTGGAGATCGTAGCCGGGGCCGGAGCGGCAACAGTGATGAAGGAAGGGGGGGGAGCGAGTGGCGGGGGCAGAACGGAAGGGGAGATGAGCGGTATCATTGGTGACGCGCGAACGCGCCCCAAACCGTTTGCGATCAGTCATGTCCATGGGTGGGACGGTGCTCGCGTCCACTTCCATGAAGGTGTCCTGCAGACACCTGAGAGTGGGCGCACACATGCACAAGAGAGAAGCCAATGTAACAATCCAGTTTGTCAACCAGGTATCTAGGCCCAGCCTGGATGCCCACGGCAGCCTCAGTGGGCGACGCCTGCCCCAAGTGGGCCACGCAGGCCCCTTAAACTGTGCCACTTGGCCCACTTTCCTATGGGAGCTGCTCGCTTTGATGTTGGCCGACCTTGGAAACGGTCGTGATGTCACGGAGTCAATGCAAAAGAGAGGCAATCGTCAAGTTAGTGCTGATTAAGGTGAAGTTCATGGCAATAAATATAAAAAAACAGATTCCAGCTGGGTATATGTGTAAGTCATCTCAACCACGTTAATAATAATTGAAAAATAAATATTGTCGCTTTCATCTGGCTGTGGGCAAAAGGGAGGGTGGGAAGTGGTCGGAGTAATGAAAGGATTTGTGGCCATAGAGCCACAAGGCCCTCAATGTTTGAAGAATAATTGTTGCTCGTTATTGCAACGAAGCATAAAAGCGTATTGCGGAAAGTGTCGCGCATGTGTCTGTAGCGCGGTGCCCCCACATGTTCTCATTCACCTCAGCGACCATATCACAGTTCATGGTATTTGAGTGGTTCGTTTTTTTCTATTGCATAATCTTGCTGGTATCCATGAATGAACAAGACGAATCTATGAACGCATATTTGTGCCTTTAGGAATAATAATGGTTTGAGTGTCTTTCCATATGAACAGCGTTGCATAATAATCAATCGTCCTACTGTTAACAACGTGACAAGAATCTGCATTAAGGGTTGCATATGATCAATGACCGAATGCCGTGTTGTGTAACAATTTAAATACGAATTACATATTATAAGGTTAAGGTTTTGATAGAATAGTTTGCATGTTTTCATCTCTCTCAACAACAACAACATTGCGTTACGCGTCGGGAATTAACCACAGGTGCCGTTATCGAAGTGAAACAACGCAATCGTGATGTGTACCATGTTAATGCTGTGTTGAAATTCCGAAGTTGAGAGTTCTCATATTGTCCAAAAATTTAAGTTTAGCTAGAAAATAAAATTGATTAAAGCAGAAGAGTTGTGTGTGATTCTTTCCGTGATTCTGCATAGAATTGTTCTGCGAATGAGATCTGAATCTCGGTTACCTATCATAAGCACACTAATCACTAATCCAGCACATAATCAATAAGCGTTAAATCGAAGATAATTGTATCCTTATTGAAAATACGCAATTAAATAGCAAGTCGAGTCGACTCTCTCTCATTCACGGTCACAATACCTGCACAACTGCATACGATTAATTGCGTTGTTGCCATTAATAACCAACCTTCGTCACCGAGGCTGGACCTAATTATCATAACGACCTGCATCATCATAACCACGCCCACTCGCATGAATTAATACGATTATCTCTCGAATTAGCATAGTTTAAGCACATAATTACACCAATTAATTCAGATAAATTATTAAAATTTCAAATTTAATCAAATTTTCATTATTTTCATCAAATTTTCATAACCTACATATACAACAACCTTCGAGCACCCATATCTCACAGAGCGGGCCCTAACCTATAACAGCTGGCAGTTCACCAGCATTGCTTCAAGTGAGCTGGAGCGTGCTGATGAATATAAAAACCGGACCAGAGCTTGGTTTATGTACAACCAATACTGCTGAAATGATGCACTCCCAGAAGGAAAGCCGTGTGGCTAATGGGATGTGTACAAATACTTGTATTTTTTAAGTGGAAAGACAGATATGTGAAGGAGGGGAATCATCGTTTGCGTGTTAATTTTGTTACTCATATCCACGATGTAAGCCAATTATATTGAAACTTCGCAGAGCTTTCATGAGTAAGAAAGTTATACCAACAATAATTATTATCGGTTCTATTGCGATCGAGGGCTGCACGTTTCAACGGGCACACATGTGTCATGCTGCGATGGTGACGGTGCTCCCGGTTTTTTAGACCGGGAGGAAGTGAGGGCTTCACCTTTCTGGCAAATTGCCCGATGATGCTGGATGTAATTACCAGCGAAACGTCGTACTCAAAAATTGTAAATGTTGTGGATTTACTCTTCAACACACCGGTGGGCTGAAGGAGTGATCTTTTTCTCTTTTGTCAATGTGACACATTTTTTACTGATTGGCCGTGTCAGGTAGTGGAGGGTTACGACACATTTATGAGTAATGCGATCTAACCCAAAAACGTTTATTATGAATAATATTGGTCGTGAAAGCCTACGGCCTTTCTGGCCGTGATTTTTATTTCAGCAGCATTGGTTCAACACGAGCAAACGTCAGAATGGTTTTCAGCTCTGCAAAGCTCATGATGACTTTTTGTGAAGTATTCCACAGTTTTGCATAGAACTAGGACCTGTAACTAACAGAGAGCATCCTTGCCTGCAAATATCTGGCAGTTCACCAGCGTCGGTTTGAGACACTGAATGCTCAAACGAACGCAAATGTGGTAATGATTATTTTGTGTTATCTCCATATATATATAAAAGTTGTAAATATGTGTCTGTTCAAAATGTTTAGCGTACTTCCCGACATGCAACAAACTTGAAATTTACCATGTGGGTACTTTCCAGACTCTACACCATGCAAAAGTTATGAAAATACACTTTTTGTGTGTGGGGGGGGGGAGCTCAATAATGCATTTATTTTTTGTACGGCAAGTGAGCTGTGAGGTCAAATCTGTCACGTGACCCGCACATGTGGAAGCGTAACGCATTGTTGTGTAGTGGTTAGCGCGCTGCGCTACGAATCCGGCAACCCGAGTTCGATTCCCGCTCACGGCCACTACCAGTGACTATTATTTTAACCGGTCCTGGGCCTCCCCTACGTCGACTCAGCCTCAAAACGAGTAACTGCTGTGGTGTGTAAACATCGCCACTGGGGAGACAAAGGCCGCCGGGCGTGGTGGATCCAAGTCCCAGGAGAAGCTGGGTAGTACAGCTAGTGTATTATATGCGCGAGTACTAAAGCTGGAACGATTCGATTACCAAGTCGATTATAACCGATTCCTTGTGTATGGTAAATTACTCAGACCCCTTTAAAATGACAGCCATCCCCACATCTTACTTCCTGTGACGCGGCTGATGTGATCAAGTCCCTCCCATCAGGTGGGACAACCACAGCAAGAAAAAACTGCTGAAGTAGGCGAGAGATCTGCCGTGGCACGAGGTTATATAGGCCTCGGCAGTAGGGGGGAGAGAGAAGGGGGGGGGGGAAAGGAGGCGGGGCAGAAAGTGGACCCCGCAGCAGCACCCGGGTCACTGGAGTAAAGTGGGCCACCACTCATTGATCCGTACATTTAACTCGATGAGTCGATTCGATTCCGTGCCCCGTTGGGTCCTCCCCCCTTTTGTGCATTTGGGTGTGCTGGGTTTCAACATAATTCCCGATCCATTGTGAATCTTCCCTTCCCCCATTTCAGCACTCCGATCTACATCCGACAGGAGATGATAAACCGCAGGGAGGGGGAGTAAAACCTAATCGCCAGGTAATTGGAAAAGTCGCCCATTGTCTCGCGGATTTGCATGATTGATGGATGGGGCAGAGGAACGTGCTACAGGGACACGCCCTGAGGAATGCAGGCATCGGCCTTTGGATGAAAAACAATTTTTCAGTAATTCAGTGGGCAGTGCTCTCACTGGCAGCTCATTCTCAATTAATGTGGGTGATTCACCACGTGTTTGTGCCACATTTTGTATCTGAGTTGAGTCCATTTTTGTTTCCTTTCCTGTTTCTCTACTCCCTCCTGGTATAGCCGGGTGGGGGTATCGAAGGGGGAATGGGCAGATTGTGTTTAACCTTGAGTTTGTCGTGGCATGGGGTGCTGGTATGATTCCGCTCTTGGCTTCCACACCCTGAAATTCCAATAATTACCTGTCTTTGTGCGCTGTGGTTGCCTCGGATTGGTGTGCCACTCTCTCGCTGGATTGTTACCTTGCCATCTCTGCGTGTAATTATGTTGGTAGTTCTTGGGTGCTTGCTCCTCTCTGAAAAAAAATTCCGCAGACTACCTACTGGATCTCCTCTCTGTTTCAAAGAACAAATTTGACCTCAGGTCTTCGCTCATTTACCAGCTTCACATTCCCTATTGCCGTACAAAAACTGGAGGAAGGGCCTTTGCTATTGATGCCCCCAGGGTCTGGAATGCTATTGCCAATAAACTGCAACTTGAATCACTATCTATGAGATCTTCACTCAAAACTGCTCTGGAGGAGTTGTACAACCCTAGCTGCCACTGCTATTCAGTGGCCTAAAATATGGCTCTAGATTTTGGTGTTATTTATTTATGTAGTTTATTGTTTAAAATTTGGTCACAGTCCCTATGATCACTGTTACATTGGATTTATGGCTTTTATTTTGGTGATTTCGAAAAGTGTTTTTTTTTGTTTTGGCCATGTTTTTGTTTATTGTAGTACGGAGTTAGACTGATGGCTTTAATCTTAGTTGTCTTGTGGTTGTTGTTGTTGTTGTTATTTGACTTGCATCCCACTGGGATTTTTGCACACCGCGTTGGTGTACGGTGCTATTTCAGGAATATTTTGATATTTTTTTCCTGTATTTTCTGTTTGCACAGTCACATAATCACTTTAAGATGTTTTCTTGTTCATGTTTTTTTTTGTTGCGGTTGCACCCGATTCAAGAGCGAATGGCTCACAGGGCTATACCAAATAAATGAACTATGAACTAACTAACTCTGTATTGTGGGGCTTGGTGTGAGGTGCTGTAGCTGCTCACGTGATTTTTACTTCCCTCTAGATGGCAGGGTGCATTATCTCTCTCCCTGTGTTTTGTCCGAATTATGGCTCCTAATTCTATATAGCCATGCCGTGTGAACCCTATTCTGTATGTGGTGTAAGGAGGCCGTCTCTGGGTCCAAAACCATTCCCACAATTTCTGTAATCTCTGGACTCAAGGATTAAAAAAACAATCTTGAACATTTTGTCACCTTCGTGGTATTGATCAACATCACCTGCGTAATACACTCCTCGTTTACGCACTGGGTCATAAATTTGGCAGCATTAAACCCCTCAGTGTTGAATATTCTCCAAACTTCGTAATCACTGTTAGGCTGAGTTGTTTGAAATAATTCCTAACCTTGTATGGTAGCGACTTTACCCATGGTATAGAATATTCATGTAACCTTCTTTTCAGCACTTGTTTTCTCGTCCAACTTCCTCAGACCTCTGATCATTGCCTCCACTTCGACTGTTGTGATATGAGTGTATGTCTCTGTTCCTATTGTGTGGATCAAAATAGGGGATTCTGACGAAAGCTTTCTCCGTCAATTTAAGAGTCTTACTACTGAATGAGTATTCGGAAAGTTGGTCGTTGTGAGAGGAGTCAGTGTCAGATGAGCTATCACTCAAACTTTGCCGCTGCTTAACATAACTTCTGTAATGTATTTTGCGCCTGTGTTGTGGGTATGAACGTAGAGCGAGACTTCTCTTGGAGGCAATGCGTTTATTACAATAAACGATAACAACACCAATAGCCGTAACACGACTGGTGTCTGTTAAAAACACTGCTGCAGTCAATCACAGTTGGTTTTGAGTGATTACATTGGGGTGGGGGGGGAGGCATGGCAAGTGATGGGTGATGGGAGGAGACAAGGGACGCAACGTGACCGTCCATGTACGAGGATAAGAGTTGCCATCTGTGACGTACACAACCTGGGGACACATCATGGGAAGAAGGATCTCTCAAAACCCGAAGAGGGGAGAACTACATGGAAACGCATTGTCTCGAGCAATGAATTAGCACAAGGGTACGAACAGGGGTTGGAGTCATGTTCTTCGTATGGTCGACGTTTATGTAGAGCAACAACTATATTGGATTGAGGTGGTTGATCCAGATCATTGTGTTAGAAGTAGAGTTGGTGCATCGCTGTGATGATGCCTCCGAATTTGTGAATTGGACATTGAGTTTTCATATATTCCATAGTCTATTCAGGCTTGGAGTTAGGGATAGGGCTACAGATTTGCTGCAGAAATATTTTTCAGAGCGTCAGTGTTTGGCACTACATGTAGGGCAGTTCCACATATTAGGCAAACATCACAATTTCAGCATCATCTTAATTTTATATATTTATATGGGATATAATATAGAAGGTAATTATTGCTTTAGAAATGACATTATTCACACAGATGATTTCTATCTGAATCTCTTGGTTGAAATACTTTGCCCAAGGTAAGATAACTGTGCGATTATGGTAATGAGTATCCACGTCCGTCTGAGACCGTGGAACTGCCCTCCAGCACTGCCGCTCACATCAGGGGACGTAGGAACGACTATGGTTGCTGGCTTCACCGTGGCCAACTAGTTTATTGATGGGCATCTCCTCCTTGCCATCCTCCTAAATTTCCAACACCATGACCACCTCCACAACCTTGTGCTTGTCGCCCCCAACTCAAGCTCAGTGCAAACCCCTTGGAGGGCTGGCATTACCCAAGGGACACAGAACTCTGCCTCACATTTGGTTTCTAGAAGCTCCGCAACAGCCACACTGTGGATGTAGACAGCCCTTAGCGTTATAAATGTGAGCCACTCGCGTGTCCCAAACACTCAAAAGAATTGAGACGAGGCGATAGTATTAGATACAAATATTTATTATTAAAACGCGACGCCTTGTAAGGAAGGGGGGGTGCTGGTGGGGTTGGGTGGTGCTGGAAGTGTGGGGGGCTGTGAGATGCTCAGAGGGTGTTCGAGGCCTGGGGGGGCAGGTCTTGGGAGGCTTCTTGAATGCCGGGCTCCAGTGAGCAGCCAGAGATGTCCTCTTCCTCCTCAACCGTGACAAGCTGTGGACATACTGACCCATTAGACACTACACACAACTCAGTACTTGGCAGACAAATGCCAATTGCACACCAGGTGCTGAGTCACCTTGTGCCCACATCTGTCATTGGGGGTGCCCTTTCACACGTGTTGAGATGAGATGTGATGTAAAGCGCTCTGAGATGCCCCGGTGTACAGAAAGGTGCTAAATCATTCTCATCATTATCACTGTATCCAGCAATAATGAAATTGTCTATAGATAGATAATCTGTATTTGTAAACGGGGACCATGACGGCTTAACGTGATGGTTAGACCAGTTCATCATTATCATAATACACTGAATCGTGTGTGCATGAATCTATTATTTACGTTAAACGCAAATTATATACGTGTATGTGTGTGTGTGCGATGCGCGAGTGCTGTGCACTCACCTCCACCTCGCTCTGCAGACGCTGCTGCTCCGAGTGTTCATTCTGCTCGTTGTCGCGGTAGGGCGCCAGCTCAGCGTGCAGCTCCGCCACTACACGTTGATACCACTGAATCTCTGCCTGCAGAGATTCCAGTTGCCAGTTCCTGTCAATGAGCTGCGTGGGCCACGGGCAAATGGCGGCAGAGGGACACAGGAAAGCATTTTAACGACTGCGTGAGGTTATTGCAGAACATACAGGTATAATAACACACACAACCAGGATCTTCATTTATAATTGAGTAATGTAATGAGCTACGAAGCTCTTTTACACAGATGTCCATACACCACCTTTGACCAAATAAACCGAAATGCATCCAATCATCTCAGATCTTGGAAGAAAAGCATGGTTGAACCTCAAGTGCTTGGATGGGCAACCACCATCAATACAAACCAAGATAACACCTATAAAAGCATGATGAAGACCGCTTGTGTTGCAATCGAAACGTCGTGGGTTTTTTTATATCATTAAAAAAAAGTACGTGACTTTACCGAAAGAATCAAGAATATGAATTCCTGCAGTCACGAAAGTTTTATGTTAAACATTTTTTAGGAATTAATTAACCCAAAATCTGGATTAAAATAATAGATTAAGATCGCTTCCCAACCAAAAAGAGGGAGGGGATGGAGATGCATGTAGCAGAGGGGAGCAGATGGTCTAGTAGTCGTAGGTACTTCTACTAGAGGTGGGATGGTGGATCGTAACGTGGTACAGTCCCTAAACAGAGAATGCTCAGTAACCTAGTGCGCATCCATTCTGTACAACCATCAGTGTGAAAAATAAGTGTATACATACAGTCCTCGACTTAGGAACACCATACTTACGGAGACCCGACTTACGGATACCCGACTTCCGAATCTGATTCTATGAAATGTATTAATTTTTGGTTACCATTGACTTTAAAACGCGAACTTGCACTTCCAAACTGAACCACAGAACTATTTTGTTCAGTGCTGCGATCCTCCACGAGATGTCATGAGTCAGCCTCGTGCACGCGCACATGTGCGTATATGTGAAAGTGATTGTGTGGGGAGCGGTAGTGTTGCAGTTCACGCGCTGCGCTACAAACCCACCGACCCAAGTTCAATTCCAACTCACGGCCAACACCAGTGACGATTATCTGAACCATTCCTGGGCCTCCCGTAGGTCAACTCGGCCTCAAATGAGCACCTAGCGCGCTGTATAAACATCACCACTCGGGACACAAATGCAGCTGGGTGTGGTGCTGGCACACAACCCCTCGCATGTCGTGCTGGCTTTCATAGGCTATCGCTAACAGCACGTGCCCCAACAGCCTATTAAAGCTACACGGTGGATCTTTGTGCGGATCGGAAGTGTAGCGGTGAGCACGCTTGTGATTTGAAAGCGGTGAGTGAAAATAAAAAATATTTTTACTACATTTTATGTATTACTTACGATACACTATAATTTTAGTGTTAATGCAAATGTACATGATTTCTTATTTACGAGTTTAACAATGCTTGACTTTTGTTGAACCTTAACACATTTTATAACACTGACAATATGGGAATTTAAATATCGCACATTATTGTATTCCGACTTACGAACCGTTCCGACTTATGAATGGGCCTCAGGAACTAAATGCGTTCGTAAGTCGAGGACTGCCATATTATTGATATATTTGTCTATTATACTATGTGTATTATTAGTTGTTTATCATGTAAAATTAGTTTACACTTGAAAAATATTCACCATAAATCCGGTATGTGGGGAAAAAATATTGATAGAGTATGTGTAGTGGCATAGCGCTGGCTGCTGGTAAAAAAGGGTAACTGCGGTGTATGGTAGTACCCACGTCAGCAGGCCACGATAGACACGAGAGGGGGACATCTAGGGGAAAGGTCACAGAGGGGGGGCCATCGGGAACCCGCTAGTAGGTTCCAGAGAGGGGGCGTGGCTGTGGCGGAGCGAGGCCACGCTGAGAGTATAAGAAGGGCCCCTGTGAGGGACCTTGTGGCTGTTGCTGGAAGTGGGATCCTCGTCGTGCTGTTCGTATATTTAAGATAGTCGTCGTCACCATCTCGTCATCGTCGTTGTCGTCTCGTCGCTGTCGTCTTGTCGCCATCGTCGCTGCCGTCTTCACTCGATATTACGCTGCTAGATAGGTGTTCGCTGTCTCCGTTCAGTGCTGTCAGTGTTAGATGGTTAGTGTTGTGTATAGGCAAGCAACGGTAATAGTGTGTACCCACGTAGGGTGTCTGTATTATCCCAATGGTGCTCGTTAAATAAAAGAAGCGCCTAAAAGTCTTACTGTCTCTGAGTTAGTCACTACACATGTACACATGAAAGTGACTACTGTAGTCAGAGATGCAAACGCTTGGGCGTCATCTGGTGCCTTACTGTCACCATCCAGGGTAAACTATTTGGGTCTTTATAGTAAAGTTCGTAAATCTCAAGTACGCTATGGCAAGGTACCACAGTACATAACATGTGATTGGCTATCAATGATTTGAGTACGTTAATAGTGAAAGTACGTACAACGGGAGGGCGTAAATAATGGTATTACTGTATATATGTGCGTTTGTGCCATGCCGGACTTCATAGGTGCTCGCTAACAGCACTTGCTCACCTTCGCCTCACTCTGCTGGTGCAGCACTTGCAGATCCTGGAGCTGACAGTGAATGCTCTGCAGGTTTTCTTGGCATGGCGCCAGCTCAGCGTGCAGCTCCGCCACCACACGCTGGTAACCCAAAATCCCCACCTGCAGGGATGCCAGGTGCTCATTCTTTTCGATGAGCTGCATGGGCCACGGACAAACGGCAGCAGAAGGACATGGCTAAGCATTTTAACGACTGCGTGCAGTTGTTAAAGAACATACAAATCCAACAAACACATACAGAACCAGTATCTTTATTTTAAATGAAGGAATCTGATAAGCTATGAAACTCTTTTTCACAGATGTCCATACACCACACCACCTATGACCAAATGACCTGGAATGCACCCAATATTATAAGATCTTGGAAGAAAAGCAGGGTTGAACTTTGATGGTACTTGGATGGGTGACCACCATCCATACAACCCAAGATAACACCTATAAAAGCCCAGATATATGGATTAATTAACCCAAAAGCTACTTTAAAATGTCCGATTATAATTGCCTCACAACCAAAAATAGGGAGGGGATGGAGATGCACGTAGCAGAGGGGAGCAGATGTTCTAGTAGTAGTAGATACTTTTACTAGAGGTGGGATGGTGGATTGTAATGTGGTACAGTCCCTAAACAGAGGATGCTCAGTAACCCAGTGCGCATATACACATCTGTGTGAAAAATAAGTGTATATATAGGCAGTCCTCAACTTACAAACACCTGCACTTACGAACCTGCTTCCATCAAATATATATTTTATAACATTGACTTTAAACGCGAACTCGCACTTGAAAATTGAACCGCGTCACTATTTTGTTCAGTGGAGCAATCCTCCGCGACATGTAATAATTCAGGATGGCGCTTGGAGCAAGTGTTTGCCTATAAGTGTGTGTGTGTGCACGCGCACGTGTCTATGTGTATGAAAGTGAATGTGTGGGGAGCGGTAGTGTAGCGATTAGCCTTCGAAAGCGGCGACCCGAGTTCGATTCCCGTTCATGGCCAACACCAGTGACGATTATGTGAACCGGTCCTGGGCGTCCCCTAGATCGACCCAGCCTCAAATGAGTACCTGGTGCGATGTGTAAACACCACCACTGGAGAGACAAAGGCAGCGAGGCATGGTGCTGGCCAATCACCCCCTTGTGTGCCATGCCGGCCTTCATAGGTGCTGCTCACTAACAGTACTTTCCCCAACAGTCTATTAAGGCTATACGGGAAGTCTTTGTCTGCGACGTGCGAATGCAGTGTACTCACCTCCGCCTCGCTCTGCTGGCGCAGCATGTCCAAATGCTGCAGCTGTGAGCGTCCGATCTGTGCGTTTTCGCGGTACTGCTCCAGCTCTGTGTGCAGCTCGGCCAGCATACGCTGATACCAAAGAATCCCCGCATGCAGGGATCCCAGCTCCTGGCTCCTCTCGAACAGCTGCTTGGGCCACAGGCAGAGGGACAGAGAAAAGCATTTTAACGACTGTGTGCGGTTATTGTAGAACATACAGATGCAACAACAGACACATTTAGAACCAGAATCTTTATTCATATTGGAGGAGTCTGATGAGCTGTGAAAATATTTTTCACAGATGTCCATACACCATGTTTGACCAAATCACCCAGGATGCACCCAATCTTGTCAGACCATCATGCACACAACCCATGATTACGCCTATAAAAACCCACATATATGGATTAAGTAACCCAAAATCTGCAGTAAAAGGTCAGATTAAAATCGCTTCCCAAACCAGGACAGGGAGGGCATGGACATGCACGTAGCAGAGGGGAGCAGATGGTCAGACCCTACACAGCCTGACGACTCAAGTGCTGTGTCACGGTCAGACCTGGGCCGTTCCGGGGCCAGGAGAGCCTGGGTTCTCAGCGGCCATGGGAACGAGGCTGGGAGCGGTACCTGACGCAGAGTGTCCTCATTCTCAGCTTGGGACGTGGTCAGCTGATCCTGCAGCGCCGACAGTCCCTGTTGGGGGGTGGAGAGCTCCGGCTGGGCACTGGCGCGCTCCGCCTCACTCGCTGCGAGCTCCTCCTTGCTCGCCTTGAGCTCCTCCCTCAGCCGAGTGATTTTGTCCTCGTCCTCCTGAGCCTTAATACAGGCAACGTTCGTTTTACCATCGTAATCATCACCATCATCATCATGAACAGCCATGATCCGTCCACCGCTGAATGTGTTTTTGTGATACTGCTGGATGAAAGTTTCCCTGAGCCATACCGGTCATGGGAATTAATTGATCATACTTCATCACACTGGTCAGCACGAAGTGGTACACCCAAGACTGGGTCAGATTTCACTGGCCACCAATGCTAGCCATGGTTGGTAATCAAACTCGGACATCTTGGTTCAGAGTGCAGAAGGCTCATCACAGTAAATTAATACGTTGTATATCATCATAAATATTTCGCCGCACAAGGGTCTCATCCTCTTGTGAACGCTGCCACAAATGTCTTAAAACTCAAACTTTAATTATCTTTATTTTACCAGCTAAGGCCTACTGAACTATATAGCTCTTTTTCAGAAGCGACCTGCCCACAAATGAAAGTTCAACGAAGTGGCTTATCATGTGGAAATGTATTGCAGCTATAGAATCTAAACGCACGTTTCTAAATGTGGAGGAAGAACCGGAGGACCCGGAAAAAATCCACGTGACCACAGGGAGAACATGCAAACTCCAAATATACAGGTGTCGGGGTTGGGATCAAACCCACAACCTCCTGCATACAGGCGAGGTAGTTAACATCTCGCCACCGTGGCGCTCCTATTCAGTGCCAATCGCGGCTTCACCACGCGTGCCCTTGCGAGCCGATACCTTCTTGGAGTTGCGCTCGAACTGCTTAAAAGCATCGGTGAGGGTGAGCCGGACCTCCTCCAGCCCTGTCGCCAGCTCGCAGGCCTCTTTCCGATGCGCGTCCTGCTGCTGCGCCTTCTCCATCCCAAGTGCCTGGACGTGCCCCTCCGACTCCTTCAGCTACAGGCACGCACACGTTCCACAATGCTGGATTCATGTCTGGGGAAGTATACTGAATATGGTGTGCAGAATGTGGAAATATTTTCTGGGTTGGAAAAGACCCAGCTGTAATTAAACCCGGCTTGCAAACAGATAAATAATTACCACTTAAGTCATTTAAACTCTGTGGTTTGCATATAGCTGTGTGTCTGCAAGCCTATATTGTTTCTCTAACAAATGCAAGCCAATCACATTTTAGAAAAAGTCCTGTAAACTGCAGCTGACTTTATAATTAAATTGTATTTATTCTAACTGAAAGTATTAAAATGTGAGAAAATACATTCGCAACTCTGAATCATGACAAATTATGAGAGGGAGTGAATTAGTTAAAGGGCTACTCAGGGATTGCCTTGTCTAGTGTAATTACCTCATCCAACATTCACCTATCTGCAGACAAAATTAAGAGCCATGAGGGGAGGACCGATCCTGTGGTCACAATTATACCTTTTGCCATATAGAAATGCATTATCATACTACATTCGAAAAAAAACATTCTGGCTGTCTGCCTTCCTGGCTGCATCCATATTACTTATATAACCACTTCAGGTTTCAGCCACCTGTGATTAAGCCAGGTTCACATGTGCAGTGAGTTAATGATCTCAGCCTGATCATCAATGACTTCACAGAAAAGCCCATGAAAACAATGTCGGCTTTACACTAAATCGAGCTAAGTTCCAGCTCTGAAAACCAAAGATCAGACTGTTTTGTGATGAACATTACTCATTACTCTCCATAGCAGGGCAGATATCAAAGTATTTCCTCCTATTGTGTGGGTACCAGAGGGCACTTAAATATTTCTCAGAAGTAGTTATGTGATTTATGCTTCTGCAAACCATTCTCTAACATGAAACTTGAATTTGGAGCTTTCGTGACTGCAGGAATTACTACGTGACTTTACCGAAAAAAACAAAGAATAATTCCTGCAGTCACGAAAGCTCCAAATTCAAGTTTCAACCACCTCTTCGGGGAGGTATGAAGTCTGTGTCTTTGTGTTCTCTGCTGGTGTGTCTACCTTTGTGTCTTGACTTAAGTTTGTGTCTCTGTGGTGTCTCTGCCTGTGTTTGTGCCTTGGTGTTACAGTCTCTGCCTGTGTTTGTGCCTTGGTGTTACAGTCTCTGCCTGTGTTTGTGCCTTGGTGTTACAGTCTCCGCGCCGCACCTTGCTGCATGCTCCATGCTAATTTGTGTCCCATTGCATCTCAGCCCCACCTTCTCTGTCTATTTAAAACCTTGACACAGATTACTGTGTGCTTGCCTCTCTCCATGTGTCTCTGTGCTAACTCTTTCTGCTTGGATGTCTATATATGTGTATGCGGTCTGTATATATAAATTTCACACTTAACTTGCAATTTAGCAATCTTTGAAATAGCGTAATCAACCAGACCATGCGTTAATTGTGTTTTGACCGACTGTCTGTGTTGCGTTATATGCTTTCCAAATTTTGCTAAACCTTGTTTGATTTAGTGTGCTCCCCCCGTCTATCTCTCTCTGTATCCCCTGTTGTATGTGTCTGTATATATATCTGCGGTTATGTGTCTCCTCTCTCTCGTAAATTTAGCTCTTCTGTACCTGATGATGATTGCTTGTGTTGCAATCGAAACGTCGTACGCTATTATGTAATTTTATTATTTCTTATTTCTACGTGACTTTACCTAAAAAAACATTCTCTAACATGCGATGGTGCACTGCTCAGGCGATGAGGACAGGCCTCATGCACACACATGGAGGTGGGGGGGCTGCCGCATAAGGCTCTGGTTATCTGGTGCTGCAGCCCGGCGATCTGGCCGTGCATGCACTCCATCTGGTGAGTGACTATGAGTGACTAATTGACTGTGAGAATGACTGAGTGACTATGAGTGACTGTGTGAGTGACTATGAGTGACTATGAGTGACTGAGTGACTGTGTGAGTGACTGTGAGTGACTGTATGTGTGACTGTAATTGACTGTGAGTGACTATGAGTGACTGTGTGAGTGACTGTGTGAGTGAATGAGTGACTGTGTGAGTGACTGAGTGACTAATTGACTGTGAATGACTGTGAATGACTATGAGTGACTGTGTGAGTGACTATGAGTGACTTGTGTGAGCGACCCACCCACTCAATCACCCACTCAATCACCCACTTACTCACCCACTCACTCACCCACTCACTCACCCACTCACCCACTCACTCACCCACTCACACACTCACCCACTCACACACTCATCCACTCACTCACCCACTCACCCACTCACACACTCACTCACTCACCCACTCCCTCACCCACTTTACTCACCCACCCACTCACTCACCCACTCACACACTCACTCACCAACTCACTTACGCACTCACTTACCCACTCACCCACTCACTCACCCACTCACTCACCCACCAATTCACCCACCCACTCACTCACCCACTCACCACTCACTCACCCACTCACTCACCCATTCACTCACCAACTCACTCACCCACTCACTCACCAACCCACCCACTCACTCACCCTATCACTCACTCACCCACTCACTCACTCACCATCTCACCCACCCACTGTAGCCTTAACAAACTGTTGTGGCAAGTGGTGTTAGACAGTAACTATGAAGGCCGGCACGGCACTCGTGTGGGTGGGTGGTCAGCACCACGCGTGGACACCTTCCTCACCCCTGTGAGTGACTGTGAGTGACTGTGTGAGTGACTGTGAGAGTGACTGTGTGAGTGACTGTGTGAGTGACTGTGGGTGACTGTGTGAGTGACTGTGAGTGACTGTGAGTGACTGTGTGAGTGACTGTGTGTGTGACTGTGTGAGTGGTTTCAGGAAAGGGCGGTCCTGCACAGATGCCATATTTTCTGTCCGTCTGCTACAGCAGAGGTGTAGGGAATTCCAACAAGACCTACATCTCTGCTTTATTGACCTGGTCAAGGCCTATGATACCATCAGTAGGCCTGGGCTCTGGGTCGTTCTTCGTGCTTTTGGAGTACCTGACCCTCTGCTCACGATCATTAAGGACCTTCATGATGGTGAGCGGGCCCGGGTAAAACTACGTGGCCGGGAGTCAGAGCCATTCCCTGTACACCTTGGGGTGCGACAGGGATGTCCTCTGGCTCCCACATTATTTAACATCTATTTTGACCACGTAGTTCGTGAAGCCTTCAATAGCTGTACCGGGGGAATCTCCATATGGTACAGATATAATGGGAGGCTAATCGATGCCCGGGTGCGGTCAAGGGATGGCTCCCTATTGCTCAACCACGTTATGTATGCTGATGACTTGGTAATAGCTGCTCAGTCAGAGGAGGAGTTGGAGACGCTGCTGCTGAGACTGGAGCGTGCCACTAAGAGGTGGGGCCTTACCATCAGCCCCACCAAAACTAAGCACCTGCCTGGGTATTTTGTACCATCGGACACTCCACCCCCACAACTCCCAATCGGTGATGGGGCAGTTGTGGAGAGAGTGGAGAGTTTCCCATACCTGGGCAGTGTGCTTATGACTGGCTCCAGTTTAACAGCAGAGGTCTCACTCCGAATCAGTCGAGCGGCAATATCTTTTCATCGGTTGCGTAACGCTGTGTGGAAGCTACCTGGTCTGTCGCTCCGCACTAAGCTTCAGGTCTTCTCGGCCACGGTCATTCCCTCCCTTCTCTACGCTTGCGAAACGTGGACCCCCCTAATGGAACATCTTCGCCGGTTAGAAACATTTAGGCTGGCCTGCCTACGATCCATCCTGGGTTTAACCAGACTGGATTGTGTGAGGAGCTCACAAATCCTTGAAAGATCTGGGCAGGGTCCCATCGGTGAGCTCCTCCGGCAGGCAAGGCTGCGATGGCTGGGTCATGTAGCCCGCATGCCCAGCCACCGCATGCCGAAACAGCTTTTGTTTGGCCGGATTGAGGGGGCTAAGCGGGCGCGGCACGGGCTAGAGAAGAGATGGAGTGATGTGGTACAGGAGGACGTGGAGCTGAGTGGACTTGCCGATGACTGGTACCAGCGGTGTCAAGATCGGCCTCTGTGGAGGAGGCTCGTGAAGGATGCTACTGGGCAGTTGGAGGCAGTCGCCCTCCAACAACAACGGAGGGCGGAGGAGCGACGCTCACAACAGCGAGCGGAGCGCCGGGTGGCTAAAGCACAGCAGGTTGGCACAGTAGGGGGCACAGGTGGTGCATCAGCCAGTCATCTCAGTCAGTCGACCCGTGGCACCTGGGTCTGCCCCGTGACCTCCTGCCAGCGGGCGTTCGACACTTCACGTGGCCTCAGGGTGCACATAGCCTGGCACAAGCGTCGTGGTGACGTCACCGCCACTTAGTGGCGAATGGCGGTTGTTGTTGTTGACTGTGTGAGTGACTGTGTGAGCGACTGTGAGTGACTGTGTGAGTGACTGTGAGTGACTGTGTGAGTGACTGTGTGAGTGACTGTGTGAGCGACTGTGAGTGACTGTGTGAGTGACTGTGTGAGTGACTGTGAGTGACTGTGAGTGACTGTGTGAGTGACTGTGTGAGTGACTGTGTGAGCGACTGTGTGAGTGACTGTGAGTGACTGTGTGAGTGACTGAGTGACTGTGTGAGTGACTGTGTGAGTGACTGTGTAAGTGACTGTGTGAGTGACTGTGTGAGTGACTATGAGTGACTGTGTGAGTGACTGTCTGAGTGACTGTGTGAGTGACTGTGTGAGTGACTATGTGAGTGACTGTGAGTGACTGTGTGAGTGACTGTGTGAGTGACTGTGTGAGTGACTGTGTGAGTGACTATGAGTGACTGTGTGAGTGACTGTGTGAGTGACTGTGTGAGTGACTATGTGAGTGACTGTGAGTGACTGTGTGAGTGACTGTGAGAGTGACTGTGTGAGTGACTATGAGTGACTGTGTGAGTGACTGTGAGTGACTGTGTAAGTGACTGTGTGAGTGACTGTGAGTGACTGTGTGAGTGACTGTAAGTGACTGTGTGAGTGACTGTGTGAGTGACTGTGAATCACTCTGAGTGACTGTGAGTGACTCTGAGTGACTATGAGTGACTGTGTGAGTGACTTTGAGTGACTGTGTGAGTGACTGAGTGACTCTGAGTGACTGTGTGAGTGGCTGTAATTGACTGGTGAGTGCCTATGAGTGACTAATTGACTGTGAGAATGACTGAGTGACTATGAGTGACTGTGTGAGTGACTATGAGTGACTATGAGTGACTGAGTGACTGTGTGAGTGACTGTGAGTGACTATGAGTGACTGTATGAGTGACTGTAATTGACTGTGTGAGTGACTATGACTGACTATGAGTGACTGTGTGAATGACTGTGTGAGTGAATGAGTGACTGTGTGAGTGACTGTGTGAGTGACTCTGAGTGACTCATGGTGATTGTGTGAGTGACTGTGAGTGAATGTGAGTGACTATGAGTGACTGTGTGAGTGGCTGTGTGAGTGACTGTGAGTGACTACGAGTGACTGTGTGAGTGACTGTGAGTGACTATGAGTGACTGAGTGACTCTGTGAGTGACTGTGTGAGTGACTGTGAGTGACTATGAGTGACTGTGTGAGTGACTGTGTGAGTGACTATGAGTGACTTGTGTGAGTGACTGTGTGAGTGACTGTGAGTGAGTCTGAGTGAGTGACTCTGAGTGACTGTGTGAGTGATTATGAGTGACTGTGAGTGACTGTGTGAGTGACTATGAGTGACTGTGAGTGACTATGAGTGACTGTGTGAGTGACTGAGTGACTGTGTGAGTGACTGTGAGTGACTATGAGTGACTATTTGACTGTGTGAATGACTGTGAATGACTATGAGTGACTGTGTGAGTGACTCTGAGTGACTCTGAGTGATTGTGTGAGTGACTGTGAGTAACTGTGATTGACTATGAGTGACTGTGTGAGTGACTGTGTGAGTGACTGTGAGTGACCATGAGTGACTGAGTGACTGTGTGAGTGACTGTGAGTGACTGTGAGTGACTGTGTGTGACTGTGTGAGTGACTGTGAATGACTCTGAGTGACTGTGAGTGACTGTGAGTGACTGTGTGTGTGACTGTGTGAGTGACTGTGAATGACTCTGAGTGACTGTGAGTGACTCTGAGTGACTATGAGTGACTGTGTGAGTGACTTTGAGTGACTGTGAGTGACTGTGTGAGTGACTGAGTCACTGTGTGAGTGACTGTGAGTGACTATGAGTGACTGTGAGTGACTGTGTGAGTGACTGTGAGTGACTGTGTGAGTGACTGTGAGTGACTCTGAGTGACTTTGTGAGTGACTGTGAGTGACTGTGAGTGACTATGAGTGGCTGTGTGACTGTGTGAGTGACTATGAGTGACTGTGTGAGTGACTGTGAGTGAATGTGAGTGACTGAGTGACTGTGTGAGTGACTATGAGTGACTGTATGTGTGACTGTAATTGACTGTGAGTGACTATGAGTGACTGTGTGAGTGACTATCAGTGACTTGTGTGAGCGACCCACCCACTCAATCACCCACTTACTCACCCACTCACTCACTCACCCACTCACTCACCCACTCACTCACCCACTCACCCACTCACTCACCCACTCACACACTCACCCACCCACTCACCCATTCACTCACTCACCCACTCACTCACCCACTCACTCACCAATTCACCCACCCACTCACCCACTCACTCACCCACTCACCACTCACTCACCCACTCACCCACTCACTCACCCATTCACTCACCCACTCACTCACCCACTCACTCACTCAACCACTCACTCACTCACTCACCCACTCACTCACCCATTCACTCACCCACTCACTCACCCACTCACTCACTCAACCACTCACTCACCCACTCACTCACTCAACCACTCACTCACTCACTCACCCACTCACTCACCCATTCACTCACCCACTCACTCACCCACTCACTCACTCAACCACTCACTCACCCACTCACTCACCCACTCACCCACTCACTCACCCACTCACACACTCACCCACCCACTCACCCATTCACTCACTCACCCACTCACTCACCCACTCACTCACCCACTCACTCACCCACTCACCCACCCACTCACTCACCCACTCACACACTCACTCACTCACCCACTCACTTACGCACTCACTTACCCACACCCACTCACTCACTCACCCATTCACTCACTCACCCACTCACCCACTCACTCACCCACTCACTCACCAATTCACCCACCCACTCACTCACCCACTCACTCACCCACTCACTCACCCATTCACTCACCCACTCACTCACCCACTCACTCACTCACCCACACACTCACCCACACACTCACCCACTCACTCACCAACTCACTCACTCAGCCACTCACTCACTCACCCACTCACTCACTCACCCACTCACTCACCCACTCACTCACCCTCACACTCACCCACTCACTCACCCACTCACTCACCCACTCACTCACCCTCACACTCACCCACTCACTCACCCACTCACCACTCACTCACCCACTTACTCACCCACCCACTCACTCACCCACTTACTCACCCACTCACTCACTCACCCACTCACTCACCCACTCACCCACTCACACACTCACTCACTCACCCACTCACTCACCCACTTACTCACCCACCCACCCACTCACTCACCCACTCACTCACCCACTCACTCACCCACTCACTTACGCACTCACTTACCCACTCACCCACTCACTCACTCACCCATTCACTCACTCACCCACTCACCCATTCACTCACCCACTCACTCACCCACTCACTCACTCACCCACACACTCACCCACTCACTCACCAACTCACTCACTCACCCACTCACTCACCCACTCACTCACTCACCCACTCACTCACCCAATCACTCACACTCACTCACTCACCCTCTCATTCCCCCACTCAATCACCCACTCGCTCGCCATCTCACTCACTCACCCACCCACTCACTCACCATCTCACTCACTCACTCACCATCTCACTCACCCACTCACGCACTCACCGACTCACTCACCATCTCACCCACCCACTGTAGCCTTAACAAACTGTTGTGGCACGTGGTGTTAGACAGTAACTATGAAGGCCGGCACGGCACTCGTGTGGGTGGGTGGTCAGAACCACGCGTGGACACCTTCCTCACCCCTGTGAGTGACTGTGTGAGTGACTGTGTGAGTGACTGTGAGTGACTGTGTGAGTGACTGTGTGAGTGACTGTGAGTGACTGTGTGAGTGACTGTGTGAGTGACTATGTGAGTGACTGTGTGAGTGACTATGTGAGTGACTGTGTGAGTGACTGTGTGAGTGACTGTGAGTGACTGTGTGAGTGACTGTGTGAGTGACTGTGTGAGTGACTGTGAGTGACTGTGAGTGACTGTGTGAGTGACTGTGTGAGTGACTGTGTGAGTGACTGAGTGACTGTGAGTGACTGTGTGAGTGACTGTGTGAGTGACTATGAGTGACTGTGTGAGTGACTGTGTGAGTGACTGTGTGAGTGACTGTGAGTGACTGTGTGAGTGACTGTGAGTGACTGTGTGAGTGACTGTGAGTGACTGTGTGAGTGACTGTGTGAGTGACTGTGAGTGACTGTGTGTGACTGTGTAAGTGACTGTGTGAGTGACTGTGAGTGACTGTGTGTGACTGTGTAAGTGACTGTGTGAGTGACTGTGTGAGTGACTGTGAGTGACTGTGTGAGTGACTGTAAGTGACTGTGTGAGTGACTGTGTGAGTGACTGTGTGAGTGACTGTGTAAGTGACTGAGTGACTGAGTGACTGTGTGAGTGACTGTGTAACTGTGTGAGTGACTGTGAGTGACTGTGTGAGTGACTGTGTGAGTGACTGTGTGAGTGACTGTGAGTGACTGTGTAACTGTGTGAGTGACTGTGAGTGACTGTGTGAGTGACTGTGTGAGTGACTGTGAGTGACTGTGTGAGTGACTGTGTAACTGTGTGAGTGACTGTGAGTGACTGTGTGAGTGACTGTGTGAGTGACTGTGTGAGTGACTGTGAGTGACTGTGTGAGTGACTGTGTGAGTGACTGTGTAAGTGACTGTGTGACTGTGTGAGTGACTGTGAGTGACTGTGTGAGTGACTGTGTGAGTGACTGTGTAACTGTGTGAGTGACTGTGAGTGACTGTCGACTTCGCCCCTCCCCCTCGGCTCCGCCCATCCCCCTCCCTTTTCCCCGCCCCTCCAAGTGGGCGGGGCCAGCCGCAGTCACGTGGCACCGAGTTCCGGTCACGTGGCGCCGAGTTCCGCTCGCGTGACGTCACTTGGCGTCACGCGACGAGCCACGTGACAGGTGTCGAGAGCGAGTGGACGAGGCGCGGAGGAGTTGGTGGTGGTGAGATTCTCGTCTCTTAGACTTGAGCCTTTGGTGGCCTGCGGGGACTTCCTTCTTATTATTCTTCGCCTCTTTCGGGAGAAAAGTCACATAGCTAGGGAAATAATTATTACATTTTTGTGTTAATTAAAATTATTAGAAAATGTAAAATTTAATCAAATAAAAATAAATAAAATAAAACTCTTTTTTTTTTAAATAATAAATTTAAAATTAAAGCAACGCAAGCGGCCGTCATCAGGGTCGTGTGTTGCGATCGAAACGTCGTGGAGTGTGTGTGTCTGTGTGTCTCTGTGTGTGTCTGTCTGTGTGTGTGTCTCTGTGTGTGTCTGTGTGTGTCTGTGTGTGTCTCTGTGTGTCTCTGTGTGTGTGTGTCTGTGTGTGTGTCTGTGTGTGTGTGTCTGTGTGTGTGTCTGTGTGTGTGTGTCTGTGTGTGTGTCTGTGTGTGTGTGTCTGTATGTGTGTCTGTGTGTGTCTCTGTGTGTGTCTGTGTGTGTGTGTCTCTGTGTGTGTCTGTGTGTGTGTGTCTGTGTGTGTGTGTGTGTCTGTGTGTGTGTCTCTGTGTGTGTGTGTCTGTGTGTGTGTCTGTGTGTGTGTCTGTGTGTGTCTCTGTGTGTGTCTGTGTGTGTGTCTTTGTGTGTCTGTGTGTGTGTGTCTGTGTGTGTCTGTGTGTGTCTGTGTGTGTGTGTGTCTCTGTGTGTGTGTGTCTGTGTGTGTGTGTCTGTGTGTGTCTCTGTGTGTGTGTCTGTGTGTGTCTGTGTGTGTGTGTCTGTGTGTGTGTGTCTGTGTGTGTGTGTCTCTGTGTGTGTCTGTGTGTGTGTGTGTCTGTGTGTGTGTGTCTGTGTGTGTGTCTGTGTGTGTGTGTGTGTCTGTGTGTGTGTCTCTGTGTGTGTGTCTCTGTGTGTCTCTGTGTGTGTGTGTGTCTGTGTGTGTGTCTGTGTGTGTCTCTGTGTGTGTCTGTGTGTGTGTCTCTGTGTGTGTCTGTGTGTGTGTGTCTGTGTGTGTGTGTGTCTGTGTGTGTGTCTCTGTGTGTGTGTGTCTGTGTGTGTGTGTGTGTCTGTGTGTGTCTGTGTGTGTGTCTGTGTGTGTGTGTGTGTCTGTGTGTGTGTCTCTGTGTGTGTGTCTCTGTGTGTGTGTCTGTGTCTGTCTGTGTGTGTGTGTCTGTGTGTGTCTGTGTGTGTGTCTGTGTCTGTGTGTGTCTGTGTGTGTGTGTCTGTGTGTGTGTCTGTGTGTGTCTGTGTGTGTGTCTGTGTGTCTCTGTGTGTGTGTCTGTGTCTTTGTGTGTCTGTGTGTCTCTGTGTGTGTGTCTCTGTGTGTCTGTGTGTGTGTCTCTGTGTGTGTGTCTGTGTCTGTGTGTGTGTCTCTGTGTCTCTGTGTCTCTGTGTGTGTGTGTCTCTGTGTCTGTGTGTGTGTGTGTCTGTGTGTGTGTGTCTGTGTGTGTGAGTCTCTGTCTGCGTGTGTCTGCTTGTGTGTGTCTCTGTCTGTGTGTCTGTGTGTGTGTGTGTCTGTGTGTGTCTGTGTGTGTGTCTGTGTGTCTCTGTGTGTCTGTGTCTCTGTGTGTGTCTGTGTGTGTGTCTGTGTGTGTGTCTGTGTGTGTCTCTGTGTGTGTCTGTGTGTGTGTGTCTCTGTGTGTGTCTGTGTGTGTCTGTGTGTGTGTGTCTGTGTGTGTGTGTCTGTGTGTGTGTGTCTGTGTGTGTGTCTCTGTGTGTGTGTCTCTGTGTGTGTGTCTGTGTCTGTCTGTGTGTGTGTGTCTGTGTGTGTCTGTGTGTGTGTCTGTGTGTGTGTCTGTGTGTGTGTCTGTGTGTGTCTGTGTGTGTGTGTCTGTGTGTGCCTGTGTGTGTCTCTGTGTGTGTGTCTGTGTCTCTGTGTCTGTGTGTGTGTCTCTGTGTCTCTGTGTGTGTGTGTGTCTGTGTGTGTGAGTCTCTGTCTGTGTGTGTGTCTGCTTGTGTGTGTCTCTGTCTGTGTGTCTTTGTGTGTGTGTATCTGTGTGTGTCTGTGTGTGTCTGTGTGTGTGTCTGTGTGTCTCTGTGTGTCTGTGTCTCTGTGTGTGTCTGTGTGTCTCTGTGTGTGTCTGTGTGTCTCTGTGTGTGTCTGTGTGTCTCTGTGTGTGTCTCTGTGTCTCTGTGTGTGTGTGTCTGTGTGTGTGTGTCTCTGTGTGTGTCTGTGTGTGTGTGTGTGTCTGTGTGTGTGTCTGTGTGTCTCTGTGTGTCTCTGTGTGTCTGTGTGTGTTTCTGTCTGCGTGTCTCTGTGTGTCTCTGTGTGTCTCTGTGTCTGTGTGTCTCTGTGTATAGTGTATAGTGTAGTGTATAGTGTATAGTGTAGTGTATAGTGTAGTGTATAGTGTAGTGTATAGTATAGTGTATAGTGTAGTGTATAGTGTAGTGTATAATGTAGAGTATAGTGTAGTGTATAGTGTAGTGTATAGTGTAGTGTATAGTGTATAGTTTAGTGTATAGTGTAGTGTGTAGTGTATAGTGTAGTGTATAGTGTAGTGTAGTGTATAGTGTAGTGTATAGTGTAGTGTATAGTGTAGTGTAAAGTGTAGTGTATAGTGTAGTGTAAAGTGTAGTGTATAGTGTGTAGTGTAGTATAGTGTAGTGTATAGTGTAGTGTATAGTGTAGTGTATAGTATAGTGTATAGTGTAGTGTATAGTGTAGTGTATAGTGTAGTGTATAGTGTATAGTGTGGTGTAGTGTATAGTGTAGTGTATAGTGTAGTGTATAGGGTAGTGTAGTGTATAGTGTAGTGTATAGTGTAGTGTATAGTGTAGTGTATAGTGTAGTCTGTAGTGTGTAGTGTATAGTGTAGTGTATAGTGTAGTGTATAGTGTAGTCTGTAGTGTGTAGTGTATAGTGTAGTGTATACTGTAGTGTATAGTGTAGTGCATAGTGTATAGTGTAGTGTATAGTGTAGTGTATAGTGTAGTGTATAGTGTAGTGTATAGTGTAGTGTATAGTGTATAGAGTAGTGTATAGTGTGGTGTATAGTGTAGTGTATAGTGTAGTGTATAGTGTAGTGTATAGTGTAGTGTATAGTGTATAGTGTAGTGGATAGTGTATAGTGTAGTGGATAGTGTAGTGTATAGTGTAGTGTAGAGTAGTGTATAGTGTAGTGTATAGTGTAGTGCATAGTGTAGTGTATAGTGTAGTGTATAGTGTAGTGTATAGTGTAGTGTGTAGTGTATAGTGTAGTGTATAGGGTAGTGTATAGTGTAGTGTATAGTGTAGTGTAGTGTATAGTGTAGTGTATAGTATAGTGTATAGTGTAGTGTATAGTGTAGTGTATAGTGTAGTGTATAGTGTAGTGTATAGTGTAGTGTTAATGCTCTACGGGGGGAGGGTCATCTTTGTCTTTGTCCACTCAGATACAAATCTCCCCGTCACCTGCAAGAGCATTGTGACGTAGGTGAGGAGGGTCAGGGAGCGGGTCCTGACCAAGGCCACCAGCAACAGCAGCGCCACCACCACCACCATCACCATAACCACCACCACCATCACCACCACCATCACCACCACCCCCACCATCACCACCACCATCACCACCACCACCACCACCCCCACCACCATCACCACCACCACCATCACCACCACCCCCACCATCACCACCACCATCACCACCACCACCACCACCACCCCCACCACCACCACCATCACCACCCCCACCACCACCACCATCACCACCCCCACCACCACCACCATCACCACCCCCACCACCACCATCACCACCCCCACCACCACCATCACCACCCCCACCACCACCACCATCACCACCACCATCACCACCACCACCATCACCACCACCACCACCACCACCATCACCACCCCCACCACCATCACCACCACCATCACCACCCCCACCACTACCACCACCATCATCACCATCACCACCACCACCATCACCACCACCACCACCACCACCACCCCCACCACCACCATCACCACCATCACCACCATCACCACCACCCCCACCACCACCACCATCACCACCACCACCCCCACTATCACCACCACCACCATCACCACCATCACCATCACCACCACCATCACCACCATCACCACCACCACCATCACCATCATCACCCCCACCATCACCACCACCACCATCACCATCACCACCACCATCACCACCACCACCACCATCACCACCATCACCACCATCACCACCACCACCCCCACCACCATCACCACCACCACCATCACCACCACCCCCACCATCACCACCACCACCACCACCACCCCCACCACCACCCCCACCACCACCACCATCACCACCACCACCATCACCACCACCACCATCACCACCCCCACCACCACCATCACCACCCCCACCACCACCATCACCACCCCCACCACCACCACCATCACCACCACCATCACCACCACCACCATCACCACTACCACCACCATCACCACCCCCACCACCATCACCACCACCATCACCACCCCCACCACTACCACCACCATCATCACCATCACCATCACCACCACCACCACCCCCACCACCACCATCACCACCACCACCATCACCACCATCACCACCACCACCATCACCACCACCACCCCCACTATCACCACCACCACCATCACCACCATCACCATCACCACCACCATCACCACCATCACCACCACCACCATCACCATCATCACCCCCACCATCACCACCATCACCATCACCACCACCACCACCATCACCACCACCACCACCACCACCATCACCACCACCACCACCATCACCACCATCACCACCATCACCACCACCACCACCCCCACCACCCCCACCACCACCCCCATCACCACCATCACCCCCCCCCCCCACCACCCCCACCACCCCCACCACCCCCACCACCACCACTACCACCCCCACCACCCCCCCACCACCACCACTACCACCACCACCCCCACCATCACCACCACCACCACCACCATTGTGCCAGGAGTTGCTGCTCTAGCCCACGGTGCGTACGCACGCGGGATGTTTGTAGGAACACCGACAGATGGTTCTGTGGGATCTCTGCGAGATGAGACCGAGTGGAGTGGGAACCGATCCGGTGATTGGAGGTGTCCGGCACGTGGCGAATATTTGAATAATGCAAAGCTGCTACTTTTGAAATTGTGTTATTCCCCCGTTCGTCTGCTTCAGTGTCATCTTGTTCTAGGACCTTTCTCCTGCAGGCTCCTCCTCCCCCTCCTCCGGTTCCGCCCACCTCCAACTTTGGAGAGGTGCGTTGAGAGCGCCGGGCCGCGGCCGTGAACGACTCCCCACGTGCGGCGATGGAGCTTTGCCGGTGTTCGTCGGAGCCCCTCGCCGACTTCGCCTGCCCCCCCGGCGGTCCGCTAATGCGCCGCGTGGGAGGATTGTCGCCTCCCCACGCGCACGGATGCCGAACCCTCCCCGCCGTGAGCGAGGGCACCCTGCACGTGAGGAGGATGGGCGGCGGCGGCGGCGGCGGCGGCAACGGCGGCAACGGCGGCAACGGCGGCAACGGCGGCAAGGACGGCATCGGCCCGCCCGACCGCGACGTCCGTAGGGGTGACGGTGCGGCGACTCCGACCGCCCCCCGCTGACGAAGCGACGGTGGCCGTGGGGATTCCGGGGAGAGGGGTGAGGCGCACGGCCGAGATCTAGCGACAGGCGATCGTCGTTCCCGCTCGGCTTCCACCAAGACCCCGGTACTGGTGAGCTGCGCGTCAACCTCACGGCTCGTGGTCACGTTGGGGGGCTGCACCAGGGGAAGGCGACGACTGGACATGAGTGAAACTATTGGGCATCTGTAAAACTATTGGGCATCTCTAAAACTATTGGGCATCTGTAAAACTATTGGGCATCTCTAAAACTATTGGGCATCTGTAAAACTATTGGGCATCTGTAAAACTATTGAGCATCTGTAAAACTATTGGGCATCTGTAAAACTATTGGGCATCTCTAAAACTATTGGGCATCTGTAAAACTATTGGGCATCTGTGAAACTATTGGATATCTGTAAAACTATTGGGACATATGTGAACCTATTGGGACATCTGTAAAACTATTGGGCATCTGTAAAACTATTGGACATCTCTGAAACTATTGGGCATCTCTGAAACTATTGGACATCTCTGAAACTATTGGACACCTGTTATAATTATTTTACATTTGTGAAAAAGAGCTTCATAGCTCATAGTATTCCTCCAGTATAAATAAAGATTCTGATTCTGGCTGCAGTGCCACGGTGCGCAGCGATGATTCTACCACAGGCCGTGCCGACGAATGTGGCCTTGGGATAGCTCCCGGTAGAACTTTCATTGGTAAAGATTCACACGAGGGCGCACAACAGGTCGTCACATAACTACCTGGTCCGGTTTGGAAACGTGGCTGCTGGTGTGGCCGAAGACTGCCGGGCGTGTTGCTGGCCAATCGTTTCAAAGACATCCCAATAGGTTTTGTAGTGAGTCCAACCGAATGGCGAGACGTTGCCTTGGGAGCAATGCTATTCATTAAATCGATGTAACACAACGCCACCCACACTTTGGGTGTTGAGTGCTCACCTGGCCACGCCACGACAGAACTGGACAAGGTTCCCTATCCCCGGCCCGGACTCCATGAGCCGGGTCCTGGACCGCGTGGCTGGAGGCTTCGTTTACCCCACCGTGGATCTTCATCGCCAGCAACACGAAGGGCCCCCGAGCCCCTTCACGGGGCCCCCCCCCCCCCGTTACGGCGGCCTGGGGCTGGGCCCGGCTCCGCCCCTCGCCCCGCCCACCTTCCAGACCTCTCCGGCTCTTTCCCAAAGGGCTCCCCGAGAGCTCCTCTAGACCACGTGACCGCCCAGCGGCCTCCCCCCGGTCCACCGGCGGGCCCCCCCCCCCCCCCGCCCGATATCGTCCGGTCGCGCGTCGGCAGGTCAGCCGGCGTACCGTGCCCCAACGTGACCCTGGCTGGCCGACGCTCAACCCAGGCCCCGCCGGGGCCGGTGGTACTACGATCAGTGAGCGGGGCTGCACGTGATGGCAACACGTTACCCGCCGTGGCTTCGTAAGCCCGGCGCCACGCGGTGACGGTCGCAGTCACCGCAGATTCGCAGATATTCCCAATGGTTTCACGGATGTCCCCTTAGTTTAGTTTCACAGATGTCCAGGCGGTTTCACAGATTTAACACGTAGGCTTTCGTGACCAACATCGTCCACAATATATATTTTTTAATGCGCGCGCTGTGCCAGCCTTCATGGACGCTGCTAGTCGCCAACAGCGCGAGCACCGACAGCCATGCTAACTCTATACGGGGGGGGGGATTTTTGTCTTTATCCACAGACGCCAAAGCCTCCTGCCGTGAGCAAGAGCATCTCGGATGTCTGGAGCAGGATGAGGGAGCCAGTTAAAAGGGTAAAAACCTATTCCTGTATCTTGTTACTGGCAAAGGAGGTCCCATAATGTAAATGCTCACCCCGAGCCCTCAATACTCTGATAGTGGCGCTGTTTTTGAGTTGTACGCCTTTTGGCGTCTTCTGGTCCAACACCAATGGAGACTAGGCTCTTAAGAAAAGCCGTCTCGGGTGTGGACCAATCAAATTCAAGGACAGTGCCAATATTATTATCAGAGTTGTCTTTTTTTTGCATTTTGACTGCTTGTGTTGTGGTTATTGCAAACATGATGCCTTGAATAAAGGTGTCAGTTTTTTGTGCCAGTTAAAAGGGTAAAACCTATTCCTATACGGGGACATCTGTTAAACTCCTGGGACATCTGTGAAACTATTGGGACATCTGGGAAACTACTGGGACATCTGTGAAACTATGGGGACATCTGTGAACCTAATGGGACATCTGTGAAACTATTGGGACATCTGTGAAACTATTGGGACATCTGTGAAACTATGGGGACATCTGTGAAACTAATGGGACATATGTGAACCTATTGGGACATATGTGAACCTATTGGGACATCTGTGAAACTATTGGGACATCTGTGAAACTATTGGGACATCTGTGAAACTATGGGGACATCTGTGAAACTAATGGGACATATGTAAAACTATTGGGGCGTCTGTGAAACTACTGGGACATGTGTGAAACTACTGGGACATCTGTAAAACTACTGGGACATCTGTTAAACTATTGGGACATCTGTGAAACTATGGGGACATCTGTAAAACTACTGGGACATCTGTTAAACTATTGGGACATCTGTGAAACTATGGGGACATCTGTGAAACTACTGGGACATATGTGAACCTATTGGGACATCTGTGAAACTATTGGGACATCTGTGAAACTACTAGTACATCTGTGAAACTATTGGGACATCTGTGAAACTATTGGGACATCTGTGAAACTACTGGGACATCTGTGAAACTATTGGGATATCTGTAAAACTACTGGGACATCTGTGAAACGATTGGGACATCTGTGAAACTATGGGGACATCTGTTAACCTACTGGGACATCTGTGAAACTACTGGGACATCTGTAAAACTACTGGGACATATGTGAACCTATTGGGACATCTGTGAAACTATTGGGACATCTGTGAAACTATTGGGACATCTGTGAAACAACTGGGACATCTGTTAAACTATTGGGACATCTGTTAAACTCCTGAGACATCTGTGAAACTATTGGGACATGGGTGAACTATTGGGACATCTGTTAAACTATTGGAACATCTGTGAAACTACTGGTACATCTGTGAAACTATTTGGACATCTGTGAAACTACTGGGACATCTGTTAAACTCCTGGAACATCTGTGAAACTATTGGGACATGGGTGAAACTATTGGGACATCTGTTAAACTATTGGGACATCTGTGAAACTATTGGTACATCTGTGAAACTATTGGTACATCTGTGAAACTATTGGGACATCTGTGAAACTATGGGGACATCTGTGAAACTAATGGGACATATGTGAAACTATTGGGGCGTCTGTGAAACTACTGGGACATGTGTGAAACTACTGGGACATCTGTAAAACTACTGGGACATCTGTTAAACTATTGGAACATCTGTGAAACTATTGGGACATCTGTGAAACTGTGGGGACATCTGTGAAACTAATGGGACATCTGTGAAACTACTGGGACATCTGTAAAACTACTGGGACATATGTGAACCTATTGGGACATCTGTGAAACTATGGGGACATCTGTTAACCTACTGGGACATCTGTGAAACTACTGGGACATCTGTTAAACTACTGGGACATCTGTTAAACTATTGGGACATCTGTGAAACTATGGGGACATCTGTTAACCTACTGGGATAACTGTAAAACTACTGGGACATCTGTGAAACGATTGGGACATCTGTGAAACTATGGGGACATCTGTTAACCTACTTGGACATCTGTGAAACTACTGGGACATCTGTTAAACTACTGGGCCATGTGTTAAACTATTGGGACATCTGTGAAACTACTGGGACATCTGTAAAACTACTGGGACATATGTGAACCTATTGGGACATCTGTGAAACTATTGGGACATCTGTGAAACAACTGGGACATCTGTTACACTTTTGGGACATCTGTTAAACTCCTGGGACATCTGTGAAACTATTGGGACATGGGTGAAACTATTGGGACATCTGTTAAACTATTGGGACATCTGTGAAACTATTGGTACATCTGTGAAACTATTGGGACATCTGTGAAACTATGGGGACATCTGTGAAACTAATGGGACATATGTGAAACTATTGGGGCGTCTGTGAAACTACTGGGACATGTGTGAAACTACTGGGACATCTGTAAAACTACTGGGACATCTGTTAAACTATTGGAACATCTGTGAAACTATTGGGACATCTGTGAAACTAATGGGACATCTGTAAAACTACTGGGACATCTGTAAAACTACTGGGACATATGTGAACCTATTGGGACATCTGTGAAACTATGGGGACATCTGTTAACCTACTGGGACATCTGTGAAACTACTGGGACATCTGTTAAACTACTGGGACATCTGTTAAACTATTGGGACATCTGTGAAACTATGGGGACATCTGTTAACCTACTGGGATATCTGTAAAACTACTGGGACATCTGTGAAACGATTGGGACATCTGTGAAACTATGGGGACATCTGTTAACCTACTGGGACATCTGTGAAACTACTGGGACATCTGTTAAACTACTGGGACATCTGTTAAACTATTGGGACATGTGTGAAACTACTGGGACATCTGTAAAACTACTGGGACATCTGTTAAACTATTGGGACATCTGTGAAACTATGGGGACATCTGTGAAACTAATGGGACATCTGTGAAACTATTGGGACATCTGTGAAACTATTGGGACATCTGTGAAACTATGGGGACATCTGTGAAACTAATGGGACATATGTGAAACTATTGGGACATCTGTGAAACTACTCGTACATCTGTGAAACTATTGGGACATCTGTGAAACTATGGGGACATCTGTGAAACTAATGGGACATATGTGAAACTATTGGGGCGTCTGTGAAACTACTGGGACATGTGTGAAACTACTGGGACATCTGTAAAACTACTGGGACATCTGTTAAACTATTGGGGCATCTGTGAAACTATGGGGACATCTGTGAAACTACTGGGACATCTGTAAAACTACTGGGACATCTGTTAAACTATTGGGACATCTGTGAAACTATGGGGACATCTGTGAAACTAATGGGACATATGTGAAACTATTGGGACATCTGTGAAACTACTAGTACATCTGTGAAACTATTGGGACATCTGTGAAACTATTGGGACATCTGTGAAACTACTGGTACATCTGTGAAACTATGGGGACATCTGTGAAACTATTGGGACATCTGGGAAACTATTGGGACATCTGTGAAACTGTGGGGACATCTGTGAAACTAATGGGACATCTGTGAAACTACTGGGACATCTGTAAAACTACTGGGACATATGTGAACCTATTGGGACATCTGTGAAACTATGGGGACATCTGTTAACCTACTGGGACATCTGTGAAACTACTGGGACATCTGTTAAACTACTGGGACATCTGTTAACCTACTGGGACATCTGTGAAACTATTGGGACATCTGTGAAACTATGGGGACATCTGTGAAACTAATGGGACATCTGTGAAACTTTTTGGACATCTGTGAAACTATTGGGACATCTGTTAAACTATTGGGACATCTGTGAAACTATGGGGACATCTGTGAAACTAATGGGACATATGTGAAACTATTGGGACATCTGTGAAACTACTAGTACATCTGTGAAACTATTGGGACATCTGTGAAACTATTGGGACATCTGTGAAACTATTGGGGCGTCTGTGAAACTACTGGGACATGTGTGAAACTACTGGGACATCTGTAAAACTACTGGGACATCTGTTAAACTATTGGGGCATCTGTGAAACTATGGGGACATCTGTGAAACTACTGGGACATCTGTAAAACTACTGGGACATCTGTTAAACTATTGGGACATCTGTGAAACTATGGGGACATCTGTGAAACTAATGGGACATATGTGAAACTATTGGGACATCTGTGAAACTACTAGTACATCTGTGAAACTATTGGGACATCTGTGAAACTATTGGGACATCTGTGAAACTACTGGTACATCTGTGAAACTATGGGGACATCTGTGAAACTATTGGGACATCTGGGAAACTATTGGGACATCTGTGAAACTGTGGGGACATCTGTGAAACTAATGGGACATCTGTGAAACTACTGGGACATCTGTAAAACTACTCGGACATATGTGAACCTATTGGGACATCTGTGAAACTATGGGGACATCTGTTAACCTACTGGGACATCTGTGAAACTACTGGGACATCTGTTAAACTACTGGGACATCTGTTATCCTACTGGGACATCTGTGAAACTATTGGGACATCTGTGAAACTATGGGGACATCTGTGAAACTAATGGGACATCTGTGAAACTTTTTGGATATCTGTGAAACTATTGGGACATCTGTTAAACTATTGGGACATCTGTGAAACTATGGGGACATCTGTGAAACTAATGGGACATATGTGAAACTATTGGGACATCTGTGAAACTACTAGTACATCTGTGAAACTATTGGGACATCTGTGAAACTATTGGGACATCTGTGAAACTACTGGTACATCTGTGAAACTATGGGGACATCTGTGAAACTATTGGGACATCTGGGAAACTATTGGGACATCTGTGAAACTGTGGGGACATCTGTGAAACTAATGGGACATCTGTGAAACTACTGGGACATCTGTAAATCTACTGGGACATATGTGAACCTATTGGGACATCTGTGAAACTATGGGGACATCTGTTAACCTACTGGGACATCTGTGAAACTACTGGGACATCTGTTAAAGTACTGGGACATCTGTTAACCTACTGGGACATCTGTGAAACTATTGGGACATCTGTGAAACTATGGGGACATCTGTGAAACTAATGGGACATCTGTGAAACTATTGGGACATCTGTGAAACTATTGGGACATCTGTGAAACTACTCGTACATCTGTGAAACTATTGGGACATCTGTGAAACTATGGGGACATCTGTGAAACTAATGGGACATATGTGAAACTATTGGGGCGTCTGTGAAACTACTGGGACATGTGTGAAACTACTGGGACATCTGTAAAACTACTGGGACATCTGTTAAACTATTGGGACATCTGTGAAACTATGGGGACATCTGTGAAACTACTGGGACATCTGTAAAACTACTGGGACATCTGTTAAACTATTGGGACATCTGTGAAACTATGGGGACATCTGTGAAACTAATGGGACATATGTGAAACTATTGGGACATCTGTGAAACTACTAGTACATCTGTGAAACTATTGGGACATCTGTGAAACTATTGGGACATCTGTGAAACTATTGGGACATCTGTGAAACTACTGGTACATCTGTGAAACTATTGGGACATCTGTGAAACTGTGGGGACATCTGTGAAACTAATGGGACATCTGTGAAACTACTGGGACATCTGTAAAACTACTGGGACATATGTGAACCTATTGGGACATCTGTGAAACTATGGGGACATCTGTTAACCTACTGGGACATCTGTGAAACTACTGGGACATCTGTTAAACTATTGGGACATCTGTGAAACTATGGGGACATCTGTGAAACTAATGGGACATATGTGAAACTATTGGGACATCTGTGAAACTACTAGTAGATCTGTGAAACTATTGGGACATCTGTGAAACTATTGGGACATCTGTGAAACTACTGGTACATCTGTGAAACTATGGGGACATCTGTGAAACTATGGGGACATCTGTGAAACTACTGGGACATGTGTTAAACTATTGGGACATCTGTGAAACTATGGGGACATCTGTTAACCTACTGGGATATCTGTAAAACTACTGGGACATGTGTGAAACTACTGGGACATCTGTAAAACTACTGGGCCATCTGTTAAGCTATTGGGACATCTGTGAAACTATGGGGTCATCTGTGAAACTAATGGGCATATGTGAAACTATTTGGACATATTTGAAACTATTGGGACATCTGTGATACTATTGGGACATCTGTGAAACTACTGGTACATCTGTGAAACTGTGGGGACATCTGTTAACATATTGGGAAATCTGTAAAACTACTGGGACATCTGTAAAACTACTGGGACATATGTGAACCTATTGGGACATCTGTGAAACTATGGGGACATCTGTTAACATACTGGGACATCTGTGAAACTACTGGGACATCTGTTAAACTACTGGGACATCTGTTAAACTATTGGGACATCTGTGAAACTATGGGGACATCTGTTAACCTACTGGGATATCTGTAAAACTACTGGGACATCTGTGAAACGATTGGGACATCTGTGAAACTATGGGGACATCTGTTAACCTACTGGGACATCTGTGAAACTACTGGGACATCTGTTAAACTACTGGGACATCTGTTAAACTATTGGGACATGTGTGAAACTACTGGGACATCTGTAAAACTACTGGGACATCTGTTAAACTATTGGGACATCTGTGAAACTATGGGGACATCTGTGAAACTAATGGGACATCTGTGAAACTATTGGGACATCTGTGAAACTATTGGGACATCTGTGAAACTATGGGGACATCTGTGAAACTAATGGGACATATGTGAAACTATTGGGACATCTGTGAAACTACTCGTACATCTGTGAAACTATTGGGACATCTGTGAAACTATGGGGACATCTGTGAAACTAATGGGACATATGTGAAACTATTGGGGCGTCTGTGAAACTACTGGGACATGTGTGAAACTACTGGGACATCTGTAAAACTACTGGGACATCTGTTAAACTATTGGGGCATCTGTGAAACTATGGGGACATCTGTGAAACTACTGGGACATCTGTAAAACTACTGGGACATCTGTTAAACTATTGGGACATCTGTGAAACTATGGGGACATCTGTGAAACTAATGGGACATATGTGAAACTATTGGGACATCTGTGAAACTACTAGTACATCTGTGAAACTATTGGGACATCTGTGAAACTATTGGGACATCTGTGAAACTACTGGTACATCTGTGAAACTATGGGGACATCTGTGAAACTATTGGGACATCTGGGAAACTATTGGGACATCTGTGAAACTGTGGGGACATCTGTGAAACTAATGGGACATCTGTGAAACTACTGGGACATCTGTAAAACTACTGGGACATATGTGAACCTATTGGGACATCTGTGAAACTATGGGGACATCTGTTAACCTACTGGGACATCTGTGAAACTACTGGGACATCTGTTAAACTACTGGGACATCTGTTAACCTACTGGGACATCTGTGAAACTATTGGGACATCTGTGAAATTATGGGGACATCTGTGAAACTAATGGGACATCTGTGAAACTTTTTGGACATCTGTGAAACTATTGGGACATCTGTTAAACTATTGGGACATCTGTGAAACTATGGGGACATCTGTGAAACTAATGGGACATATGTGAAACTATTGGGACATCTGTGAAACTACTAGTACATCTGTGAAACTATTGGGACATCTGTGAAACTATTGGGACATCTGTGAAACTACTGGTACATCTGTGAAACTATGGGGACATCTGTGAAACTATTGGGACATCTGGGAAACTATTGGGACATCTGTGAAACTGTGGGGACATCTGTGAAACTAATGGGACATCTGTGAAACTACTGGGACATCTGTAAATCTACTGGGACATATGTGAACCTATTGGGACATCTGTGAAACTATGGGGACATCTGTTAACCTACTGGGACATCTGTGAAACTACTGGGACATCTGTTAAAGTACTGGGACATCTGTTAACCTACTGGGACATCTGTGAAACTATTGGGACATCTGTGAAACTATGGGGACATCTGTGAAACTAATGGGACATCTGTGAAACTATTGGGACATCTGTGAAACTATTGGGACATCTGTGAAACTACTCGTACATCTGTGAAACTATTGGGACATCTGTGAAACTATGGGGACATCTGTGAAACTAATGGGACATATGTGAAACTATTGGGGCGTCTGTGAAACTACTGGGACATGTGTGAAACTACTGGGACATCTGTAAAACTACTGGGACATCTGTTAAACTATTGGGACATCTGTGAAACTATGGGGACATCTGTGAAACTACTGGGACATCTGTAAAACTACTGGGACATCTGTTAAACTATTGGGACATCTGTGAAACTATGGGGACATCTGTGAAACTAATGGGACATATGTGAAACTATTGGGACATCTGTGAAACTACTAGTACATCTGTGAAACTATTGGGACATCTGTGAAACTATTGGGACATCTGTGAAACTATTGGGACATCTGTGAAACTACTGGTACATCTGTGAAACTATTGGGACATCTGTGAAACTGTGGGGACATCTGTGAAACTAATGGGACATCTGTGAAACTACTGGGACATCTGTAAAACTACTGGGACATATGTGAACCTATTGGGACATCTGTGAAACTATGGGGACATCTGTTAACCTACTGGGACATCTGTGAAACTACTGGGACATCTGTTAAACTATTGGGACATCTGTGAAACTATGGGGACATCTGTGAAACTAATGGGACATATGTGAAACTATTGGGACATCTGTGAAACTATGGGGACATCTGTTAACCTACTGGGACATCTGTGAAACTACTGGGACATCTGTTAAACTACTGGGACATCTGTTAAACTATTGGGACATCTGTGAAACTATGGGGACATCTGTTAACCTACTGGGATAACTGTAAAACTACTGGGACATCTGTGAAACGATTGGGACATCTGTGAAACTATGGGGACATCTGTTAACCTACTTGGACATCTGTGAAACTACTGGGACATCTGTTAAACTACTGGGCCATGTGTTAAACTATTGGGACATCTGTGAAACTACTGGGACATCTGTAAAACTACTGGGACATATGTGAACCTATTGGGACATCTGTGAAACTATTGGGACATCTGTGAAACAACTGGGACATCTGTTACACTTTTGGGACATCTGTTAAACTCCTGGGACATCTGTGAAACTATTGGGACATGGGTGAAACTATTGGGACATCTGTTAAACTATTGGGACATCTGTGAAACTATTGGTACATCTGTGAAACTATTGGGACATCTGTGAAACTATGGGGACATCTGTGAAACTAATGGGACATATGTGAAACTATTGGGGCGTCTGTGAAACTACTGGGACATGTGTGAAACTACTGGGACATCTGTAAAACTACTGGGACATCTGTTAAACTATTGGAACATCTGTGAAACTATTGGGACATCTGTGAAACTAATGGGACATCTGTAAAACTACTGGGACATCTGTAAAACTACTGGGACATATGTGAACCTATTGGGACATCTGTGAAACTATGGGGACATCTGTTAACCTACTGGGACATCTGTGAAACTACTGGGACATCTGTTAAACTACTGGGACATCTGTTAAACTATTGGGACATCTGTGAAACTATGGGGACATCTGTTAACCTACTGGGATATCTGTAAAACTACTGGGACATCTGTGAAACGATTGGGACATCTGTGAAACTATGGGGACATCTGTTAACCTACTGGGACATCTGTGAAACTACTGGGACATCTGTTAAACTACTGGGACATCTGTTAAACTATTGGGACATGTGTGAAACTACTGGGACATCTGTAAAACTACTGGGACATCTGTTAAACTATTGGGACATCTGTGAAACTATGGGGACATCTGTGAAACTAATGGGACATCTGTGAAACTATTGGGACATCTGTGAAACTATTGGGACATCTGTGAAACTATGGGGACATCTGTGAAACTAATGGGACATATGTGAAACTATTGGGACATCTGTGAAACTACTCGTACATCTGTGAAACTATTGGGACATCTGTGAAACTATGGGGACATCTGTGAAACTAATGGGACATATGTGAAACTATTGGGGCGTCTGTGAAACTACTGGGACATGTGTGAAACTACTGGGACATCTGTAAAACTACTGGGACATCTGTTAAACTATTGGGGCATCTGTGAAACTATGGGGACATCTGTGAAACTACTGGGACATCTGTAAAACTACTGGGACATCTGTTAAACTATTGGGACATCTGTGAAACTATGGGGACATCTGTGAAACTAATGGGACATATGTGAAACTATTGGGACATCTGTGAAACTACTAGTACATCTGTGAAACTATTGGGACATCTGTGAAACTATTGGGACATCTGTGAAACTACTGGTACATCTGTGAAACTATGGGGACATCTGTGAAACTATTGGGACATCTGGGAAACTATTGGGACATCTGTGAAACTGTGGGGACATCTGTGAAACTAATGGGACATCTGTGAAACTACTGGGACATCTGTAAAACTACTGGGACATATGTGAACCTATTGGGACATCTGTGAAACTATGGGGACATCTGTTAACCTACTGGGACATCTGTGAAACTACTGGGACATCTGTTAAACTACTGGGACATCTGTTAACCTACTGGGACATCTGTGAAACTATTGGGACATCTGTGAAACTATGGGGACATCTGTGAAACTAATGGGACATCTGTGAAACTTTTTGGACATCTGTGAAACTATTGGGACATCTGTTAAACTATTGGGACATCTGTGAAACTATGGGGACATCTGTGAAACTAATGGGACATATGTGAAACTATTGGGACATCTGTGAAACTACTAGTACATCTGTGAAACTATTGGGACATCTGTGAAACTATTGGGACATCTGTGAAACTATTGGGGCGTCTGTGAAACTACTGGGACATGTGTGAAACTACTGGGACATCTGTAAAACTACTGGGACATCTGTTAAACTATTGGGGCATCTGTGAAACTATGGGGACATCTGTGAAACTACTGGGACATCTGTAAAACTACTGGGACATCTGTTAAACTATTGGGACATCTGTGAAACTATGGGGACATCTGTGAAACTAATGGGACATATGTGAAACTATTGGGACATCTGTGAAACTACTAGTACATCTGTGAAACTATTGGGACATCTGTGAAACTATTGGGACATCTGTGAAACTACTGGTACATCTGTGAAACTATGGGGACATCTGTGAAACTATTGGGACATCTGGGAAACTATTGGGACATCTGTGAAACTGTGGGGACATCTGTGAAACTAATGGGACATCTGTGAAACTACTGGGACATCTGTAAAACTACTCGGACATATGTGAACCTATTGGGACATCTGTGAAACTATGGGGACATCTGTTAACCTACTGGGACATCTGTGAAACTACTGGGACATCTGTTAAACTACTGGGACATCTGTTATCCTACTGGGACATCTGTGAAACTATTGGGACATCTGTGAAACTATGGGGACATCTGTGAAACTAATGGGACATCTGTGAAACTTTTTGGATATCTGTGAAACTATTGGGACATCTGTTAAACTATTGGGACATCTGTGAAACTATGGGGACATCTGTGAAACTAATGGGACATATGTGAAACTATTGGGACATCTGTGAAACTACTAGTACATCTGTGAAACTATTGGGACATCTGTGAAACTATTGGGACATCTGTGAAACTACTGGTACATCTGTGAAACTATGGGGACATCTGTGAAACTATTGGGACATCTGGGAAACTATTGGGACATCTGTGAAACTGTGGGGACATCTGTGAAACTAATGGGACATCTGTGAAACTACTGGGACATCTGTAAATCTACTGGGACATATGTGAACCTATTGGGACATCTGTGAAACTATGGGGACATCTGTTAACCTACTGGGACATCTGTGAAACTACTGGGACATCTGTTAAAGTACTGGGACATCTGTTAACCTACTGGGACATCTGTGAAACTATTGGGACATCTGTGAAACTATGGGGACATCTGTGAAACTAATGGGACATCTGTGAAACTATTGGGACATCTGTGAAACTATTGGGACATCTGTGAAACTACTCGTACATCTGTGAAACTATTGGGACATCTGTGAAACTATGGGGACATCTGTGAAACTAATGGGACATATGTGAAACTATTGGGGCGTCTGTGAAACTACTGGGACATGTGTGAAACTACTGGGACATCTGTAAAACTACTGGGACATCTGTTAAACTATTGGGACATCTGTGAAACTATGGGGACATCTGTGAAACTACTGGGACATCTGTAAAACTACTGGGACATCTGTTAAACTATTGGGACATCTGTGAAACTATGGGGACATCTGTGAAACTAATGGGACATATGTGAAACTATTGGGACATCTGTGAAACTACTAGTACATCTGTGAAACTATTGGGACATCTGTGAAACTATTGGGACATCTGTGAAACTATTGGGACATCTGTGAAACTACTGGTACATCTGTGAAACTATTGGGACATCTGTGAAACTGTGGGGACATCTGTGAAACTAATGGGACATCTGTGAAACTACTGGGACATCTGTAAAACTACTGGGACATATGTGAACCTATTGGGACATCTGTGAAACTATGGGGACATCTGTTAACCTACTGGGACATCTGTGAAACTACTGGGACATCTGTTAAACTATTGGGACATCTGTGAAACTATGGGGACATCTGTGAAACTAATGGGACATATGTGAAACTATTGGGACATCTGTGAAACTACTAGTAGATCTGTGAAACTATTGGGACATCTGTGAAACTATTGGGACATCTGTGAAACTACTGGTACATCTGTGAAACTATGGGGACATCTGTGAAACTATGGGGACATCTGTGAAACTACTGGGACATGTGTTAAACTATTGGGACATCTGTGAAACTATGGGGACATCTGTTAACCTACTGGGATATCTGTAAAACTACTGGGACATGTGTGAAACTACTGGGACATCTGTAAAACTACTGGGCCATCTGTTAAGCTATTGGGACATCTGTGAAACTATGGGGTCATCTGTGAAACTAATGGGCATATGTGAAACTATTTGGACATATTTGAAACTATTGGGACATCTGTGATACTATTGGGACATCTGTGAAACTACTGGTACATCTGTGAAACTGTGGGGACATCTGTTAACATATTGGGAAATCTGTAAAACTACTGGGACATCTGTAAAACTACTGGGACATATGTGAACCTATTGGGACATCTGTGAAACTATGGGGACATCTGTTAACATACTGGGACATCTGTGAAACTACTGGGACATCTGTTAAACTACTGGGACATCTGTTAAACTATTGGGACATCTGTGAAACTATGGGGACATCTGTTAACCTACTGGGATATCTGTAAAACTACTGGGACATCTGTGAAACGATTGGGACATCTGTGAAACTATGGGGACATCTGTTAACCTACTGGGACATCTGTGAAACTACTGGGACATCTGTTAAACTACTGGGACATCTGTTAAACTATTGGGACATGTGTGAAACTACTGGGACATCTGTAAAACTACTGGGACATCTGTTAAACTATTGGGACATCTGTGAAACTATGGGGACATCTGTGAAACTAATGGGACATCTGTGAAACTATTGGGACATCTGTGAAACTATTGGGACATCTGTGAAACTATGGGGACATCTGTGAAACTAATGGGACATATGTGAAACTATTGGGACATCTGTGAAACTACTCGTACATCTGTGAAACTATTGGGACATCTGTGAAACTATGGGGACATCTGTGAAACTAATGGGACATATGTGAAACTATTGGGGCGTCTGTGAAACTACTGGGACATGTGTGAAACTACTGGGACATCTGTAAAACTACTGGGACATCTGTTAAACTATTGGGGCATCTGTGAAACTATGGGGACATCTGTGAAACTACTGGGACATCTGTAAAACTACTGGGACATCTGTTAAACTATTGGGACATCTGTGAAACTATGGGGACATCTGTGAAACTAATGGGACATATGTGAAACTATTGGGACATCTGTGAAACTACTAGTACATCTGTGAAACTATTGGGACATCTGTGAAACTATTGGGACATCTGTGAAACTACTGGTACATCTGTGAAACTATGGGGACATCTGTGAAACTATTGGGACATCTGGGAAACTATTGGGACATCTGTGAAACTGTGGGGACATCTGTGAAACTAATGGGACATCTGTGAAACTACTGGGACATCTGTAAAACTACTGGGACATATGTGAACCTATTGGGACATCTGTGAAACTATGGGGACATCTGTTAACCTACTGGGACATCTGTGAAACTACTGGGACATCTGTTAAACTACTGGGACATCTGTTAACCTACTGGGACATCTGTGAAACTATTGGGACATCTGTGAAATTATGGGGACATCTGTGAAACTAATGGGACATCTGTGAAACTTTTTGGACATCTGTGAAACTATTGGGACATCTGTTAAACTATTGGGACATCTGTGAAACTATGGGGACATCTGTGAAACTAATGGGACATATGTGAAACTATTGGGACATCTGTGAAACTACTAGTACATCTGTGAAACTATTGGGACATCTGTGAAACTATTGGGACATCTGTGAAACTACTGGTACATCTGTGAAACTATGGGGACATCTGTGAAACTATTGGGACATCTGGGAAACTATTGGGACATCTGTGAAACTGTGGGGACATCTGTGAAACTAATGGGACATCTGTGAAACTACTGGGACATCTGTAAATCTACTGGGACATATGTGAACCTATTGGGACATCTGTGAAACTATGGGGACATCTGTTAACCTACTGGGACATCTGTGAAACTACTGGGACATCTGTTAAAGTACTGGGACATCTGTTAACCTACTGGGACATCTGTGAAACTATTGGGACATCTGTGAAACTATGGGGACATCTGTGAAACTAATGGGACATCTGTGAAACTATTGGGACATCTGTGAAACTATTGGGACATCTGTGAAACTACTCGTACATCTGTGAAACTATTGGGACATCTGTGAAACTATGGGGACATCTGTGAAACTAATGGGACATATGTGAAACTATTGGGGCGTCTGTGAAACTACTGGGACATGTGTGAAACTACTGGGACATCTGTAAAACTACTGGGACATCTGTTAAACTATTGGGACATCTGTGAAACTATGGGGACATCTGTGAAACTACTGGGACATCTGTAAAACTACTGGGACATCTGTTAAACTATTGGGACATCTGTGAAACTATGGGGACATCTGTGAAACTAATGGGACATATGTGAAACTATTGGGACATCTGTGAAACTACTAGTACATCTGTGAAACTATTGGGACATCTGTGAAACTATTGGGACATCTGTGAAACTATTGGGACATCTGTGAAACTACTGGTACATCTGTGAAACTATTGGGACATCTGTGAAACTGTGGGGACATCTGTGAAACTAATGGGACATCTGTGAAACTACTGGGACATCTGTAAAACTACTGGGACATATGTGAACCTATTGGGACATCTGTGAAACTATGGGGACATCTGTTAACCTACTGGGACATCTGTGAAACTACTGGGACATCTGTTAAACTATTGGGACATCTGTGAAACTATGGGGACATCTGTGAAACTAATGGGACATATGTGAAACTATTGGGACATCTGTGAAACTACTAGTAGATCTGTAAAACTATTGGGACATCTGTGAAACTATTGGGACATCTGTGAAACTACTGGTACATCTGTGAAACTATGGGGACATCTGTGAAACTATGGGGACATCTGTGAAACTACTGGGACATGTGTTAAACTATTGGGACATCTGTGAAACTATGGGGACATCTGTTAACCTACTGGGATATCTGTAAAACTACTGGGACATGTGTGAAACTACTGGGACATCTGTAAAACTACTGGGCCATCTGTTAAGCTATTGGGACATCTGTGAAACTATGGGGTCATCTGTGAAACTAATGGGACATATGTGAAACTATTTGGACATATTTGAAACTATTGGGACATCTGTGATACTATTGGGACATCTGTGAAACTACTGGTACATCTGTGAAACTGTGGGGACATCTGTTAACATATTGGGAAATCTGTAAAACTACTGGGACATCTGTGAAACTATTGGGACATCTGTGAAACTATGGGGACATCTGTTAACCTACTGGGACATCTGTGAAACTACTGGGACATCTGTTAAACTACTGGGACGTGTTAAACTATTGGGACATCTGTGAAACTATGGGGACATCTGTTAACCTACTGGGATATCTGTAAAACTACTGGGACATGGGTGAAACTATTGGGACATCTGTTAAACTATTGGGACATCTGTGAAACTACTAGTACATCTGTGAAACTATTGGGACATCTGTGAAACTATGGGGACATCTGTGAAACAAATGGGACATATGTGAAACTATTGGGACATCTGTGAAACTATTGGGACATCTGTGAAACTATTGGGACATCTGTGAAACTATGGGGACATCTGTGAAACTAATGGGACATATGTGAAACTATTGGGACATCTGTGAAACTAATGGGACATATGTGAAACTATTGGGACATATGTGAAACTATTGGGACATCTGTGAAACTACTGGTACATCTGTGAAACTATTGGGACATCTGTGAAACTATGGGGACATCTGTGAAACTAATGGGACATATGTGAAACTATTGGGGCGTCTGTGAAACTACTGGGAAATGTGTGAAACTACTGGGACATCTGTAAAACTACTGGGACATCTGTTAAACTATTGGACATCTGTGAAACTATTGGGACACCTGTGAAACTAATGGGACATCTGTGAAACTAATGGGACATCTGTGAAACTAATGGGACATCTGTGAAACTATTGGGACATCTGTGAAACTATTGGGACATCTGTGAAACTATGGGGACATCTGTAAAAATAATGGGGACATCTGTGAAACTAATGGGACATATGTGAAACTATTGGAACATCTGTGAAACTACTAGTACATCTGTGAAACTATTGGGACATCTGTGAAACTATTGGGACATCTGTGAAACTACTGGTACATCTGTGAAACTATGGGGACATCTGTGAAACTATTGGGACATCTGTGAAACTGTGGGGACATCTGTGAAACTAATGGGACATCTGTGAAACTACTGGGACATCTGTAAAACTACTGGGACATATGTGAACCTATTGGGACATCTGTGAAACTATGGGGACATCTGTTAACCTACTGGGACATCTGTGAAACTACTGGGACATCTGTTAAACTATTGGGACATCTGTGAAACTAATGGGACATCTGTGAAACTAATGGGACATCTGTGAAACTAATGGGACATCTGTGAAACTATGGGGACATCTGTTAACCTACTTGGACATCTGTGAAACTAATGGGACATATGTGAAACTATTGGGGCATCTGTGAAACTACTGGGACATCTTTGAAACTACTGGGACATCTGTAAAACTACTGGGACATATGTGAACCTATTGGGACATCTGTGAAACTATTGGGACATCTGTGAAACTATTGGGACATCTGTGAAACAACTGGGACATCTGTTAAACTATTGGGACATCTGTTAAACTCCTGGGACATCTGTGAAACTATTGGGACATGGGTGAAACTATTGAGACATCTGTAAAACTACTGGGACATCTGTTAAACTATTGGACATCTGTGAAACTATTGGGACATCTGTGAAACTAATGGGACATCTGTGAAACTATTGGGACATCTGTGAAACTATGAGGACATCTGTAAAAATAATGGGACATATGTGAAACTATTGGGGCGTCTGTGAAACTACTGGTACATGTGTGAAACTACTGGGACATCTCTAAAACTACTGGGACATCTGTGAAACTATGGGGACATCTGTGAAACTAATGGGACATATGTGAAACTATTGGGACATCTGTGAAACTAATGGGACATCTGTGAAACTAAAGGGACGTATGTGAAACTATTGGGACATCTGTGAAACTATTGGGACATCTGTGAAACTATGGGGACATCTGTGAAACTAATGGGACATATGTGAAACTATTGGGACATCTGTGAAACTAATGGGACATATGTGAAACTATTGGGACATCTGTGAAACTATTGGGACATCTGTGAAACTACTGGTACATCTGTGAAACTATGGGGACATCTGTTAACCTATTGGGATATCTGTAAAACTACTGGGACATCTGTGAAACTATTGGGACATCTGTGAAACTATGGGGACATCTGTTAACCTACTGGAACATCTGTGAAACTACTGGGACATCTGTTAAACTACTGGGACATCTGTTAAACTATTGGGACATCTGTGAAACTATGGGGGCATCTGTGAAACTATGGGGACATCTGTTAACCTACTGGGATATCTGTAAAACTACTGGGACATCTATGAAACTATTGGGACATCTGCGAAACTATGGGGACATCTGTGAAACAAATGGGACATATGTGAAACTATTGGGACATCTGTGAAACTATTGGGACATCTGTGAAACTATTGGGACATCTGTGAAACTATGGGGACATCTGTGAAACTAATGGGACATATGTGAAACTATTGGGACATCTGTGAAACTAATGGGACATATGTGAAACTATTGGGACATATGTGAAACTATTGGGACATCTGTGAAACTACTGGTACATCTGTGAAACTATTGGGACATCTGTGAAACTATGGGGACATCTGTGAAACTAATGGGACATATGTGAAACTATTGGGGCGTCTGTGAAACTACTGGGAAATGTGTGAAACTACTGGGACATCTGTAAAACTACTGGGACATCTGTTAAACTATTGGACATCTGTGAAACTATTGGGACACCTGTGAAACTAATGGGACATCTGTGAAACTAATGGGACATCTGTGAAACTAATGGGACATCTGTGAAACTATTGGGACATCTGTGAAACTATGGGGACATCTGTAAAAATAATGGGGACATCTGTGAAACTAATGGGACATATGTGAAACTATTGGAACATCTGTGAAACTACTAGTACATCTGTGAAACTATTGGGACATCTGTGAAACTATTGGGACATCTGTGAAACTACTGGTACATCTGTGAAACTATGGGGACATCTGTGAAACTATTGGGACATCTGTGAAACTGTGGGGACATCTGTGAAACTAATGGGACATCTGTGAAACTACTGGGACATCTGTAAAACTACTGGGACATATGTGAACCTATTGGGACATCTGTGAAACTATGGGGACATCTGTTAACCTACTGGGACATCTGTGAAACTACTGGGACATCTGTTAAACTATTGGGACATCTGTGAAACTAATGGGACATCTGTGAAACTAATGGGACATCTGTGAAACTAATGGGACATCTGTGAAACTATGGGGACATCTGTTAACCTACTTGGACATCTGTGAAACTAATGGGACATATGTGAAACTATTGGGGCATCTGTGAAACTACTGGGACATCTTTGAAACTACTGGGACATCTGTAAAACTACTGGGACATATGTGAACCTATTGGGACATCTGTGAAACTATTGGGACATCTGTGAAACTATTGGGACATCTGTGAAACAACTGGGACATCTGTTAAACTATTGGGACATCTGTTAAACTCCTGGGACATCTGTGAAACTATTGGGACATGGGTGAAACTATTGAGACATCTGTAAAACTACTGGGACATCTGTTAAACTATTGGACATCTGTGAAACTATTGGGACATCTGTGAAACTAATGGGACATCTGTGAAACTATTGGGACATCTGTGAAACTATGAGGACATCTGTAAAAATAATGGGACATATGTGAAACTATTGGGGCGTCTGTGAAACTACTGGTACATGTGTGAAACTACTGGGACATCTCTAAAACTACTGGGACATCTGTTAAACTATTGGGACATCTGTGAAACTATGGGGACATCTGTGAAACTAATGGGACATATGTGAAACTATTGGGACATCTGTGAAACTAATGGGACATCTGTGAAACTAATGGGACGTATGTGAAACTATTGGGACATCTGTGAAACTATTGGGACATCTGTGAAACTATGGGGACATCTGTGAAACTAATGGGACATATGTGAAACTATTGGGACATCTGTGAAACTAATGGGACATATGTGAAACTATTGGGACATCTGTGAAACTATTGGGACATCTGTGAAACTACTGGTACATCTGTGAAACTATGGGGACATCTGTTAACCTATTGGGATATCTGTAAAACTACTGGGACATCTGTGAAACTATTGGGACATCTGTGAAACTATGGGGACATCTGTTAACCTACTGGAACATCTGTGAAACTACTGGGACATCTGTTAAACTACTGGGACATCTGTTAAACTATTGGGACATCTGTGAAACTATGGGGGCATCTGTGAAACTATGGGGACATCTGTTAACCTACTGGGATATCTGTAAAACTACTGGGACATCTATGAAACTATTGGGACATCTGTGAAACTACGGGGACATCTGTTAACCTACTTGGACATCTGTGAAACTAATGGGACATATGTGAAACTATTGGGGCGTCTGTGAAACTACTGGGACTTCTTTGAAACTACTGGGACATCTGTAAAACTACTGGGACATATGTGAACCTATTGGGACATCTGTGAAACTATTGGGACATCTGTGAAACTATTGGGACATCTGTGAAACAACTGGGACATCTGTTAAACTATTGGGACATCTGTTAAACTCCTGGGACATCTGTGAAACTATTGGGACATGGGTGAAACTATTGGGATATCTGTAAAACTACTGGGACATCTGTTAAACTATTGGACATCTGTGAAACTATTGGGACATCTGTGAAACTAATGGGACATCTGTGAAACTATTGGGACATCTGTGAAACTATGGGGACATCTGTAAAAATAATGGGACATATGTGAAACTATTGGGGCGTCTGTGAAACTACTGGTACATGTGTGAAACTACTGGGACATCTCTAAAACTACTGGGACATCTGTTAAACTCTTGGGACATCTGTGAAACTATGGGGACATCTGTGAAACTAATGGGACATATGTGAAAATATTGGGACATCTGTGAAACTATTGGGACATCTGTGAAACTAATGGGACGTATGTGAAACTATTGGGACATCTGTGAAACTATTGGGACATCTGTGAAGCTATGGGGACATCTGTGAAACTAATGGGACATATGTGAAACTATTGGGGCGTCTGTGAAACTACTGGGAAATCTGTGAAACTACTGGGACATCTGTAAAACTACTGGGACATCTGTTAAACTATTGGACATCTGTGAAACTATTGGGACATCTGTGAAACTAATGGGACATCTGTGAAACTAATGGGACATCTGTGAAACTAATGGGACATCTGTGAAACTATTGGGACATCTGTGAAACTATGGGAACATCTGTAAAAATAATGGGACATATGTGAAACTATTGGGGCGTCTGTGAAACTACTGGTACATGTGTGAAACTACTGGGACATCTCTAACACTACTGGGACATCTGTTAAGCTATTGGGACATCTGTGAAACTATGGGGACATCTGTGAAACTAATGGGACATATGTGAAACTATTGGGACATCTGTGAAACTATTGGGACATCTGTGAAACTATGGGGACATCTGTGAAACTAATGGGACATATGTGAAACTATTGGGACATCTGTGAAACTAATGGGACATATGTGAAACTATTGGGACATATGTGAAACTATTGGGACATCTGTGAAACTATTGGGACATCTGTGAAACTACTGGTACATCTGTGAAACTTTTGGGACATCTGTGAAACTATGGGGACATCTGTGAAACTACTGGGACATGTGTTAAACTATTGGGACATCTGTGAAACTATGCGGACATCTGTTAACCTACTGGGATATCTGTAAAACTACTGGGACATGTGTGAAACTACTGGGACATCTGTAAAACTACTGGGCCATCTGTTAAGCTATTGGGACATCTGTGAAACTATGGGGTCATCTGTGAAACTAATGGGACATATGTGAAACTATTTGGACATATTTGAAACTATTGGGACATATGTGAAACTATTTGGACATATTTGAAACTATTGGGACATCTGTGATACTATTGGGACATCTGTGAAACTACTGGTACATCTGTGAAACTGTGGGGACATCTGTTAACATATTGGGAAATCTGTAAAACTACTGGGACATCTGTGAAACTATTGGGACATCTGTGAAACTATGGGGACATCTGTTAACCTACTGGGACATCTGTGAAACTACTGGGACATCTGTTAAACTACTGGGACATGTGTTAAACTATTGGGACATCTGTGAAACTATGGGGACATCTGTTAACCTACTGGGATATCTGTAAAACTACTGGGACATGGGTGAAACTATTGGGACATCTGTTAAACTATTGGGACATCTGTGAAACTACTGGTACATCTGTGAAACTATTGGGACATCTGTGAAACTATGGGGACATCTGTGAAACAAATGGGACATATGTGAAACTATTGGGACATCTGTGAAACTATTGGGACATCTGTGAAACTATTGGGACATCTGTGAAACTATGGGGACATCTGTGAAACTAATGGGACATATGTGAAACTATTGGGACATCTGTGAAACTAATGGGACATATGTGAAACTATTGGGACACCTGTGAAACTAATGGGACATCTGTAAAACTAATGGGACATCTGTGAAACTAATGGGACATCTGTGAAACTATTGGGACATCTGTGAAACTATGGGGACATCTGTAAAAATAATGGGACATATGTGAAACTATTGGGGCGTCTGTGAAACTACTGGTACATGTGTGAAACTACTGGGACATCTCTAACACTACTGGGACATCTGTTAAACTATTGGAAATCTGTAAAACTATGGGGACATCTGTGAAACTAATGGGACATATGTGAAACTATTGGGACATCTGTAAAACTATTGGGACATCTGTGAAACTATTGGGACATCTATGAAACTATGGGGACATCTGTGAAACTAATGGGACATATGTGAAACTATTGGGACATCTGTGAAACTAATGGGACATCTGTGAAACTAAAGGGACATCTGTGAAACTAATGGGACATCTGTGAAACTATTGGGACATCTGTGAAACTATGGGGACATCTGTAAAAATAATGGGACATATGTGAAACTATTGGGGCGTCTGTGAAACTACTGGTACATGTGTGAAACTACTGGGACATCTCTAACACTACTGGGACATCTGTTAAACTATTGGGACATCTGTGAAACTATGGGGACATCTGTGAAACTAATGGGACATATGTGAAACTATTGGGACATCTGTAAAACTATTGGGACATCTGTGAAACTATTGGGACATCTATGAAACTATGGGGACATCTGTGAAACTAATGGGACGTATGTGAATCTATTGGGACATCTGTGAAACTATTGGGACATCTGTGAAACTATGGGGACATCTGTGAAACTATGGGGACATCTGTTAACCTACTGGGATATCTGTAAAACTACTGGGACATGGGTGAAACTATTGGGACATCTGTTAAACTATTGGGACATCTGTGAAACTACTAGTACATCTGTGAAACTATTGGGACATCTGTGAAACTATGGGGACATCTGTGAAACAAATGGGACATATGTGAAACTATTGGGACATCTGTGAAACTATTGGGACATCTGTGAAACTATTGGGACATCTGTGAAACTATGGGGACATCTGTGAAACTAATGGGACATATGTGAAACTATTGGGACATCTGTGAAACTAATGGGACATATGTGAAACTATTGGGACATATGTGAAACTATTGGGACATCTGTGAAACTACTGGTACATCTGTGAAACTATTGGGACATCTGTGAAACTATGGGGACATCTGTGAAACTAATGGGACATATGTGAAACTATTGGGGCGTCTGTGAAACTACTGGGAAATGTGTGAAACTACTGGGACATCTGTAAAACTACTGGGACATCTGTTAAACTATTGGACATCTGTGAAACTATTGGGACACCTGTGAAACTAATGGGACATCTGTGAAACTAATGGGACATCTGTGAAACTAATGGGACATCTGTGAAACTATTGGGACATCTGTGAAACTATGGGGACATCTGTAAAAATAATGGGGACATCTGTGAAACTAATGGGACATATGTGAAACTATTGGAACATCTGTGAAACTACTAGTACATCTGTGAAACTATTGGGACATCTGTGAAACTATTGGGACATCTGTGAAACTACTGGTACATCTGTGAAACTATGGGGACATCTGTGAAACTATTGGGACATCTGTGAAACTGTGGGGACATCTGTGAAACTAATGGGACATCTGTGAAACTACTGGGACATCTGTAAAACTACTGGGACATATGTGAACCTATTGGGACATCTGTGAAACTATGGGGACATCTGTTAACCTACTGGGACATCTGTGAAACTACTGGGACATCTGTTAAACTATTGGGACATCTGTGAAACTAATGGGACATCTGTGAAACTAATGGGACATCTGTGAAACTAATGGGACATCTGTGAAACTATGGGGACATCTGTTAACCTACTTGGACATCTGTGAAACTAATGGGACATATGTGAAACTATTGGGGCATCTGTGAAACTACTGGGACATCTTTGAAACTACTGGGACATCTGTAAAACTACTGGGACATATGTGAACCTATTGGGACATCTGTGAAACTATTGGGACATCTGTGAAACTATTGGGACATCTGTGAAACAACTGGGACATCTGTTAAACTATTGGGACATCTGTTAAACTCCTGGGACATCTGTGAAACTATTGGGACATGGGTGAAACTATTGAGACATCTGTAAAACTACTGGGACATCTGTTAAACTATTGGACATCTGTGAAACTATTGGGACATCTGTGAAACTAATGGGACATCTGTGAAACTATTGGGACATCTGTGAAACTATGAGGACATCTGTAAAAATAATGGGACATATGTGAAACTATTGGGGCGTCTGTGAAACTACTGGTACATGTGTGAAACTACTGGGACATCTCTAAAACTACTGGGACATCTGTGAAACTATGGGGACATCTGTGAAACTAATGGGACATATGTGAAACTATTGGGACATCTGTGAAACTAATGGGACATCTGTGAAACTAAAGGGACGTATGTGAAACTATTGGGACATCTGTGAAACTATTGGGACATCTGTGAAACTATGGGGACATCTGTGAAACTAATGGGACATATGTGAAACTATTGGGACATCTGTGAAACTAATGGGACATATGTGAAACTATTGGGACATCTGTGAAACTATTGGGACATCTGTGAAACTACTGGTACATCTGTGAAACTATGGGGACATCTGTTAACCTATTGGGATATCTGTAAAACTACTGGGACATCTGTGAAACTATTGGGACATCTGTGAAACTATGGGGACATCTGTTAACCTACTGGAACATCTGTGAAACTACTGGGACATCTGTTAAACTACTGGGACATCTGTTAAACTATTGGGACATCTGTGAAACTATGGGGGCATCTGTGAAACTATGGGGACATCTGTTAACCTACTGGGATATCTGTAAAACTACTGGGACATCTATGAAACTATTGGGACATCTGCGAAACTATGGGGACATCTGTGAAACAAATGGGACATATGTGAAACTATTGGGACATCTGTGAAACTATTGGGACATCTGTGAAACTATTGGGACATCTGTGAAACTATGGGGACATCTGTGAAACTAATGGGACATATGTGAAACTATTGGGACATCTGTGAAACTAATGGGACATATGTGAAACTATTGGGACATATGTGAAACTATTGGGACATCTGTGAAACTACTGGTACATCTGTGAAACTATTGGGACATCTGTGAAACTATGGGGACATCTGTGAAACTAATGGGACATATGTGAAACTATTGGGGCGTCTGTGAAACTACTGGGAAATGTGTGAAACTACTGGGACATCTGTAAAACTACTGGGACATCTGTTAAACTATTGGACATCTGTGAAACTATTGGGACACCTGTGAAACTAATGGGACATCTGTGAAACTAATGGGACATCTGTGAAACTAATGGGACATCTGTGAAACTATTGGGACATCTGTGAAACTATGGGGACATCTGTAAAAATAATGGGGACATCTGTGAAACTAATGGGACATATGTGAAACTATTGGAACATCTGTGAAACTACTAGTACATCTGTGAAACTATTGGGACATCTGTGAAACTATTGGGACATCTGTGAAACTACTGGTACATCTGTGAAACTATGGGGACATCTGTGAAACTATTGGGACATCTGTGAAACTGTGGGGACATCTGTGAAACTAATGGGACATCTGTGAAACTACTGGGACATCTGTAAAACTACTGGGACATATGTGAACCTATTGGGACATCTGTGAAACTATGGGGACATCTGTTAACCTACTGGGACATCTGTGAAACTACTGGGACATCTGTTAAACTATTGGGACATCTGTGAAACTAATGGGACATCTGTGAAACTAATGGGACATCTGTGAAACTAATGGGACATCTGTGAAACTATGGGGACATCTGTTAACCTACTTGGACATCTGTGAAACTAATGGGACATATGTGAAACTATTGGGGCATCTGTGAAACTACTGGGACATCTTTGAAACTACTGGGACATCTGTAAAACTACTGGGACATATGTGAACCTATTGGGACATCTGTGAAACTATTGGGACATCTGTGAAACTATTGGGACATCTGTGAAACAACTGGGACATCTGTTAAACTATTGGGACATCTGTTAAACTCCTGGGACATCTGTGAAACTATTGGGACATGGGTGAAACTATTGAGACATCTGTAAAACTACTGGGACATCTGTTAAACTATTGGACATCTGTGAAACTATTGGGACATCTGTGAAACTAATGGGACATCTGTGAAACTATTGGGACATCTGTGAAACTATGAGGACATCTGTAAAAATAATGGGACATATGTGAAACTATTGGGGCGTCTGTGAAACTACTGGTACATGTGTGAAACTACTGGGACATCTCTAAAACTACTGGGACATCTGTTAAACTATTGGGACATCTGTGAAACTATGGGGACATCTGTGAAACTAATGGGACATATGTGAAACTATTGGGACATCTGTGAAACTAATGGGACATCTGTGAAACTAATGGGACGTATGTGAAACTATTGGGACATCTGTGAAACTATTGGGACATCTGTGAAACTATGGGGACATCTGTGAAACTAATGGGACATATGTGAAACTATTGGGACATCTGTGAAACTAATGGGACATATGTGAAACTATTGGGACATCTGTGAAACTATTGGGACATCTGTGAAACTACTGGTACATCTGTGAAACTATGGGGACATCTGTTAACCTATTGGGATATCTGTAAAACTACTGGGACATCTGTGAAACTATTGGGACATCTGTGAAACTATGGGGACATCTGTTAACCTACTGGAACATCTGTGAAACTACTGGGACATCTGTTAAACTACTGGGACATCTGTTAAACTATTGGGACATCTGTGAAACTATGGGGGCATCTGTGAAACTATGGGGACATCTGTTAACCTACTGGGATATCTGTAAAACTACTGGGACATCTATGAAACTATTGGGACATCTGTGAAACTACGGGGACATCTGTTAACCTACTTGGACATCTGTGAAACTAATGGGACATATGTGAAACTATTGGGGCGTCTGTGAAACTACTGGGACTTCTTTGAAACTACTGGGACATCTGTAAAACTACTGGGACATATGTGAACCTATTGGGACATCTGTGAAACTATTGGGACATCTGTGAAACTATTGGGACATCTGTGAAACAACTGGGACATCTGTTAAACTATTGGGACATCTGTTAAACTCCTGGGACATCTGTGAAACTATTGGGACATGGGTGAAACTATTGGGATATCTGTAAAACTACTGGGACATCTGTTAAACTATTGGACATCTGTGAAACTATTGGGACATCTGTGAAACTAATGGGACATCTGTGAAACTATTGGGACATCTGTGAAACTATGGGGACATCTGTAAAAATAATGGGACATATGTGAAACTATTGGGGCGTCTGTGAAACTACTGGTACATGTGTGAAACTACTGGGACATCTCTAAAACTACTGGGACATCTGTTAAACTCTTGGGACATCTGTGAAACTATGGGGACATCTGTGAAACTAATGGGACATATGTGAAAATATTGGGACATCTGTGAAACTATTGGGACATCTGTGAAACTAATGGGACGTATGTGAAACTATTGGGACATCTGTGAAACTATTGGGACATCTGTGAAGCTATGGGGACATCTGTGAAACTAATGGGACATATGTGAAACTATTGGGGCGTCTGTGAAACTACTGGGAAATCTGTGAAACTACTGGGACATCTGTAAAACTACTGGGACATCTGTTAAACTATTGGACATCTGTGAAACTATTGGGACATCTGTGAAACTAATGGGACATCTGTGAAACTAATGGGACATCTGTGAAACTAATGGGACATCTGTGAAACTATTGGGACATCTGTGAAACTATGGGAACATCTGTAAAAATAATGGGACATATGTGAAACTATTGGGGCGTCTGTGAAACTACTGGTACATGTGTGAAACTACTGGGACATCTCTAACACTACTGGGACATCTGTTAAGCTATTGGGACATCTGTGAAACTATGGGGACATCTGTGAAACTAATGGGACATATGTGAAACTATTGGGACATCTGTGAAACTATTGGGACATCTGTGAAACTATGGGGACATCTGTGAAACTAATGGGACATATGTGAAACTATTGGGACATCTGTGAAACTAATGGGACATATGTGAAACTATTGGGACATATGTGAAACTATTGGGACATCTGTGAAACTATTGGGACATCTGTGAAACTACTGGTACATCTGTGAAACTTTTGGGACATCTGTGAAACTATGGGGACATCTGTGAAACTACTGGGACATGTGTTAAACTATTGGGACATCTGTGAAACTATGCGGACATCTGTTAACCTACTGGGATATCTGTAAAACTACTGGGACATGTGTGAAACTACTGGGACATCTGTAAAACTACTGGGCCATCTGTTAAGCTATTGGGACATCTGTGAAACTATGGGGTCATCTGTGAAACTAATGGGACATATGTGAAACTATTTGGACATATTTGAAACTATTGGGACATATGTGAAACTATTTGGACATATTTGAAACTATTGGGACATCTGTGATACTATTGGGACATCTGTGAAACTACTGGTACATCTGTGAAACTGTGGGGACATCTGTTAACATATTGGGAAATCTGTAAAACTACTGGGACATCTGTGAAACTATTGGGACATCTGTGAAACTATGGGGACATCTGTTAACCTACTGGGACATCTGTGAAACTACTGGGACATCTGTTAAACTACTGGGACATGTGTTAAACTATTGGGACATCTGTGAAACTATGGGGACATCTGTTAACCTACTGGGATATCTGTAAAACTACTGGGACATGGGTGAAACTATTGGGACATCTGTTAAACTATTGGGACATCTGTGAAACTACTGGTACATCTGTGAAACTATTGGGACATCTGTGAAACTATGGGGACATCTGTGAAACAAATGGGACATATGTGAAACTATTGGGACATCTGTGAAACTATTGGGACATCTGTGAAACTATTGGGACATCTGTGAAACTATGGGGACATCTGTGAAACTAATGGGACATATGTGAAACTATTGGGACATCTGTGAAACTAATGGGACATATGTGAAACTATTGGGACACCTGTGAAACTAATGGGACATCTGTAAAACTAATGGGACATCTGTGAAACTAATGGGACATCTGTGAAACTATTGGGACATCTGTGAAACTATGGGGACATCTGTAAAAATAATGGGACATATGTGAAACTATTGGGGCGTCTGTGAAACTACTGGTACATGTGTGAAACTACTGGGACATCTCTAACACTACTGGGACATCTGTTAAACTATTGGAAATCTGTAAAACTATGGGGACATCTGTGAAACTAATGGGACATATGTGAAACTATTGGGACATCTGTAAAACTATTGGGACATCTGTGAAACTATTGGGACATCTATGAAACTATGGGGACATCTGTGAAACTAATGGGACATATGTGAAACTATTGGGACATCTGTGAAACTAATGGGACATCTGTGAAACTAAAGGGACATCTGTGAAACTAATGGGACATCTGTGAAACTATTGGGACATCTGTGAAACTATGGGGACATCTGTAAAAATAATGGGACATATGTGAAACTATTGGGGCGTCTGTGAAACTACTGGTACATGTGTGAAACTACTGGGACATCTCTAACACTACTGGGACATCTGTTAAACTATTGGGACATCTGTGAAACTATGGGGACATCTGTGAAACTAATGGGACATATGTGAAACTATTGGGACATCTGTAAAACTATTGGGACATCTGTGAAACTATTGGGACATCTATGAAACTATGGGGACATCTGTGAAACTAATGGGACGTATGTGAATCTATTGGGACATCTGTGAAACTATTGGGACATCTGTGAAACTATGGGGACATCTGTGAAACTATGGGGACATCTGTAAAAATAATGGGACATATGTGAAACTATTGGGGCGTCTGTGAAACTACTGGTACATGTGTGAAACTACTGGGACATCTCTAAAACTACTGGGACATCTGTTAAACTATTGGGACATCTGTGAAACTATGGGGACATCTGTGAAACTAATGGGACGTATGTGAAACTATTGGGACATCTGTGAAACTATTGGGACATCTGTGAAACTATGGGGACATCTGTGAAACTAATGGGACATATGTGAAACTATTGGGACATCTGTGAAACCATGGGGACATCTGTTAACCTACTGGGACATCTGTGAATCTACTGGGACATCTGTTAAACTACTGGGACATGTGTTAAACTATTGGGACATCTGTGAAACTATGGGGACATCTGTTAACCTACTGGGATATCTGTAAAACTACTGGGACATGTGTGAAACTACTGGGACATCTGTAAAACTACTGGGCCATCTGTTAAGCTATTGGGACATCTGTGAAACTATGGGGTCATCTGTGAAACTAATGGGACATATGTGAAACTATTTGGACATATTTGAAACTATTGGGACATCTGTGATACTATTGGGACATCTGTGAAACTACTGGTACATCTGTGAAACTGTGGGGACATCTGGTAACATATTGGGAAATCTGTAAAACTACTGGGACATCTGTGAAACTATGGGGACATCTGTGAAACTATGGGGACATCTGTTAACCTACTGGGACATCTGTGAAACTACTGGGACATCTGTTAAACTACTGGGACATGTGTTAAACTATTGGGACATCTGTGAAACTATGGGGACATCTGTTAACCTACTGGGATATCTGTAAAACTACTGGGACATGGGTGAAACTATTGGGACATCTGTTAAACTATTGGGACATCTGTGAAACTACTGGTACATCTGTGAAACTATTGGGACATCTGTGAAACTATGGGGACATCTGTGAAACAAATGGGACATATGTGAAACTATTGGGACATCTGTGAAACTATTGGGACATCTGTGAAACTATTGGGACATCTGTGAAACTATGGGGACATCTGTGAAACTAATGGGACATATGTGAAACTATTGGGACATCTGTGAAACTAATGGGACATATGTGAAACTATTGGGACACCTGTGAAACTAATGGGACATCTGTGAAACTAATGGGACATCTGTGAAACTAATGGGACATCTGTGAAACTATTGGGACATCTGTGAAACTATGGGGACATCTGTAAAAATAATGGGACATATGTGAAACTATTGGGGCGTCTGTGAAACTACTGGTACATGTGTGAAACTACTGGGACATCTCTAACACTACTGGGACATCTGTTAAACTAGTGGGACATCTGTAAAACTATGGGGACATCTGTGAAACTAATGGGACATATGTGAAACTATTGGGACATCTGTAAAACTATTGGGACATCTGTGAAACTATTGGGACATCTATGAAACTATGGGGACATCTGTGAAACTAATGGGACATATGTGAAACTAATGGGACATATGTGAAACTATTGGGACATCTGTGAAACTAATGGGACATCTGTGAAACTAAAGGGACATCTGTGAAACTAATGGGACATCTGTGAAACTATTGGGACATCTGTGAAACTATGGGGACATCTGTAAAAATAATGGGACATATGTGAAACTATTGGGGCGTCTGTGAAACTACTGGTACATGTGTGAAACTACTGGGACATCTCTAACACTACTGGGACATCTGTTAAACTATTGGGACATCTGTGAAACTATGGGGACATCTGTGAAACTAATGGGACATATGTGAAACTATTGGGACATCTGTAAAACTATTGGGACATCTGTGAAACTATTGGGACATCTATGAAACTATGGGGACATCTGTGAAACTAATGGGACATATGTGAAACTATTGGGACATCTGTGAAACTAATGGGACATATGTGAAACTATTGGGACATATGTGAAACTACTGGTACATCTGTGAAACTATGGGGACATCTGTGAAACTATGGGGACATCTGTGAAACTATGGGGACATCTGTTAACCTACTGGGACATCTGTTAAACTACTGGGACATGTGTTAAACTATTGGGACATCTGTGAAACTATGCGGACATCTGTTAACCTACTGGGATATCTGTAAAACTACTGGGACATGTGTGAAACTACTGGGACATCTGTAAAACTACTGGGCCATCTGTTAAGCTATTGGGACATCTGTGAAACTATGGGGTCATCTGTGAAACTAATGGGACATATGTGAAACTATTTGGACATATTTGAAACTATTGGGACATATGTGAAACTATTTGGACATATTTGAAACTATTGGGACATCTGTGATACTATTGGGACATCTGTGAAACTACTGGTACATCTGTGAAACTGTGGGGACATCTGTTAACATATTGGGAAATCTGTAAAACTACTGGGACATCTGTGAAACTATTGGGACATCTGTGAAACTATGGGGACATCTGTTAACCTACTGGGACATCTGTGAAACTACTGGGACATCTGTTAAACTACTGGGACATGTGTTAAACTATTGGGACATCTGTGAAACTATGGGGACATCTGTTAACCTACTGGGATATCTGTAAAACTACTGGGACATGGGTGAAACTATTGGGACATCTGTTAAACTATTGGGACATCTGTGAAACTACTGGTACATCTGTGAAACTATTGGGACATCTGTGAAACTATGGGGACATCTGTGAAACAAATGGGACATATGTGAAACTATTGGGACATCTGTGAAACTATTGGGACATCTGTGAAACTATTGGGACATCTGTGAAACTATGGGGACATCTGTGAAACTAATGGGACATATGTGAAACTATTGGGACATCTGTGAAACTAATGGGACATATGTGAAACTATTGGGACACCTGTGAAACTAATGGGACATCTGTGAAACTAATGGGACATCTGTGAAACTAATGGGACATCTGTGAAACTATTGGGACATCTGTGAAACTATGGGGACATCTGTAAAAATAATGGGACATATGTGAAACTATTGGGGCGTCTGTGAAACTACTGGTACATGTGTGAAACTACTGGGACATCTCTAACACTACTGGGACATCTGTTAAACTATTGGAAATCTGTAAAACTATGGGGACATCTGTGAAACTAATGGGACATATGTGAAACTATTGGGACATCTGTAAAACTATTGGGACATCTGTGAAACTATTGGGACATCTATGAAACTATGGGGACATCTGTGAAACTAATGGGACATATGTGAAACTATTGGGACATCTGTGAAACTAATGGGACATCTGTGAAACTAAAGGGACATCTGTGAAACTAATGGGACATCTGTGAAACTATTGGGACATCTGTGAAACTATGGGGACATCTGTAAAAATAATGGGACATATGTGAAACTATTGGGGCGTCTGTGAAACTACTGGTACATGTGTGAAACTACTGGGACATCTCTAACACTACTGGGACATCTGTTAAACTATTGGGACATCTGTGAAACTATGGGGACATCTGTGAAACTAATGGGACATATGTGAAACTATTGGGACATCTGTAAAACTATTGGGACATCTGTGAAACTATTGGGACATCTATGAAACTATGGGGACATCTGTGAAACTAATGGGACGTATGTGAATCTATTGGGACATCTGTGAAACTATTGGGACATCTGTGAAACTATGGGGACATCTGTGAAACTATGGGGACATCTGTAAAAATAATGGGACATATGTGAAACTATTGGGGCGTCTGTGAAACTACTGGTACATGTGTGAAACTACTGGGACATCTCTAAAACTACTGGGACATCTGTTAAACTATTGGGACATCTGTGAAACTATGGGGACATCTGTGAAACTAATGGGACATATGTGAAACTATTGAGACATCTGTGAAACTAATGGGACGTATGTGAAACTATTGGGACATCTGTGAAACTATTGGGACATCTGTGAAACTATGGGGACATCTGTGAAACTAATGGGACATATGTGAAACTATTGGGACATCTGTGAAACCATGGGGACATCTGTTAACCTACTGGGACATCTGTGAATCTACTGGGACATCTGTTAAACTACTGGGACATGTGTTAAACTATTGGGACATCTGTGAAACTATGGGGACATCTGTTAACCTACTGGGATATCTGTAAAACTACTGGGACATGTGTGAAACTACTGGGACATCTGTAAAACTACTGGGCCATCTGTTAAGCTATTGGGACATCTGTGAAACTATGGGGTCATCTGTGAAACTAATGGGACATATGTGAAACTATTTGGACATATTTGAAACTATTGGGACATCTGTGATACTATTGGGACATCTGTGAAACTACTGGTACATCTGTGAAACTGTGGGGACATCTGGTAACATATTGGGAAATCTGTAAAACTACTGGGACATCTGTGAAACTATGGGGACATCTGTTAACCTAGTGGGATATCTGTAAAACTGCTGGGACATGTTTGAAACTACTGGGACATCTGTAAAACTACTGGGCCATCTGTTAAGCTATTGGGACATCTGTGAAACTATGGGGTCATCTGTGAAACTAATGGGACATATGTGAAACTATTTGGACATATTTGAAACTATTGGGGCGTCTGTGAAACTACTGGGACATCTTTGAAACTAATGGGACGTATGTGAAACTATTGGGACATCTGTGAAACTATTGGGACATCTGTGAAGCTATGGGGACATCTGTGAAACTAATGGGACATATGTGAAACTATTGGGGCGTCTGTGAAACTACTGGGAAATGTGTGAAACTACTGGGACATCTGTAAAACTACTGGGACATCTGTTAAACTATTGGACATCTGTGAAACTATTGGGACATCTGTGAAACTAATGGGACATCTGTGAAACTAATGGGACATCTGTGAAACTAATGGGACATCTGTGAAACTATTGGGACATCTGTGAAACTATGGGAACATCTGTAAAAATAATGGGACATATGTGAAACTATTGGGGCGTCTGTGAAACTACTGGTACATGTGTGAAACTACTGGGACATCTCTAACACTACTGGGACATCTGTTAAGCTATTGGGACATCTGTGAAACTATGGGGACATCTGTGAAACTAATGGGACATATGTGAAACTATTGGGACATCTGTGAAACTATTGGGACATCTGTGAAACTATGGGGACATCTGTGAAACTAATGGGACATATGTGAAACTATTGGGACATCTGTGAAACTAATGGGACATATGTGAAACTATTGGGACATATGTGAAACTATTGGGACATCTGTGAAACTATTGGGACATCTGTGAAACTATTGGGACATCTGTGAAACTATGGGGACATCTGTGAAACTAATGGGACATATGTGAAACTATTGGGACATCTGTGAAACCATGGGGACATCTGTTAACCTACTGGGACATCTGTGAATCTACTGGGACATCTGTTAAACTACTGGGACATGTGTTAAACTATTGGGACATCTGTGAAACTATGGGGACATCTGTTAACCTACTGGGATATCTGTAAAACTACTGGGACATGTGTGAAACTACTGGGACATCTGTAAAACTACTGGGCCATCTGTTAAGCTATTGGGACATCTGTGAAACTATGGGGTCATCTGTGAAACTAATGGGACATATGTGAAACTATTTGGACATATTTGAAACTATTGGGACATCTGTGATACTATTGGGACATCTGTGAAACTACTGGTACATCTGTGAAACTGTGGGGACATCTGGTAACATATTGGGAAATCTGTAAAACTACTGGGACATCTGTGAAACTATGGGGACATCTGTTAACCTAGTGGGATATCTGTAAAACTGCTGGGACATGTTTGAAACTACTGGGACATCTGTAAAACTACTGGGCCATCTGTTAAGCTATTGGGACATCTGTGAAACTATGGGGTCATCTGTGAAACTAATGGGACATATGTGAAACTATTTGGACATATTTGAAACTATTGGGGCGTCTGTGAAACTACTGGGACATCTTTGAAACTAATGGGACGTATGTGAAACTATTGGGACATCTGTGAAACTATTGGGACATCTGTGAAGCGATGGGGACATCTGTGAAACTAATGGGACATATGTGAAACTATTGGGGCGTCTGTGAAACTACTGGGAAATGTGTGAAACTACTGGGACATCTGTAAAACTACTGGGACATCTGTTAAACTATTGGACATCTGTGAAACTATTGGGACATCTGTGAAACTAATGGGACATCTGTGAAACTAATGGGACATCTGTGAAACTAATGGGACATCTGTGAAACTATTGGGACATCTGTGAAACTATGGGAACATCTGTAAAAATAATGGGACATATGTGAAACTATTGGGGCATCTGTGAAACTACTGGTACATGTGTGAAACTACTGGGACATCTCTAACACTACTGGGACATCTGTTAAGCTATTGGGACATCTGTGAAACTATGGGGACATCTGTGAAACTAATGGGACATATGTGAAACTATTGGGACATCTGTGAAACTATTGGGACATCTGTGAAACTATGGGGACATCTGTGAAACTAATGGGACATATGTGAAACTATTGGGACATATGTGAAACTATTGGGACATATGTGAAACTATTGGGACATCTGTGAAACTATTGGGACATCTGTGAAACTACTGGTACATCTGTGAAACTATGGGGACATCTGTGAAACTATGGGGACATCTGTGAAACTACTGGGACATGTGTTAAACTATTGGGACATCTGTGAAACTATGCGGACATCTGTTAACCTACTGGGATATCTGTAAAACTACTGGGACATGTGTGAAACTACGGGGACATCTGTAAAACTACTGGGCCATCTGTTAAGCTATTGGGACATCTGTGAAACTATGGGGTCATCTGTGAAACTAATGGGACATATGTGAAACTATTTGGACATATTTGAAACTATTGGGACATCTGTGATACTATCGGGACATCTGTGAAACTACTGGTACATCTGTGAAACTGTGGGGACATCTGTTAACATATTGGGAAATCTGTAAAACTACTGGGACATCTGTGAAACTATTGGGACATCTGTGAAACTATGGGGACATCTGTTAACCTACTGGGACATCTGTGAAACTACTGGGACATCTGTTAAACTACTGGGACATGTGTTAAACTATTGGGACATCTGTGAAACTATGGGGACATCTGTTAACCTACTGGGATATCTGTAAAACTACTGGGACATGGGTGAAACTATTGGGACATTTGTTAAACTATTGGGACATCTGTGAAACTACTGGTACATCTGTGAAACTATTGGGACATCTGTGAAACTATGGGGACATCTGTGAAACAAATGGGACATATGTGAAACTATTGGGACATCTGTGAAACTATTGGGACATCTGTGAAACTATTGGGACATCTGTGAAACTATGGGGACATCTGTGAAACTAATGGGACATATGTGAAACTATTGGGACATATGTGAAACTATTGGGACATCTGTGAAACTACTGGTACATCTGTGAAACTATTGGGACATCTGTGAAACTATGGGGACATCTGTGAAACTAATGGGACATATGTGAAACTATTGGGGCGTCTGTGAAACTACTGGGAAATGTGTGAAACTACTGGGACATCTGTAAAACTACTGGGACATCTGTTAAACTATTGGACATCTGTGAAACTATTGGGACACCTGTGAAACTAATGGAACATCTGTGAAACTAATGGGACATCTGTGAAACTAATGGGACATCTGTGAAACTATTGGGACATCTGTGAAACTATGGGGACATCTGTAAAAATAATGGGACATATGTGAAACTATTGGGGCGTCTGTGAAACTACTGGTACATGTGTGAAACTACTGGGACATCTCTAACACTACTGGGACATCTGTTAAACTATTGGGACATCTGTGAAACTATGGGGACATCTGTGAAACTAATGGGACATATGTGAAACTATTGGGACATCTGTAAAACTATTGGGACATCTGTGAAACTATTGGGACATCTATGAAACTATGGGGACATCTGTGAAACTAATGGGACATATGTGAAACTATTGGGACATCTGTGAAACTAATGGGACATATGTGAAACTATTGGGACATATGTGAAACTACTGGTACATCTGTGAAACTATGGGGACATCTGTGAAACTATGGGGACATCTGTGAAACTATGGGGACATCTGTTAACCTACTGGGATATCTGTAAAACTACTGGGACATCTGTGAAACTATTGGGACATCTGTGAAACTATGGGGACATCTGTTAACCTACTGGGACATCTGTGAAACTACTGGGACATCTGTTAAACTACTGGGACATGTGTTAAACTATTGGGACATCTGTGAAACTATGGGGACATCTGTTAACCTACTGGGATATCTGTAAAACTACTGGGACATGTGTGAAACTACTGGGACATCTGTAAAACTACTGGGCCATCTGTTAAGCTATTGGGACATCTGTGAAACTATGGGGTCATCTGTGAAACTAATGGGACATCTGTGAAACTATTGGGACATCTGTGAAACTATGGGGACATCTGTTAACCTACTGGGACATCTGTGAAACTACTGGGACATCTGTTAAACTACTGGGACATGTGTTAAACTATTGGGACATCTGTGAAACTATGGGGACATCTGTTAACCTACTGGCATATCTGTAAAACTACTGGGACATGGGTGAAACTAATGGGACATCTGTGAAACTAATGGGACATCTGTGAAACTATTGGGACATCTGTGAAACTATGGGGACATCTGTAAAAATAATGGGACATATGTGAAACTATTGGGGCGTCTGTGAAACTACTGGTACATGTGTGAAACTACTGGGACATCTCTAACACTACTGGGACATCTGTTAAACTATTGGGACATCTATGAAACTATGGGGACATCTGTGAAACTAATGGGACATATGTGAAACTATTGGAACATCTGTGAAACTATTTCGACATCTGTGAAACTATTGGGACATCTGTGAAACTAATGGGGCATCTGTGAAACTAATGGGACATATGTGAAACTATTGGGACATCTGTGAAACTAATGGGACATATGTGAAACTATTGGGACATCTGTGAAACTATTGGGACATCTGTGAAACTACTGGTACATCTGTGAAACTATGGGGACATCTGTGAAACTATGGGGACATCTGTGAAACTATGGGGACATCTGTGAAACTAATGGGACATATGTGAAACTATTGGGGCGTCTGTGAAACTACTGGGAAATGTGTGAAACTACTGGGACATCTGTAAAACTACTGGGACATCTATGAAACTATTGGGACATCTGTGAAACTATGGGGACATCTGTTAACCTACTTGGACATCTGTGAAACTAATGGGACATATGTGAAACTATTGGGGCGTCTGTGAAACTACTGGGACATCTTTGAAACTACTGGGACATCTGTAAAACTACTGGGACATATGTGAACCTATTGGGACATCTGTGAAACTATTGGGACATCTGTGAAACTATTGGGACATCTGTGAAACAACTGGGACATCTGTTAAACTATTGGGACATCTGTTAAACTCCTGGGACATCTGTGAAACTATTGGGACATGGGTGAAACTATTGGGACATCTGTAAAACTACTGGGACATCTGTTAAACTATTGGACATCTGTGAAACTATTGGGACATCTGTGAAACTAATGGGACATCTGTGAAACTATTGGGACATCTGTGAAACTATGGGGACATCTGTAAAAATAATGGGACATATGTGAAACTATTGGGGCGTCTGTGAAACTACTGGTACATGTGTGAAACTACTGTGACATCTCTAAAACTACTGTGACATCTGTTAAACTATTGGGACATCTGTGAAACTATGGGGACATCTGTGAAACTAATGGGACATATGTGAAACTATTGGGACATCTGTGAAACTAATGGGACGTATGTGAAACTATTGGGACATCTGTGAAACTATTGGGACATCTGTGAAACTATGGGGACATCTGTGAAACTAATGGGACATATGTGAAACTATTGGGACATCTGTGAAACTAATGGGACATATGTGAAACTATTGGGACATCTGTGAAACTATTGGGACATCTGTGAAACTACTGGTACATCTGTGAAACTATGGGGACATCTGTTAACCTATTGGGATATCTGTAAAACTACTGGGACATCTGTGAAACTATTGGGACATCTGTGAAACTATGGGGACATCTGTTAACCTACTGGAACATCTGTGAAACTACTGGGACATCTGTTAAACTATTGGGACATCTGTGAAACTATGGGGACATCTGTGAAACTATGGGGACATCTGTTAACCTACTGGGATATCTATAAAACTACTGGGACATCTATGAAACTATTGGGACATCTGTGAAACTATGGGGACATCTGTTAACCTACTTGGACATCTGTGAAACTATTGGGACATCTGTGAAACTATTGGGACATCTGTGAAACAACTGGGACATCTGTTAAACTATTGGGACATCTGTTAAACTCCTGGGACATCTGTGAAACTATTGGGACATGGGTGAAGCTATTGGGACATCTGTAAAACTACTGGGACATCTGTTAAACTATTGGACATCTGTGAAACTATTGGGACATCTGTGAAACTAATGGGACATCTGTGAAACTATTGGGACATCTGTGAAACTATGGGGACATCTGTGAAACTAATGGGACGTATGTGAAACTATTGGGACATCTGTGAAACTATTGGGACATCTGTGAAACTATTGGGACATCTGTGAAAATATGGGGACATCTGTGAAACTAATGGGACATATGTGAAACTATTGGGACATCTGTGAAACTATGGGGACATCTGTTAACCTACTGGGACATCTGTGAATCTACTGGGACATCTGTTAAACTACTGGGACATGTGTTAAACTATTGGGACATCTGTGAAACTATGGGGACATCTGTTAACCTACTGGGATATCTGTAAAACTACTGGGACATGTGTGAAACTACTGGGACATCTGTAAAACTACTGGGCCATCTGTTAAGCTATTGGGACATCTGTGAAACTATGGGGTCATCTGTGAAACTAATGGGACATATGTGAAACTATTTGGACATATTTGAAACTATTGGGACATCTGTGATACTATTGGGACATCTGTGAAACTACTGGTACATCTGTGAAACTGTGGGGACATCTGGTAACATATTGGGAAATCTGTAAAACTACTGGGACATCTGTGAAACTATGGGGACATCTGTTAACCTAGTGGGATATCTGTAAAACTACTGGTACATGTTTGAAACTACTGGGACATCTGTAAAACTACTGGGCCATCTGTTAAGCTATTGGGACATCTGTGAAACTATGGGGTCATCTGTGAAACTAATGGGACATATGTGAAACTATTTGGACATATTTGAAACTATTGGGGCGTCTGTGAAACTACTGGGACATCTTTGAAACTAGTGGGACATCTGTAAAACTACTGGGACATATGTGAACCTATTGGGACATCTGTGAAACTATTGGGACATCTGTGAAACTATTGGGACATCTGTGAAACAACTGAGACATCTGTTAAACTATTGGGACATCTGTTAAACTCCTGGGACATCTGTGAAACTATTGGGACATGGGTGAAACTATTGGGACATCTGTTAAACTATTGGGACATCTGTGAAACTACTGGTACATCTGTGAAACTATTGGGACATCTGTGAAACTATGGGGACATCTGTGAAACTAATGGGACATATGTGAAACTATTGGGGCGTCTGTGAAACTACTGGTACATGTGTGAAACTACTGCGACATCTCTAAAACTACTGGGACATCTGTGAAACTATGGGGACATCTGTGAAACTAATGGGACATATGTGAAACTATTGGGACATCTGTTAAACTATTGGGACATCTGTGAAACTACTGGTACATCTGTGAAACTACGGGGACATCTTTTAACCTATTGGGATATCTGTAAAACTACTGGGACATCTGTGAAACTATTGGGACATCTGTGAAACTATGGGGACATCTGTTAACCTACTGGAACATCTGTGAAACTACTGGGACATCTGTTAAACTACTGGGACATCTGTTAAACTATTGGGACATCTTTGAAACTATGGGGACATCTGTGAAACTATGGGGACATCTGTTAACCTACTGGGATATCTGTAAAACTACTGGGACATCTATGAAACTATTGGGACATCTGTGAAACTATGGGGACATCTGTTAACCTACTTGGACATCTGTGAAACTAATGGGAAATATGTGAAACTATTGGGGCGTCTGTGAAACTACTGGGACATCTTTGAAACTACTGGGACATCTTTGAAACTACTGGGACATCTGTAAAACTACTGGGACATATGTGAACCTATTGGGACATCTGTGAAACTATTGGGACATCTGTGAAACTATTGGGACATCTGTGAAACAACTGGGACATCTGTTAAACTATTGGGACATCTGTTAAACTCCTGGGACATCTGTGAAACTAATGGGACATGGGTGAAACTATTGGGACATCTGTAAAACTACTGGGACATCTGTTAAACTATTGGACATCTGTGAAACTATTGGGACATCTGTGAAACTAATGGGACATCTGTGAAACTATTGGGACATCTGTGAAACTATGGGGACATCTGTAAAAATAATGGGACATATGTGAAACTATTGGGGCGTCTGTGAAACTACTGGTACATGTGTGAAACTACTGGGACATCTCTATAACTACTGGGACATCTGTTAAACTATTGGGACATCTGTGAAACTATGGGGACATCTGTGAAACTAATGGGACATATGTGAAACTATTGGGACATCTGTGAAACTATTGGGACATCTGTGAAACTATGGGGACATCTGTGAAACTAATGGGACATATGTCAAACTATTGGGACATCTGTGAAACTAATGGGACATATGTGAAACTATTGGGACATCTGTGAAACTATTGGGACATCTGTGAAACTACTGGTACATCTGTGAAACTATGGGGACATCTGTTAACCTATTGGGATATCTGTAAAACTACCGGGACATCTGTGAAACTATTGGGACATCTGTGAAACTATGGGGACATCTGTTAACCTACTGGGACATCTGTGAAACTACTGGGACATCTGTTAAACTACTGGGACATCTGTTAAACTATTGGGACATCTGTGAAACTACTGGTACATCTGTGAAACTGTGGGGACATCTGTTAACATATTGGGATATCTGTAAAACTACTGGGACATCTGTGAAACTATTGGGACATCTGTGAAACTATGGGGACATCTGTTAACCTACTGGGACATCTGTGAAACTACTGGGACATCTGTTAAACTACTGGGACATGTGTTAAACTATTGGGACATCTGTGAAACTATGGGGACATCTGTTAACCTACTGGGATATCTGTAAAACTACTGGGACATGTTTGAAACTACTGGGACATCTGTAAAACTACTGGGCCATCTGTTAAGCTATTGGGACATCTGTGAAACTATGGGGTCACCTGTGAAACTAATGGGACATATGTGAAACTATTTGGACATATTTGAAACTATTGGGACATCTGTGATACTATTGGGACATCTGTGAAACAACTGAGACATCTGTTAAACTATTGGGACATCTGTTAAACTCCTGGGACATCTGTGAAACTATTGGGACATGGGTGAAACTATTGGGACATCTGTTAAACTATTGGGACATCTGTGAAACTACTGGTACATCTGTGAAACTATTGGGACATCTGTGAAACTATGGGACATCTGTGAAACTAATGGGACATATGTGAAACTATTGGGGCGTCTGTGAAACTACTGGGACATGTGTGATACTACTGGGACATCTGTAAAACTACTGGGCCATCTGTTAAACTATTGGGACATCTGTGAAACTATGGGGTCATCTGTGAAACTAATGGGACATATGTGAAACTATTTGGACATATTTGAAACTATTGGTACATCTGTGATACTATTGGGACATCTGTGAAACTACTGGTACATCTGTGAAACTGTGGGGACATCTGTTAACATATTGGGATATCTGTAAAACTACTGGGACATCTGTGAAACTATTGGGACATCTGTGAAACTATGGGGACATCTGGTAACCTACTGGGACATCTGTGAAACTACTGGGACATATGTTAAACTACTGGGACATGTGTTAAACTATTGGGACATCTGTTAAACTATTGGGACATCTGTGAAACTATGGGGACATCTGTGAAACTATGGGGACATCTGTTAACCTACTGGGATATTTGTAAAACTACTGGGACATCTATGAAACTATTGGGACATCTGTGAAACTATGGGGACATCTGTTAACCTACTTGGACATCTGTAAAACTAATGGGACATATGTGAAACTATTGGGGCGTCTGTGAAACTACTGGGACATCTTTGAAACTACTGGGACATCTGTAAAACTACTGGGACATATGTGAACCTATTGGGACATATGTGAAACTATTGGGACATCTGTGAAACTATTGGGACATCTGTGAAACAACTGGGACATCTGTTAAACTATTGGGACATCTGTTAAACTCCTGGGACATCTGTGAAACTAATGGGACATATGTGAAACTATTGGGGCGTCTGTGAAACTACTGGTACATGTGTGAAACTACTGCGACATCTCTAAAACTACTGGGACATCTGTGAAACTATGGGGACATCTGTGAAACTAATGGGACATATGTGAAACTATTGGGACATCTGTGAAACTATTGGGACATCTGTGAAACTACTGGTACATCTGTGAAACTACGGGGACATCTTTTAACCTATTGGGATATCTGTAAAACTACTGGGACATCTGTGAAACTATTGGGACATCTGTGAAACTATGGGGACATCTGTTAACCTACTGGAACATCTGTGAAACTACTGGGACATCTGTTAAACTACTGGGACATCTGTTAAACTATTGGGACATCTTTGAAACTATGGGGACATCTGTGAAACTATGGGGACATCTGTTAACCTACTGGGATATCTGTAAAACTACTGGGACATCTATGAAACTATTGGGACATCTGTGAAACTATGGGGACATCTGTTAACCTACTTGGACATCTGTGAAACTAATGGGAAATATGTGAAACTATTGGGGCGTCTGTGAAACTACTGGGACATCTTTGAAACTACTGGGACATCTTTGAAACTACTGGGACATCTGTAAAACTACTGGGACATATGTGAACCTATTGGGACATCTGTGAAACTATTGGGACATCTGTGAAACTATTGGGACATCTGTGAAACAACTGGGACATCTGTTAAACTATTGGGACATCTGTTAAACTCCTGGGACATCTGTGAAACTAATGGGACATGGGTGAAACTATTGGGACATCTGTAAAACTACTGGGACATCTGTTAAACTATTGGACATCTGTGAAACTATTGGGACATCTGTGAAACTAATGGGACATCTGTGAAACTATTGGGACATCTGTGAAACTATGGGGACATCTGTAAAAATAATGGGACATATGTGAAACTATTGGGGCGTCTGTGAAACTACTGGTACATGTGTGAAACTACTGGGACATCTCTATAACTACTGGAACATCTGTTAAACTATTGGGACATCTGTGAAACTATGGGGACATCTGTGAAACTAATGGGACATATGTGAAACTATTGGGACATCTGTGAAACTATTGGGACATCTGTGAAACTATGGGGACATCTGTGAAACTAATGGGACATATGTCAAACTATTGGGACATCTGTGAAACTAATGGGACATATGTGAAACTATTGGGACATCTGTGAAACTATTGGGACATCTGTGAAACTACTGGTACATCTGTGAAACTATGGGGACATCTGTTAACCTATTGGGATATCTGTAAAACTACCGGGACATCTGTGAAACTATTGGGACATCTGTGAAACTATGGGGACATCTGTTAACCTACTGGGACATCTGTGAAACTACTGGGACATCTGTTAAACTACTGGGACATCTGTTAAACTATTGGGACATCTGTGAAACTACTGGTACATCTGTGAAACTGTGGGGACATCTGTTAACATATTGGGATATCTGTAAAACTACTGGGACATCTGTGAAACTATTGGGACATCTGTGAAACTATGGGGACATCTGTTAACCTACTGGGACATCTATGAAACTACTGGGACATCTGTTAAACTACTGGGACATGTGTTAAACTATTGGGACATCTGTGAAACTATGGGGACATCTGTTAACCTACTGGGATATCTGTAAAACTACTGGGACATGTTTGAAACTACTGGGACATCTGTAAAACTACTGGGCCATCTGTTAAGCTATTGGGACATCTGTGAAACTATGGGGTCATCTGTGAAACTAATGGGACATATGTGAAACTATTTGGACATATTTGAAACTATTGGGACATCTGTGATACTATTGGGACATCTGTGAAACAACTGAGACATCTGTTAAACTATTGGGACATCTGTTAAACTCCTGGGACATCTGTGAAACTATTGGGACATGGGTGAAACTATTGGGACATCTGTTAAACTATTGGGACATCTGTGAAACTACTGGTACATCTGTGAAACTATTGGGACATCTGTGAAACTATGGGACATCTGTGAAACTAATGGGACATATGTGAAACTATTGGGGCGTCTGTGAAACTACTGGGACATGTGTGATACTACTGGGACATCTGTAAAACTACTGGGCCATCTGTTAAACTATTGGGACATCTGTGAAACTATGGGGTCATCTGTGAAACTAATGGGACATATGTGAAACTATTTGGACATATTTGAAACTATTGGTACATCTGTGATACTATTGGGACATCTGTGAAACTACTGGTACATCTGTGAAACTGTGGGGACATCTGTTAACATATTGGGATATCTGTAAAACTACTGGGACATCTGTGAAACTATTGGGACATCTGTGAAACTATGGGGACATCTGGTAACCTACTGGGACATCTGTGAAACTACTGGGACATATGTTAAACTACTGGGACATGTGTTAAACTATTGGGACATCTGTTAAACTATTGGGACATCTGTGAAACTATGGGGACATCTGTGAAACTATGGGGACATCTGTTAACCTACTGGGATATTTGTAAAACTACTGGGACATCTATGAAACTATTGGGACATCTGTGAAACTATGGGGACATCTGTTAACCTACTTGGACATCTGTAAAACTAATGGGACATATGTGAAACTATTGGGGCGTCTGTGAAACTACTGGGACATCTTTGAAACTACTGGGACATCTGTAAAACTACTGGGACATATGTGAACCTATTGGGACATCTGTGAAACTATTGGGACATCTGTGAAACTATTGGGACATCTGTGAAACAACTGGGACATCTGTTAAACTATTGGGACATCTGTTAAACTCCTGGGACATCTGTGAAACTAATGGGACATATGTGAAACTATTGGGGCGTCTGTGAAACTACTGGTACATGTGTGAAACTACTGCGACATCTCTAAAACTACTGGGACATCTGTGAAACTATGGGGACATCTGTGAAACTAATGGGACATATGTGAAACTATTGGGACATCTGTGAAACTATTGGGACATCTGTGAAACTACTGGTACATCTGTGAAACTACGGGGACATCTTTTAACCTATTGGGATATCTGTAAAACTACTGGGACATCTGTGAAACTATTGGGACATCTGTGAAACTATGGGGACATCTGTTAACCTACTGGAACATCTGTGAAACTACTGGGACATCTGTTAAACTACTGGGACATCTGTTAAACTATTGGGACATCTTTGAAACTATGGGGACATCTGTGAAACTATGGGGACATCTGTTAACCTACTGGGATATCTGTAAAACTACTGGGACATCTATGAAACTATTGGGACATCTGTGAAACTATGGGGACATCTGTTAACCTACTTGGACATCTGTGAAACTAATGGGAAATATGTGAAACTATTGGGGCGTCTGTGAAACTACTGGGACATCTTTGAAACTACTGGGACATCTTTGAAACTACTGGGACATCTGTAAAACTACTGGGACATATGTGAACCTATTGGGACATCTGTGAAACTATTGGGACATCTGTGAAACTATTGGGACATCTGTGAAACAACTGGGACATCTGTTAAACTATTGGGACATCTGTTAAACTCCTGGGACATCTGTGAAACTAATGGGACATGGGTGAAACTATTGGGACATCTGTAAAACTACTGGGACATCTGTTAAACTATTGGACATCTGTGAAACTATTGGGACATCTGTGAAACTAATGGGACATCTGTGAAACTATTGGGACATCTGTGAAACTATGGGGACATCTGTAAAAATAATGGGACATATGTGAAACTATTGGGGCGTCTGTGAAACTACTGGTACATGTGTGAAACTACTGGGACATCTCTATAACTACTGGGACATCTGTTAAACTATTGGGACATCTGTGAAACTATGGGGACATCTGTGAAACTAATGGGACATATGTGAAACTATTGGGACATCTGTGAAACTATTGGGACATCTGTGAAACTATGGGGACATCTGTGAAACTAATGGGACATATGTCAAACTATTGGGACATCTGTGAAACTAATGGGACATATGTGAAACTATTGGGACATCTGTGAAACTATTGGGACATCTGTGAAACTACTGGTACATCTGTGAAACTATGGGGACATCTGTTAACCTATTGGGATATCTGTAAAACTACCGGGACATCTGTGAAACTATTGGGACATCTGTGAAACTATGGGGACATCTGTTAACCTACTGGGACATCTGTGAAACTACTGGGACATCTGTTAAACTACTGGGACATCTGTTAAACTATTGGGACATCTGTGAAACTACTGGTACATCTGTGAAACTGTGGGGACATCTGTTAACATATTGGGATATCTGTAAAACTACTGGGACATCTGTGAAACTATTGGGACATCTGTGAAACTATGGGGACATCTGTTAACCTACTGGGACATCTATGAAACTACTGGGACATCTGTTAAACTACTGGGACATGTGTTAAACTATTGGGACATCTGTGAAACTATGGGGACATCTGTTAACCTACTGGGATATCTGTAAAACTACTGGGACATGTTTGAAACTACTGGGACATCTGTAAAACTACTGGGCCATCTGTTAAGCTATTGGGACATCTGTGAAACTATGGGGTCATCTGTGAAACTAATGGGACATATGTGAAACTATTTGGACATATTTGAAACTATTGGGACATCTGTGATACTATTGGGACATCTGTGAAACAACTGAGACATCTGTTAAACTATTGGGACATCTGTTAAACTCCTGGGACATCTGTGAAACTATTGGGACATGGGTGAAACTATTGGGACATCTGTTAAACTATTGGGACATCTGTGAAACTACTGGTACATCTGTGAAACTATGGGGACATCTGTGAAACTATGGGACATCTGTGAAACTAATGGGACATATGTGAAACTATTGGGGCGTCTGTGAAACTACTGGGACATGTGTGATACTACTGGGACATCTGTAAAACTACTGGGCCATCTGTTAAACTATTGGGACATCTGTGAAACTATGGGGTCATCTGTGAAACTAATGGGACATATGTGAAACTATTTGGACATATTTGAAACTATTGGTACATCTGTGATACTATTGGGACATCTGTGAAACTACTGGTACATCTGTGAAACTGTGGGGACATCTGTTAACATATTGGGATATCTGTAAAACTACTGGGACATCTGTGAAACTATTGGGACATCTGTGAAACTATGGGGACATCTGGTAACCTACTGGGACATCTGTGAAACTACTGGGACATATGTTAAACTACTGGGACATGTGTTAAACTATTGGGACATCTGTTAAACTATTGGGACATCTGTGAAACTATGGGGACATCTGTGAAACTATGGGGACATCTGTTAACCTACTGGGATATTTGTAAAACTACTGGGACATCTATGAAACTATTGGGACATCTGTGAAACTATGGGGACATCTGTTAACCTACTTGGACATCTGTAAAACTAATGGGACATATGTGAAACTATTGGGGCGTCTGTGAAACTACTGGGACATCTTTGAAACTACTGGGACATCTGTAAAACTACTGGGACATATGTGAACCTATTGGGACATCTGTGAAACTATTGGGACATCTGTGAAACTATTGGGACATCTGTGAAACAACTGGGACATCTGTTAAACTATTGGGACATCTGTTAAACTCCTGGGACATCTGTGACACTATTGGGACATGGGTGAAACTATTGGGACATCTGTAAAACTACTGGGACATCTGTTAAACTATTGGGACATCTGTGAAACTATGGGGACATCTGTAAAAATAATGGGACATATGTGAAACTATTGGGGCGTCTGTGAAACTACTGGTACATGTGTGAAACTACTGGGACATCTCTAAAACTACTGGGACATCTGTTAAACTATTGGGACATCTGTGAAAGTATTGGGACATCTGTGAAACTTTGGGACATCTGTGAAACTAATGGGACATATGTGAAACTATTGGGACATCTGTGAAACTAATGCGACATATGTGAAACTATTGGGACATCTGTGAAACTATTGGGACATCTGTGAAACTACTGGTACATCTGTGAAACTATGGGGACATCTGTTAACCTATTGGGATATCTGCAAAACTACCGGGACATCTGTGAAACTATTGGGACATCTGTGAAACTATGGGGACATCTGTTAACCTACTGGGACATCTGTGAAACTACTGGGACATCTGTTAAACTACTGGGACATCTGTTAAACTATTGGGACATCTGTGAAACTATGGGGACATCTGTGAAACTATGGGGACATCTGTGAAACTATGGGGACATCTGTTAACCTACTGGGATATCTGTAAAAATACTGGGACATTTATGAAACTATTGGGACATCTGTGAAACTATGGGGACATCTGTTAACCTACTTGGACATCTGTGAAACTAATGGGACATATGTGAAACTATTGGGGCGTCTGTGAAACTACTGGGACATCTTTGAAACTACTGGGACATCTGTAAAACTACTGTGACATCTGTTAAACTACTGTGACATCTGTGAAACTATGGGGACATCTGTGAAACTATGGGGACATCTGTGAAACTAATGGGACATATGTGAAACTATTGGGACATCTGTGAAACTAATGGGACGTATGTGAAACTATTGGGACATCTGTGAAACTATTGGGACATCTGTGAAACTATGGGGACATCTGTGAAACTAATGGGACATATGTGAAACTATTGGGACATCTGTGAAACTAATGGGACATATGTGAAACTATTGGGACATCTGTGAAACTATTGGGACATCTGTGAAACTACTGGTACATCTGTGAAACTATGGGGACATCTGTTAACCTATTGGGATATCTGTAAAACTACTGGGACATCTGTGAAACTATTGGGACATCTGTGAAACTATGGGGACATCTGTTAACCTACTGGAACATCTGTGAAACTACTGGGACATCTGTTAAACTATTGGGACATCTGTGAAACTATGGGGACATCTGTGAAACTATGGGGACATCTGTTAACCTACTGGGATATCTGTAAAACTACTGGGACATCTATGAAATTATTGGGACATCTGTGAAACTATGGGGACATCTGTTAACCTACTTGGACATCTGTGAAACTAATGGGACATATGTGAAACTATTGGGGCGTCTGTGAAACTACTGGGACATCTTTGAAACTACTGGGACATCTGTAAAACTACTGGGACATATGTGAACCTATTGGGACATCTGTGAAACTATTGGGACATCTGTGAAACTATTGGGACATCTGTGAAACAACTGGGACATCTGTTAAACTATTGGGACATCTGTTAAACTCCTGGGACATCTGTGAAACTATTGGGACATGGGTGAAGCTATTGGGACATCTGTAAAACTACTGGGACATCTGTTAAACTATTGGACATCTGTGAAACTATTGGGACATCTGTGAAACTAATGGGACATCTGTGAAACTATTGGGACATCTGTGAAACTATGGGGACATCTGTAAAAATAATGGGACATATGTGAAACTATTGGGGCGTCTGTGAAACTACTGGTACATGTGTGAAACTACTGGGACATCTCTAAAACTACTGGGACATCTGTTAAACTATTGGGACATCTGTGAAACTATGGGGACATCTGTGAAACTAATGGGACATATGTGAAACTATTGAGACATCTGTGAAACTAATGGGACGTATGTGAAACTATTGGGACATCTGTGAAACTATTGGGACATCTGTGAAACTATGGGGACATCTGTGAAACTAATGGGACATATGTGAAACTATTGGGACATCTGTGAAACTATGGGGACATCTGTTAACCTACTGGGACATCTGTGAATCTACTGGGACATCTGTTAAACTACTGGGACATGTGTTAAACTATTGGGACATCTGTGAAACTATGGGGACATCTGTTAACCTACTGGGATATCTGTAAAACTACTGGGACATGTGTGAAACTACTGGGACATCTGTAAAACTACTGGGCCATCTGTTAAGCTATTGGGACATCTGTGAAACTATGGGGTCATCTGTGAAACTAATGGGACATATGTGAAACTATTTGGACATATTTGAAACTATTGGGACATCTGTGATACTATTGGGACATCTGTGAAACTACTGGTACATCTGTGAAACTGTGGGGACATCTGGTAACATATTGGGAAATCTGTAAAACTACTGGGACATCTGTTAACCTAGTGGGATATCTGTAAAACTACTGGGACATGTTTGAAACTACTGGGACATCTGTAAAACTACTGGGCCATCTGTTAAGCTATTGGGACATCTGTGAAACTATGGGGTCATCTGTGAAACTAATGGGACATATGTGAAACTATTTGGACATATTTGAAACTATTGGGGCGTCTGTGAAACTACTGGGACATCTTTGAAACTAGTGGGACATCTGTAAAACTACTGGGACATATGTGAACCTATTGGGACATCTGTGAAACTATTGGGACATCTGTGAAACTATTGGGACATCTGTGAAACAACTGAGACATCTGTTAAACTCCTGGGACATCTGTGAAACTATTGGGACATGGGTGAAACTATTGGGACATCTGTTAAACTATTGGGACATCTGTGAAACTACTGGTACATCTGTGAAACTATTGGGACATCTGTGAAACTATGGGGACATCTGTGAAACTAATGGGACATATGTGAAACTATTGGGGCGTCTGTGAAACTACTGGTACATGTGTGAAACTACTGCGACATCTCTAAAACTACTGGGACATCTGTTAAACTATTGGGACATCTGTGAAACTATGGGGACATCTGTGAAACTAATGGGACATATGTGAAACTATTGGGACATCTGTGAAACTAATGGGACGTATGTGAAACTATTGGGACATCTGTGAAACTATTGGGACATCTGTGAAACTATGGGGACATCTGTGAAACTAATGGGACATATGTGAAACTATTGGGACATCTGTGAAACTAATGGGACATATGTGAAACTATTGGGACATCTGTGAAACTATTGGGACATCTGTGAAACTACTGGTACATCTGTGAAACTATGGGGACATATTTTAACCTATTGGGATATCTGTAAAACTACTGGGACATCTGTGAAACTATTGGGACATCTGTGAAACTACTGGGACATGTGTGAAACTACTGGGACATCTGTAAAACTACTGGGCCATCTGTTAAGCTATTGGGACATCTGTGAAACTATGGGGTCATCTGTGAAACTAATGGGACATATGTGAAACTATTTGGACATATTTGAAACTATTGGGACATCTGTGATACTATTGGGACATCTGTGAAACAACTGTGACATCTGTTAAACTATTGGGACATCTGTTAAACTCCTGGGACATCTGTGAAACTATTGGGACATGGGTGAAACTATTGGGACATCTGTTAAACTATTGGGACATCTGTGAAACTACTGGTACATCTGTGAAACTATTGGGACATCTGTGAAACTATGGGACATCTGTGAAACTAATGGGACATATGTGAAACTATTGGGGCGTCTGTGAAACTACTGGGACATGTGTGAAACTACTGGGACATCTGTAAAACTACTGGGCCATCTGTTAAACTATTGGGACATCTGTGAAACTATGGGGTCATCTGTGAAACTAATGGGACATATGTGAAACTATTTGGACATATTTGAAACTATTGGTACATCTGTGATACTATTGGGACATCTGTGAAACTACTGGTACATCTGTGAAACTGTGGGGACATCTGTTAACATATTGGGATATCTGTAAAACTACTGGGACATCTGTGAAACTATTGGGACATCTGTGAAACTATGGGGACATCTGGTAACCTACTGGGACATCTGTGAAACTACTGGGACATATGTTAAACTACTGGGACATGTGTTAAACTATTGGGACATCTGTTAAACTATTGGGACATCTGTGAAACTATGGGGACATCTGTGAAACTATGGGGACATCTGTTAACCTACTGGGATATCTGTAAAACTACTGGGACATCTATGAAACTATTGGGACATCTGTGAAACTATGGGGACATCTGTTAACCTACTTGGACATCTGTAAAACTAATGGGACATATGTGAAACTATTGGGGCGTCTGTGAAACTACTGGGACATCTTTGAAACTACTGGGACATCTGTAAAACTACTGGGACATATGTGAACCTATTGGGACATCTGTGAAACTATTGGGACATCTGTGAAACTTTTGGGACATCTTTGAAACAACTGGGACATCTGTTAAACTATTGGGACATCTGTTAAACTCCTGGGACATCTGTGACACTATTGGGACATGGGTGAAACTATTGGGACATCTGTAAAACTACTGGGACATCTGTTAAACTATTGGGACATCTGTGAAACTATGGGGACATCTGTAAAAATAATGGGACTAATGTGAAACTATTGGGGCGTCTGTGAAACTACTGGTACATGTGTGAAACTACTGGGACATCTCTAAAACTACTGGGACATCTGTTAAACTATTGGGACATCTGTGAAACTATTGGGACATCTGTGAAACTATGGGGACATCTGTGAAACTAATGGGACATATGTGAAACTATTGGGACATCTGTGAAACTAATGCGACATATGTGAAACTATTGGGACATCTGTGAAACTATTGGGACATCTGTGAAACTACTGGTACATCTGTGAAACTATGGGGACATCTGTTAACCTATTGGGATATCTGCAAAACTACCGGGACATCTGTGAAACTATTGGGACATCTGTGAAACTATGGGGACATCTGTTAACCTACTGGGACATCTGTGAAACTACTGGGACATCTGTTAAACTACTGGGACATCTGTTAAACTATTGGGACATCTGTGAAACTATGGGGACATCTGTGAAACTATGGGGACATCTGTGAAACTATGGGGACATCTGTTAACCTACTGGGATATCTGTAAAACTACTGGGACATTTATGAAACTATTGGGACATCTGTGAAACTATGGGGACATCTGTTAACCTACTTGGACATCTGTGAAACTAATGGGACATATGTGAAACTATTGGGGCGTCTGTGAAACTACTGGGACATCTTTGAAACTACTGGGACATCTGTAAAACTACTGGGACATATGTGAACCTATTGGGACATCTGTGAAACTATTGGGACATCTGTGAAACTATTGGGACATCTGTGAAACAACTGGGACATCTGTTAAACTATTGGGACATCTGTTAAACTCCTGGGATATCTGTAAAAATAATGGGACATATGTGAAACTATTGGGGCGTCTGTGAAACTACTGGTACATGTGTGAAACTACTGTGACATCTCTAAAACTACTGTGACATCTGTTAAACTATTGGGACATCTGTGAAACTATGGGGACATCTGTGAAACTAATGGGACATATGTGAAACTATTGGGACATCTGTGAAACTAATGGGACGTATGTGAAACTATTGGGACATCTGTGAAACTATTGGGACATCTGTGAAACTATGGGGACATCTGTGAAACTAATGGGACATATGTGAAACTATTGGGACATCTGTGAAACTAATGGGACATATGTGAAACTATTGGGACATCTGTGAAACTATTGGGACATCTGTGAAACTACTGGTACATCTGTGAAACTATGGGGACATCTGTTAACCTATTGGGATATCTGTAAAACTACTGGGACATCTGTGAAACTATTGGGACATCTGTGAAACTATGGGGACATCTGTTAACCTACTGGAACATCTGTGAAACTACTGGGACATCTGTTAAACTATTGGGACATCTGTGAAACTATGGGGACATCTGTGAAACTATGGGGACATCTGTTAACCTACTGGGATATCTGTAAAACTACTGGGACATCTATGAAACTATTGGGACATCTGTGAAACTATGGGGACATCTGTTAACCTACTTGGACATCTGTGAAACTAATGGGACATATGTGAAACTATTGGGGCGTCTGTGAAACTACTGGGACATCTTTGAAACTACTGGGACATCTGTAAAACTACTGGGACATATGTGAACCTATTGGGACATCTGTGAAACTATTGGGACATCTGTGAAACTATTGGGACATCTGTGAAACAACTGGGACATCTGTTAAACTATTGGGACATCTGTTAAACTCCTGGGACATCTGTGAAACTATTGGGACATGGGTGAAGCTATTGGGACATCTGTAAAACTACTGGGACATCTGTTAAACTATTGGACATCTGTGAAACTATTGGGACATCTGTGAAACTAATGGGACATCTGTGAAACTATTGGGACATCTGTGAAACTATGGGGACATCTGTAAAAATAATGGGACATATGTGAAACTATTGGGGCGTCTGTGAAACTACTGGTACATGTGTGAAACTACTGGGACATCTCTAAAACTACTGGGACATCTGTTAAACTATTGGGACATCTGTGAAACTATGGGGACATCTGTGAAACTAATGGGACATATGTGAAACTATTGAGACATCTGTGAAACTAATGGGACGTATGTGAAACTATTGGGACATCTGTGAAACTATTGGGACATCTGTGAAACTATGGGGACATCTGTGAAACTAATGGGACATATGTGAAACTATTGGGACATCTGTGAAACTATGGGGACATCTGTTAACCTACTGGGACATCTGTGAATCTACTGGGACATCTGTTAAACTACTGGGACATGTGTTAAACTATTGGGACATCTGTGAAACTATGGGGACATCTGTTAACCTACTGGGATATCTGTAAAACTACTGGGACATGTGTGAAACTACTGGGACATCTGTAAAACTACTGGGCCATCTGTTAAGCTATTGGGACATCTGTGAAACTATGGGGTCATCTGTGAAACTAATGGGACATATGTGAAACTATTTGGACATATTTGAAACTATTGGGACATCTGTGATACTATTGGGACATCTGTGAAACTACTGGTACATCTGTGAAACTGTGGGGACATCTGGTAACATATTGGGAAATCTGTAAAACTACTGGGACATCTGTGAAACTATGGGGACATCTGTTAACCTAGTGGGATATCTGTAAAACTACTGGGACATGTTTGAAACTACTGGGACATCTGTAAAACTACTGGGCCATCTGTTAAGCTATTGGGACATCTGTGAAACTATGGGGTCATCTGTGAAACTAATGGGACATATGTGAAACTATTTGGACATATTTGAAACTATTGGGGCGTCTGTGAAACTACTGGGACATCTTTGAAACTAGTGGGACATCTGTAAAACTACTGGGACATATGTGAACCTATTGGGACATCTGTGAAACTATTGGGACATCTGTGAAACTATTGGGACATCTGTGAAACAACTGAGACATCTGTTAAACTATTGGGACATCTGTTAAACTCCTGGGACATCTGTGAAACTATTGGGACATGGGTGAAACTATTGGGACATCTGTTAAACTATTGGGACATCTGTGAAACTACTGGTACATCTGTGAAACTATTGGGACATCTGTGAAACTATGGGGACATCTGTGAAACTAATGGGACATATGTGAAACTATTGGGGCGTCTGTGAAACTACTGGTACATGTGTGAAACTACTGCGACATCTCTAAAACTACTGGGACATCTGTTAAACTATTGGGGCATCTGTGAAACTATGGGGACATCTGTGAAACTAATGGGACATATGTGAAACTATTGGGACATCTGTGAAACTAATGGGACGTATGTGAAACTATTGGGACATCTGTGAAACTATTGGGACATCTGTGAAACTATGGGGACATCTTTGAAACTAATGGGACATATGTGAAACTATTGGGACATCTGTGAAACTAATGGGACATATGTGAAACTATTGGGACATCTGTGAAACTATTGGGACATCTGTGAAACTACTGGTACATCTGTGAAACTATGGGGACATATTTTAACCTATTGGGATATCTGTAAAACTACTGGGACATCTGTGAAACTATTGGGACATCTGTGAAACTATGGGGACATCTGTTAACCTACTGGAACATCTGTGAAACTACTGGGACATCTGTTAAACTACTGGGACATCTGTTAAACTATTGGGACATCTGTGAAACTATGGGGACATCTGTGAAACTATGGGGACATCTGTTAACCTACTGGGATATCTGTAAAACTACTGGGACATCTATGAAACTATTGGGACATCTGTGAAACTATGGGGACATCTGTTAACCTACTTGGACATCTGTGAAACTAATGGGAAATATGTGAAACTATTGGGGCGTCTGTGAAACTACTGGGACATCTTTGAAACTACTGGGACATCTGTAAAACTACTGGGACATATGTGAACCTATTGGGACATCTGTGAAACTATTGGGACATCTGTGAAACTATTGGGACATCTGTGAAACAACTGGGACATCTGTTAAACTATTGGGACATCTGTTAAACTCCTGGGACATCTGTGAAACTAATGGGACATGGGTGAAACTATTGGGACATCTGTAAAACTCCTGGGACATCTGTTAAACTATTGGACATCTGTGAAACTATTGGGACATCTGTGAAACTAATGGGACATCTGTGAAACTATTGGGACATCTGTGAAACTATGGGGACATCTGTAAAAATAATGGGACATATGTGAAACTATTGGGGCGTCTGTGAAACTACTGGTACATGTGTGAAACTACTGGGACATCTCTAAAACTACTGGGACATCTGTTAAACTATTGGGACATCTGTGAAACTATGGGGACATCTGTGAAACTAATGGGACATATGTGAAACTATTGGGACATCTGTGAAACTATTGGGACATCTGTGAAACTATGGGGACATCTGTGAAACTAATGGGACATATGTCAAACTATTGGGACATCTGTGAAACTAATGGGACATATGTGAAACTATTGGGACATCTGTGAAAGTATTGGGACATCTGTGAAACTACTGGTACATCTGTGAAACTATGGGGACATCTGTTAACCTATTGGGATATCTGTAAAACTACCGGGACATCTGTGAAACTATTGGGACATCTGTGAAACTATGGGGACATCTGTTAACCTACTGGGACATCTGTGAAACTACTGGGACATCTGTTAAACTACTGGGACATCTGTTAAACTATTGGGACATCTGTGAAACTACTGGTACATCTGTGAAACTGTGGGGACATCTGTTAACATATTGGGATATCTGTAAAACTACTGGGACATCTGTGAAACTATGGGGTCATCTGTGAAACTAATGGGACATATGTGAAACTATTTGGACATATTTGAAACTATTGGGGCGTCTGTGAAACTACTGGGACATCTTTGAAACTAGTGGGACATCTGTAAAACTACTGGGACATATGTGAACCTATTGGGACATCTGTGAAACTATTGGGACATCTGTGAAACTATTGGGACATCTGTGAAACAACTGAGACATCTGTTAAACTATTGGGACATCTGTTAAACTCCTGGGACATCTGTGAAACTATTGGGACATGGGTGAAACTATTGGGACATCTGTTAAACTATTGGGACATCTGTGAAACTACTGGTACATCTGTGAAACTATTGGGACATCTGTGAAACTATGGGGACATCTGTGAAACTAATGGGACATATGTGAAACTATTGGGGCGTCTGTGAAACTACTGGTGCATGTGTGAAACTACTGCGACATCTCTAAAACTACTGGGACATCTGTTAAACTATTGGGACATCTGTGAAACTATGGGGACATCTGTGAAACTAATGGGACATATGTGAAACTATTGGGACATCTGTGAAACTAATGGGACGTATGTGAAACTATTGGGACATCTGTGAAACTATTGGGACATCTGTGAAACTATGGGGACATCTGTGAAACTAATGGGACATATGTGAAACTATTGGGACATCTGTGAAACTAATGGGACATATGTGAAACTATTGGGACATCTGTGAAACTATTGGGACATCTGTGAAACTACTGGTACATCTGTGAAACTATGGGGACATCTTTTAACCAATTGGGATATCTGTAAAACTACTGGGACATCTGTGAAACTATTGGGACATCTGTGAAACTATGGGGACATCTGTTAACCTACTGGAACATCTGTGAAACTACTGGGACATCTGTTAAACTACTGGGACATCTGTTAAACTATTGGGACATCTGTGAAACTATGGGGACATCTGTGAAACTATGGGGACATCTGTTAACCTACTGGGATATCTGTAAAACTACTGGGACATCTATGAAACTATTGGGACATCTGTGAAACTATGGGGACATCTGTTAACCTACTTGGACATCTGTGAAACTAATGGGAAATATGTGAAACTATTGGGGCGTCTGTGAAACTACTGGGACATCTTTGAAACTACTGGGACATCTGTAAAACTACTGGGACATATGTGAACCTATTGGGACATCTGTGAAACTATTGGGACATCTGTGAAACTATTGGGACATCTGTGAAACAACTGGGACATCTGTTAAACTATTGGGACATCTGTTAAACTCCTGGGACATCTGTGAAACTAATGGGACATGGGTGAAACTATTGGGACATCTGTAAAACTACTGGGACATCTGTTAAACTATTGGACATCTGTGAAACTATTGGGACATCTGTGAAACTAATGGGACATCTGTGAAACTATTGGGACATCTGTGAAACTATGGGGACATCTGTAAAAATAATGGGACATATGTGAAACTATTGGGGCGTCTGTGAAACTACTGGTACACTTGTGAAACTACTGGGACATCTCTAAAACTACTGGGACATCTGTTAAACTATTGGGACATCTGTGAAACTATGGGGACATCTGTGAAACTAATGGGACATATGTGAAACTATTGGGACATCTGTGAAACTATTGGGACATCTGTGAAACTATGGGGACATCTGTGAAACTAATGGGACATATGTCAAACTATTGGGACATCTGTGAAACTAATGGGACATATGTGAAACTATTGGGACATCTGTGAAACTATTGGGACATCTGTGAAACTACTGGTACATCTGTGAAACTATGGGGACATCTGTTAACCTAGTGGGATATCTGTAAAACTACTGGGACATGTTTGAAACTACTGGGACATCTGTAAAACTACTGGGCCATCTGTTAAGCTATTGGGACATCTGTGAAACTATGGGGTCATCTGTGAAACTAATGGGACATATGTGAAACTATTTGGACATATTTGAAACTATTGGGGCGTCTGTGAAACTACTGGGACATCTTTGAAACTAGTGGGACATCTGTAAAACTACTGGGACATATGTGAACCTATTGGGACATCTGTGAAACTATTGGGACATCTGTGAAACTATTGGGACATCTGTGAAACAACTGAGACATCTGTTAAACTATTGGGACATCTGTTAAACTCCTGGGACATCTGTGAAACTATTGGGACATGGGTGAAACTATTGGGGCGTCTGTGAAACTACTGGTACATGTGTGAAACTACTGCGACATCTCTAAAACTACTGGGACATCTGTTAAACTATTGGGACATCTGTGAAACTATGGGGACATCTGTGAAACTAATGGGACATATGTGAAACTATTGGGACATCTGTGAAACTAATGGGACGTATGTGAAACTATTGGGACATCTGTGAAACTATTGGGACATCTGTGAAACTATGGGGACATCTGTGAAACTAATGGGACATATGTGAAACTATTGGGACATCTGTGAAACTAATGGGACATATGTGAAACTATTGGGACATCTGTGAAACTATTGGGACATCTGTGAAACTACTGGTACATCTGTGAAACTATGGGGACATATTTTAACCTATTGGGATATCTGTAAAACTACTGGGACATCTGTGAAACTATTGGGACATCTGTGAAACTATGGGGACATCTGTTAACCTACTGGAACATCTGTGAAACTACTGGGACATCTGTTAAACTACTGGGACATCTGTTAAACTATTGGGACATCTGTGAAACTATGGGGACATCTGTGAAACTATGGGGACATCTGTTAACCTACTGGGATATCTGTAAAACTACTGGGACATCTATGAAACTATTGGGACATCTGTGAAACTATGGGGACATCTGTTAACCTACTTGGACATCTGTGAAACTAATGGGAAATATGTGAAACTATTGGGGCGTCTGTGAAACTACTGGGACATCTTTGAAACTACTGGGACATCTGTAAAACTACTGGGACATATGTGAACCTATTGGGACATCTGTGAAACTATTGGGACATCTGTGAAACTATTGGGACATCTGTGAAACAACTGGGACATCTGTTAAACTATTGGGACATCTGTTAAACTCCTGGGACATCTGTGAAACTAATGGGACATGGGTGAAACTATTGGGACATCTGTAAAACTCCTGGGACATCTGTTAAACTATTGGACATCTGTGAAACTATTGGGACATCTGTGAAACTAATGGGACATCTGTGAAACTATTGGGACATCTGTGAAACTATGGGGACATCTGTAAAAATAATGGGACATATGTGAAACTATTGGGGCGTCTGTGAAACTACTGGTACATGTGTGAAACTACTGGGACATCTCTAAAACTACTGGGACATCTGTTAAACTATTGGGACATCTGTGAAACTATGGGGACATCTGTGAAACTAATGGGACATATGTGAAACTATTGGGACATCTGTGAAACTATTGGGACATCTGTGAAACTATGGGGACATCTGTGAAACTAATGGGACATATGTCAAACTATTGGGACATCTGTGAAACTAATGGGACATATGTGAAACTATTGGGACATCTGTGAAACTATTGGGACATCTGTGAAACTACTGGTACATCTGTGAAACTATGGGGACATCTGTTAACCTATTGGGATATCTGTAAAACTACCGGGACATCTGTGAAACTATTGGGACATCTGTGAAACTATGGGGACATCTGTTAACCTACTGGGACATCTGTGAAACTACTGGGACATCTGTTAAACTACTGGGACATCTGTTAAACTATTGGGACATCTGTGAAACTACTGGTACATCTGTGAAACTGTGGGGACATCTGTTAACATATTGGGATATCTGTAAAACTACTGGGACATCTGTGAAACTATGGGGTCATCTGTGAAACTAATGGGACATATGTGAAACTATTTGGACATATTTGAAACTATTGGGGCGTCTGTGAAACTACTGGGACATCTTTGAAACTAGTGGGACATCTGTAAAACTACTGGGACATATGTGAACCTATTGGGACATCTGTGAAACTATTGGGACATCTGTGAAACTATTGGGACATCTGTTAAACTCCTGGGACATCTGTGAAACTATTGGGACATGGGTGAAACTATTGGGACATCTGTTAAACTATTGGGACATCTGTGAAACTACTGGTACATCTGTGAAACTATTGGGACATCTGTGAAACTATGGGGACATCTGTGAAACTAATGGGACATATGTGAAACTATTGGGGCGTCTGTGAAACTACTGGTACATGTGTGAAACTACTGCGACATCTCTAAAACTACTGGGACATCTGTTAAACTATTGGGACATCTGTGAAACTATGGGGACATCTGTGAAACTAATGGGACATATGTGAAACTATTGGGACATCTGTGAAACTAATGGGACGTATGTGAAACTATTGGGACATCTGTGAAACTATTGGGACATCTGTGAAACTATGGGGACATCTGTGAAACTAATGGGACATATGTGAAACTATTGGGACATCTGTGAAACTAATGGGACATATGTGAAACTATTGGGACATCTGTGAAACTATTGGGACATCTGTGAAACTACTGGTACATCTGTGAAACTATGGGGACCTCTTTTAACCTATTGGGATATCTGTAAAACTACTGGGACATCTGTGAAACTATTGGGACATCTGTGAAACTATGGGGACATCTGTTAACCTACTGGAACATCTGTGAAACTACTGGGACATCTGTTAAACTACTGGGACATCTGTTAAACTATTGGGACATCTGTGAAACTATGGGGACATCTGTGAAACTATGGGGACATCTGTTAACCTACTGGGATATCTGTAAAACTACTGGGACATCTATGAAACTATTGGGACATCTGTGAAACTATGGGGACATCTGTTAACCTACTTGGACATCTGTGAAACTAATGGGAAATATGTGAAACTATTGGGGCGTCTGTGAAACTACTGGGACATCTTTGAAACTACTGGGACATCTGTAAAACTACTGGGACATATGTGAACCTATTGGGACATCTGTGAAACTATTGGGACATCTGTGAAACTATTGGGACATCTGTGAAACAACTGGGACATCTGTTAAACTATTGGGACATCTGTTAAACTCCTGGGACATCTGTGAAACTAATGGGACATGGGTGAAACTATTGGGACATCTGTAAAACTACTGGGACATCTGTTAAACTATTGGACATCTGTGAAACTATTGGGACATCTGTGAAACTAATGGGACATCTGTGAAACTATTGGGACATCTGTGAAACTATAGGGACATCTGTAAAAATAATGGGACATATGTGAAACTATTGGGGCGTCTGTGAAACTACTGGTACATGTGTGAAACTACTGGGACATCTCTAAAACTACTGGGACATCTGTTAAACTATTGGGACATCTGTGAAACTATGGGGACATCTGTGAAACTAATGGGACATATGTGAAACTATTGGGACATCTGTGAAACTATTGGGACATCTGTGAAACTATGGGGACATCTGTTAACCTACTTGGACATCTGTGAAACTAATGGGAAATATGTGAAACTATTGGGGCGTCTGTGAAACTACTGGGACATCTTTGAAACTACTGGGACATCTGTAAAACTACTGGGACATATGTGAACCTATTGGGACATCTGTGAAACTATTGGGACATCTGTGAAACTATTGGGACATTTGTGAAACAACTGGGACATCTGTTAAACTATTGGGACATCTGTTAAACTCCTGGGACATCTGTGAAACTAATGGGACATGGGTGAAACTATTGGGACATCTGTAAAACTCCTGGGACATCTGTTAAACTATTGGACATCTGTGAAACTATTGGGACATCTGTGAAACTAATGGGACATCTGTGAAACTATTGGGACATCTGTGAAACTATGGGGACATCTGTAAAAATAATGGGACATATGTGAAACTATTGGGGCGTCTGTGAAACTACTGGTACATGTGTGAAACTACTGGGACATCTCTAAAACTACTGGGACATCTGTTAAACTATTGGGACATCTGTGAAACTATGGGGACATCTGTGAAACTAATGGGACATATGTGAAACTATTGGGACATCTGTGAAACTATTGGGACATCTGTGAAACTATGGGGACATCTGTGAAACTAATGGGACATATGTCAAACTATTGGGACATCTGTGAAACTAATGGGACATATGTGAAACTATTGGGACATCTGTGAAACTATTGGGACATCTGTGAAACTACTGGTACATCTGTGAAACTATGGGGACATCTGTTTACCTATTGGGATATCTGTAAAACTACCGGGACATCTGTGAAACTATTGGGACATCTGTGAAACTATGGGGACATCTGTTAACCTACTGGGACATCTGTGAAACTACTGGGACATCTGTTAAACTACTGGGACATCTGTTAAACTATTGGGACATCTGTGAAACTACTGGTACATCTGTGAAACTGTGGGGACATCTGTTAACATATTGGGATATCTGTAAAACTACTGGGACATCTGTGAAACTATGGGGTCATCTGTGAAACTAATGGGACATATGTGAAACTATTTGGACATATTTGAAACTATTGGGGCGTCTGTGAAACTACTGGGACATCTTTGAAACTAGTGGGACATCTGTAAAACTACTGGGACATATGTGAACCTATTGGGACATCTGTGAAACTATTGGGACATCTGTGAAACTATTGGGACATCTGTGAAACAACTGAGACATCTGTTAAACTATTGGGACATCTGTTAAACTCCTGGGACATCTGTGAAACTATTGGGACATGGGTGAAACTATTGGGACATCTGTTAAACTATTGGGACATCTGTGAAACTACTGGTACATCTGTGAAACTATTGGGACATCTGTGAAACTATGGGGACATCTGTGAAACTAATGGGACATATGTGAAACTATTGGGGCGTCTGTGAAACTACTGGTACATGTGTGAAACTACTGCGACATCTCTAAAACTACTGGGACATCTGTTAAACTATTGGGACATCTGTGAAACTATGGGGACATCTGTGAAACTAATGGGACATATGTGAAACTATTGGGACATCTGTGAAACTAATGGGACGTATGTGAAACTATTGGGACATCTGTGAAACTATTGGGACATCTGTGAAACTATGGGGACATCTGTGAAACTAATGGGACATATGTGAAACTATTGGGACATCTGTGAAACTAATGGGACATATGTGAAACTATTGGGACATCTGTGAAACTATTGGGACATCTGTGAAACTACTGGTACATCTGTGAAACTATGGGGACATCTTTTAACCTATTGGGATATCTGTAAAACTACTGGGACATCTGTGAAACTATTGGGACATCTGTGAAACTATGGGGACATCTGTTAACCTACTGGAACATCTGTGAAACTACTGGGACATCTGTTAAACTACTGGGACATCTGTTAAACTATTGGGACATCTGTGAAACTATGGGGACATCTGTGAAACTATGGGGACATCTGTTAACCTACTGGGATATCTGTAAAACTACTGGGACATCTATGAAACTATTGGGACATCTGTGAAACTATGGGGACATCTGTTAACCTAATTGGACATCTGTGAAACTAATGGGAAATATGTGAAACTATTGGGGCGTCTGTGAAACTACTGGGACATCTTTGAAACTACTGGGACATCTGTAAAACTACTGGGACATATGTGAACCTATTGGGACATCTGTGAAACTATTGGGACATCTGTGAAACTATTGGGACATCTGTGAAACAACTGGGACATCTGTTAAACTATTGGGACATCTGTTAAACTCCTGGGACATCTGTGAAACTAATGGGACATGGGTGAAACTATTGGGACATCTGTAAAACTACTGGGACATCTGTTAAACTATTGGACATCTGTGAAACTATTGGGACATCTGTGAAACTAATGGGACATCTGTGAAACTATTGGGACATCTGTGAAACTATGGGGACATCTGTAAAAATAATGGGACATATGTGAAACTATTGGGGCGTCTGTGAAACTACTGGTACATGTGTGAAACTACTGGGACATCTCTAAAACTACTGGGACATCTGTTAAACTATTGGGACATCTGTGAAACTATGGGGACATCTGTGAAACTAATGGGACATATGTGAAACTATTGGGACATCTGTGAAACTATTGGGACATCTGTGAAACTATGGGGACATCTGTGAAACTAATGGGACATATGTCAAACTATTGGGACATCTGTGAAACTAATGGGACATATGTGAAACTATTGGGACATCTGTGAAACTATTGGGACATCTGTGAAACTACTGGTACATCTGTGAAACTATGGGGACATCTGTTAACCTATTGGGTTATCTGTAAAACTACCGGGACATCTGTGAAACTATTGGGACATCTGTGAAACTATGGGGACATCTGTTAACCTACTGGGACATCTGTGAAACTACTGGGACATCTGTTAAACTACTGGGACATCTGTTAAACTATTGGGACATCTGTGAAACTACTGGTACATCTGTGAAACTATGGGGACATCTGTTAACCTACTGGGACATCTGTGAAACTACTGGGACATCTGTTAAACTACTGGGACATGTGTTAAACTATTGGGACATCTGTGAAACTATGGGGACATCTGTTAACCTACTGGGATATCTGTAAAACTACTGGGACATGTTTGAAACTACTGGGACATCTGTAAAACTACTGGGCCATCTGTTAAGCTATTGGGACATCTGTGAAACTATGGGGTCATCTGTGAAACTAATGGGACATATGTGAAACTATTTGGACATATTTGAAACTATTGGGACATCTGTGATACTATTGGGACATCTGTGAAACAACTGAGACATCTGTTAAACTATTGGGACATCTGTTAAACTCCTGGGACATCTGTGAAACTATTGGGACATGGGTGAAACTATTGGGACATCTGTTAAACTATTGGGACATCTGTGAAACTACTGGTACCTCTGTGAAACTATTGGGACATCTGTGAAACTATGGGACATCTGTGAAACTAATGGGACATATGTCAAAATATTGGGGCGTCTGTGAAACTACTGGGACATGTGTGAAACTACTGGGACATCTGTAAAACTACTGGGCCATCTGTTAAACTATTGGGACATCTGTGAAACTATGGGGTCATCTGTGAAACTAATGGGACATATGTGAAACTATTTGGACATATTTGAAACTATTGGTACATCTGTGATACTATTGGGACATCTGTGAAACTACTGGTACATCTGTGAAACTGTGGGGACATCTGTTAACATATTGGGATATCTGTAAAACTACTGGGACATCTGTGAAACTATTGGGACATCTGTGAAACTATGGGGACATCTGGTAACCTACTGGGACATCTGTGAAACTACTGGGACATATGTTAAACTACTGGGACATGTGTTAAACTATTGGGACATCTGTTAAACTATTGGGACATCTGTGAAACTATGGGGACATCTGTGAAACTATTGGGACATCTGTGAAACTATGGGGACATCTGTGAAACTAATGGGACATATGTGAAACTATTGGGACATATGTGAAACTATTGGGACATCTGTGAAACTAATGGGACGTATGTGAAACTATTGGGACATCTGTGAAACTATTGGGACATCTGTGAAACTATGGGGACATCTGTGAAACTAATGGGACATATGTGAAACTATTGGGACATCTGTGAAACTAATGGGACATATGTGAAACTATTGGGACATCTGTGAAACTATTGGGACATCTGTGAAACTACTGGTACATCTGTGAAACTATGGGGACATCTTTTAACCTATTGGGATATCTGTAAAACTACTGGGACATCTGTGAAACTATTGGGACATCTGTGAAACTATGGGGACATCTGTTAACCTACTGGAACATCTGTGAAACTACTGGGACATCTGTTAAACTACTGGGACATCTGTTAAACTATTGGGACATCTGTGAAACTATGGGGACATCTGTGAAACTATGGGGACATCTGTTAACCTACTGGGATATCTGTAAAACTACTGGGACATCTATGAAACTATTGGGACATCTGTGAAACTATGGGGACATCTGTTAACCTACTTGGACATCTGTGAAACTAATGGGAAATATGTGAAACTATTGGGGCGTCTGTGAAACTACTGGGACATCTTTGAAACTACTGGGACATCTGTAAAACTACTGGGACATATGTGAACCTATTGGGACATCTGTGAAACTATTGGGACATCTGTGAAACTATTGGGACATCTGTGAAACAACTGGGACATCTGTTAAACTATTGGGACATCTGTTAAACTCCTGGGACATCTGTGAAACTAATGGGACATGGGTGAAACTATTGGGACATCTGTAAAACTACTGGGACATCTGTTAAACTATTGGACATCTGTGAAACTATTGGGACATCTGTGAAACTAATGGGACATCTGTGAAACTATTGGGACATCTGTGAAACTATGGGGACATCTGTAAAAATAATGGGACATATGTGAAACTATTGGGGCGTCTGTGAAACTACTGGTACATGTGTGAAACTACTGGGACATCTCTAAAACTACTGGGACATCTGTTAAACTATTGGGACATCTGTGAAACTATGGGGACATCTGTGAAACTAATGGGACATATGTGAAACTATTGGGACATCTGTGAAACTATTGGGACATCTGTGAAACTATGGGGACATCTGTGAAACTAATGGGACATATGTCAAACTATTGGGACATCTGTGAAACTAATGGGACATATGTGAAACTATTGGGACATCTGTGAAACTATTGGGACATCTGTGAAACTACTGGTACATCTGTGAAACTATGGGGACATCTGTTAACCTATTGGGTTATCTGTAAAACTACCGGGACATCTGTGAAACTATTGGGACATCTGTGAAACTATGGGGACATCTGTTAACCTACTGGGACATCTGTGAAACTACTGGGACATCTGTTAAACTACTGGGACATCTGTTAAACTATTGGGACATCTGTGAAACTACTGGTACATCTGTGAAACTATGGGGACATCTGTTAACCTACTGGGACATCTGTGAAACTACTGGGACATCTGTTAAACTACTGGGACATGTGTTAAACTATTGGGACATCTGTGAAACTATGGGGACATCTGTTAACCTACTGGGATATCTGTAAAACTACTGGGACATGTTTGAAACTACTGGGACATCTGTAAAACTACTGGGCCATCTGTTAAGCTATTGGGACATCTGTGAAACTATGGGGTCATCTGTGAAACTAATGGGACATATGTGAAACTATTTGGACATATTTGAAACTATTGGGACATCTGTGATACTATTGGGACATCTGTGAAACAACTGAGACATCTGTTAAACTATTGGGACATCTGTTAAACTCCTGGGACATCTGTGAAACTATTGGGACATGGGTGAAACTATTGGGACATCTGTTAAACTATTGGGACATCTGTGAAACTACTGGTACCTCTGTGAAACTATTGGGACATCTGTGAAACTATGGGACATCTGTGAAACTAATGGGACATATGTGAAACTATTGGGGCGTCTGTGAAACTACTGGGACATGTGTGAAACTACTGGGACATCTGTAAAACTACTGGGCCATCTGTTAAACTATTGGGACATCTGTGAAACTATGGGGTCATCTGTGAAACTAATGGGACATATGTGAAACTATTTGGACATATTTGAAACTATTGGTACATCTGTGATACTATTGGGACATCTGTGAAACTACTGGTACATCTGTGAAACTGTGGGGACATCTGTTAACATATTGGGATATCTGTAAAACTACTGGGACATCTGTGAAACTATTGGGACATCTGTGAAACTATGGGGACATCTGGTAACCTACTGGGACATCTGTGAAACTACTGGGACATATGTTAAACTACTGGGACATGTGTTAAACTATTGGGACATCTGTTAAACTATTGGGACATCTGTGAAACTATGGGGACATCTGTGATACTATGGGGACATCTGTTAACCTACTGGGATATCTGTAAAACTACTGGGACATCTATAAAACTATTGGGACATCTGTGAAACTAATGGGACGTATGTGAAACTATTGGGACATCTGTGAAACTATTGGGACATCTGTGAAACTATGGGGACATCTGTGAAACTAATGGGACATATGTGAAACTATTGGGACATCTGTGAAACTAATGGGACATATGTGAAACTATTGGGACATCTGTGAAACTATTGGGACATCTGTGAAACTACTGGTACATCTGTGAAACTATGGGGACATCTTTTAACCTATTGGGATATCTCTAAAACTACTGGGACATCTGTGAAACTATTGGGACATCTGTGAAACTATGGGGACATCTGTTAACCTACTGGAACATCTGTGAAACTACTGGGACATCTGTTAAACTACTGGGACATCTGTTAAACTATTGGGACATCTGTGAAACTATGGGGACATCTGTGAAACTATGGGGACATCTGTTAACCTACTGGGATATCTGTAAAACTACTGGGACATCTATGAAACTATTGGGACATCTGTGAAACTATGGGGACATCTGTTAACCTACTTGGACATCTGTGAAACTAATGGGAAATATATGAAACTATTGGGGCGTCTGTGAAACTACTGGGACATCTTTGAAACTACTGGGACATCTGTAAAACTACTGGGACATATGTGAACCTATTGGGACATCTGTGAAACTATTGGGACATCTGTGAAACTATTGGGACATCTGTGAAACAACTGGGACATCTGTTAAACTATTGGGACATCTGTTAAACTCCTGGGACATCTGTGAAACTAATGGGACATGGGTGAAACTATTGGGACATCTGTAAAACTACTGGGACATCTGTTAAACTATTGGACATCTGTGAAACTATTGGGACATCTGTGAAACTAATGGGACATCTGTGAAACTATTGGGACATCTGTGAAACTATGGGGACATCTGTAAAAATAATGGGACATATGTGAAACTATTGGGGCGTCTGTGAAACTACTGGTACATGTGTGAAACTACTGGGACATCTCTAAAACTACTGGGACATCTGTTAAACTATTGGGACATCTGTGAAACTATGGGGACATCTGTGAAACTAATGGGACATATGTGAAACTATTGGGACATCTGTGAAACTATTGGGACATCTGTGAAACTATGGGGACATCTGTGAAACTAATGGGACATATGTCAAACTATTGGGACATCTGTGAAACTAATGGGACATATGTGAAACTATTGGGACATCTGTGAAACTACTGGTACATCTGTGAAACTATGGGGACATCTGTTAACCTATTGGGATATCTGTAAAACTACCGGGACATCTGTGAAACTATTGGGACATCTGTGAAACTATGGGGACATCTGTTAACCTACTGGGACATCTGTGAAACTACTGGGACATCTGTTAAACTACTGGGACATCTATTAAACTATTGGGACATCTGTGAAACTACTGGTACATCTGTGAAACTGTGGGGACATCTGTTAACATATTGGGATATCTGTAAAACTACTGGGACATCTGTGAAACTATTGGGACATCTGTGAAACTATGGGGACATCTGTTAACCTACTGGGACATCTGTGAAACTACTGGGACATCTGTTAAACTACTGGGACATGTGTTAAACTATTGGGACATCTGTGAAACTATGGGGACATCTGTTAACCTACTGGGATATCTGTAAAACTACTGGGACATGTTTGAAACTACTGGGACATCTGTAAAACTACTGGGCCATCTGTTAAGCTATTGGGACATCTGTGAAACTATGGGGTCATCTGTGAAACTAATGGGACATATGTGAAACTATTTGGACATATTTGAAACTATTGGGACATCTGTGATACTATTGGGACATCTGTGAAACAACTGAGACATCTGTTAAACTATTGGGACATCTGTTAAACTCCTGGGACATCTGTGAAAGTATTGGGACATGGGTGAAACTATTGGGACATCTGTGAAAGTATTGGGACATATGTGAAACTATTGGGACATCTGTGAAACTATTGGGACATCTGTGAAACTATGGGGACATCTGTGAAACTAATGGGACATATGTCAAACTATTGGGACATCTGTGAAACTAATGGGACATATGTGAAACTATTGGGACATCTGTGAAACTACTGGTACATCTGTGAAACTATGGGGACATCTGTTAACCTATTGGGATATCTGTAAAACTACCGGGACATCTGTGAAACTATTGGGACATCTGTGAAACTATGGGGACATCTGTTAACCTACTGGGACATCTGTGAAACTACTGGGACATCTGTTAAACTACTGGGACATCTATTAAACTATTGGGACATCTGTGAAACTACTGGTACATCTGTGAAACTGTGGGGACATCTGTTAACATATTGGGATATCTGTAAAACTACTGGGACATCTGTGAAACTATTGGGACATCTGTGAAACTATGGGGACATCTGTTAACCTACTGGGACATCTGTGAAACTACTGGGACATCTGTTAAACTACTGGGACATGTGTTAAACTATTGGGACATCTGTGAAACTATGGGGACATCTGTTAACCTACTGGGATATCTGTAAAACTACTGGGACATGTTTGAAACTACTGGGACATCTGTAAAACTACTGGGCCATCTGTTAAGCTATTGGGACATCTGTGAAACTATGGGGTCATCTGTGAAACTAATGGGACATATGTGAAACTATTTGGACATATTTGAAACTATTGGGACATCTGTGATACTATTGGGACATCTGTGAAACAACTGAGACATCTGTTAAACTATTGGGACATCTGTTAAACTCCTGGGACATCTGTGAAAGTATTGGGACATGGGTGAAACTATTGGGACATCTGTTAAACTATTGGGACATCTGTGAAACTACTGGTACATCTGTGAAACTATTGGGACATCTGTGAAACTATGGGACATCTGTGAAACTAATGGGACATATGTGAAACTATTGGGGCGTCTGTGAAACTACTGGGACATGTGTGAAACTACTGGGACATCTGTAAAACTACTGGGCCATCTGTTAAACTATTGGGACATCTGTGAAACTATGGGGTCATCTGTGAAACTAATGGGACATATGTGAAACTATTTGGACATATTTGAAACTATTGGTACATCTGTGATACTATTGGGACATCTGTGAAACTACTGGTACATCTGTGAAACTGTGGGGACATCTGTTAACATATTGGGATATCTGTAAAACTACTGGGACATCTGTGAAACTATTGGGACATCTGTGAAACTATGGGGACATCTGTTAACCTACTGGGACATCTGTTAAACTACTGGGACATCTGTTAAACTACTGGGACATGTGTTAAACTATTGGGACATCTGTGAAACTATGGGGACATCTGTTAACCTACTAGGATATCTGTAAAACTACTGGGACATGTTTGAAACTACTGGGACATCTGTAAAACTACTGGGCCATCTGTTAAGCTATTGGGACATCTGTGAAACTAAGGGGTCATCTGTGAAACTAATGGGACATATGTGAAACTATTTGGACATATTTGAAACTATTGGGGCGTCTGTGAAACGACTGGGACATCTTTGAAACTAGTGGGACATCTGTAAAACTACTGGGACATATGTGAACCTATTGGGACATCTGTGAAACTATTGGGACATCTGTGAAACTATTGGGACATCTGTGAAACAACTGGGACATCTGTTAAACTATTGGGACATCTGTTAAACTCCTGGGACATCTGTGAAACTATTGGGACATCTGTTAAACTATTGGGACATCTGTGAAACTACTGGTACATCTGTGAAACTATTGGGACATCTGTGAAACTATGGGGACATCTGTGAAACTAATGGGACATATGTGAAACTATGAGGGCGTCTGTGAAACTACTGGGACATGTGTGATACTGCTGGGACATCTGTAAAACTACTGGGCCATCTGTTAAACTATTGGGACATCTGTGAAACTATGGGGTCATCTGTGAAACTAATGGGACATATGTGAAACTATTTGGACATATTTGAAACTATTGGTACATCTCTGATACTATTGGGACATCTGTGAAACTACTGGTACATCTGTGAAACTGTGGGGACATCTGTTAACATATTGGGATATCTGTAAAACTACTGGGACATCTGTGAAACTATTGGGACATTTGTGAAACTATGGGGACATCTGTTAACCTACTGGGACATCTGTGAAACTACTGGGACATCTGTTAAACCACAGAGACATGTGTTAAACTATTGGGACATCTGTGAAACTATGGGGACATCTGTTAACCTACTGGGATATCTGTAAAACTACTGGGACATGTGTGGAACTACTGGGACATATGTAAAACTACTGGGCCATCTGTTAAGCTATTGGGACATCTGTGAAACTATGGGGTCATCTGTGAAACTAATGGGACATATGTGAAACTATTTGGACATATTTGAAACTATTGGGACATCTGTGATACTATTGGGACATCTGTGAAATTACTGGTACATCTGTGAAACTGTGGGGACATCTGTTAACATTTTGGGAAATCTGTAAAACTACTGGGACATCTGTGAAACTATTGGGACATCTGTGAAACTATGGGGACATCTGTTAACCTACTGGGATATCTGTAAAACTACTGGGACATGGGTGAAACTATTGGGACATCTGTTAAACTATTGGTACATCTGTGAAACTACTGGTACATCTGTGAAACTGTGGGGACATCTGTTAACATATTGGGATATCTGTAAAACTACTGGGACATCTGTGAAACTATTGGGACATCTGTGAAACTATGGGGACATCTGTTAACCTACTGGGACATCTGTGAAACTACTGGGACATCTGTTAAACTACTGGGACATGTGTTAAACTATTGGGACATCTGTGAAACTATGGGGACATCTGTTAACCTACTGGGATATCTGTAAAACTACTGGGACATGTTTGAAACTACTGGGACATCTGTAAAACTACTGGGCCATCTGTTAAGCTATTGGGACATCTGTGAAACTATGGGGTCATCTGTGAAACTAATGGGACATATGTGAAACTATTTGGACATATTTGAAACTATTGGGACATCTGTGATACTATTGGGACATCTGTGAAACAACTGAGACATCTGTTAAACTATTGGGACATCTGTTAAACTCCTGGGACATCTGTGAAAGTATTGGGACATGGGTGAAACTATTGGGACATCTGTGAAAGTATTGGGACATGGGTGAAACTAATGGGACATATGTGAAACTATTGGGACATCTGTGAAACTATTGGGACATCTGTGAAACTATGGGGACATCTGTGAAACTAATGGGACATATGTCAAACTATTGGGACATCTGTGAAACTAATGGGACATATGTGAAACTATTGGGACATCTGTGAAACTACTGGTACATCTGTGAAACTATGGGGACATCTGTTAACCTATTGGGATATCTGTAAAACTACCGGGACATCTGTGAAACTATTGGGACATCTGTGAAACTATGGGGACATCTGTTAACCTACTGGGACATCTGTGAAACTACTGGGACATCTGTTAAACTACTGGGACATCTATTAAACTATTGGGACATCTGTGAAACTACTGGTACATCTGTGAAACTGTGGGGACATCTGTTAACATATTGGGATATCTGTAAAACTACTGGGACATCTGTGAAACTATTGGGACATCTGTGAAACTATGGGGACATCTGTTAACCTACTGGGACATCTGTGAAACTACTGGGACATCTGTTAAACTACTGGGACATGTGTTAAACTATTGGGACATCTGTGAAACTATGGGGACATCTGTTAACCTACTGGGATATCTGTAAAACTACTGGGACATGTTTGAAACTACTGGGACATCTGTAAAACTACTGGGCCATCTGTTAAGCTATTGGGACATCTGTGAAACTATGGGGTCATCTGTGAAACTAATGGGACATATGTGAAACTATTTGGACATATTTGAAACTATTGGGACATCTGTGATACTATTGGGACATCTGTGAAACAACTGAGACATCTGTTAAACTATTGGGACATCTGTTAAACTCCTGGGACATCTGTGAAAGTATTGGGACATGGGTGAAACTATTGGGACATCTGTTAAACTATTGGGACATCTGTGAAACTACTGGTACATCTGTGAAACTATTGGGACATCTGTGAAACTATGGGACATCTGTGAAACTAATGGGACATATGTGAAACTATTGGGGCGTCTGTGAAACTACTGGGACATGTGTGAAACTACTGGGACATCTGTAAAACTACTGGGCCATCTGTTAAACTATTGGGACATCTGTGAAACTATGGGGTCATCTGTGAAACTAATGGGACATATGTGAAACTATTTGGACATATTTGAAACTATTGGTACATCTGTGATACTATTGGGACATCTGTGAAACTACTGGTACATCTGTGAAACTGTGGGGACATCTGTTAACATATTGGGATATCTGTAAAACTACTGGGACATCTGTGAAACTATTGGGACATCTGTGAAACTATGGGGACATCTGTTAACCTACTGGGACATCTGTTAAACTACTGGGACATCTGTTAAACTACTGGGACATGTGTTAAACTATTGGGACATCTGTGAAACTATGGGGACATCTGTTAACCTACTAGGATATCTGTAAAACTACTGGGACATGTTTGAAACTACTGGGACATCTGTAAAACTACTGGGCCATCTGTTAAGCTATTGGGACATCTGTGAAACTAAGGGGTCATCTGTGAAACTAATGGGACATATGTGAAACTATTTGGACATATTTGAAACTATTGGGGCGTCTGTGAAACGACTGGGACATCTTTGAAACTAGTGGGACATCTGTAAAACTACTGGGACATATGTGAACCTATTGGGACATCTGTGAAACTATTGGGACATCTGTGAAACTATTGGGACATCTGTGAAACAACTGGGACATCTGTTAAACTATTGGGACATCTGTTAAACTCCTGGGACATCTGTGAAACTATTGGGACATCTGTTAAACTATTGGGACATCTGTGAAACTACTGGTACATCTGTGAAACTATTGGGACATCTGTGAAACTATGGGGACATCTGTGAAACTAATGGGACATATGTGAAACTATGAGGGCGTCTGTGAAACTACTGGGACATGTGTGAAACTGCTGGGACATCTGTAAAACTACTGGGCCATCTGTTAAACTATTGGGACATCTGTGAAACTATGGGGTCATCTGTGAAACTAATGGGACATATGTGAAACTATTTGGACATATTTGAAACTATTGGTACATCTCTGATACTATTGGGACATCTGTGAAACTACTGGTACATCTGTGAAACTGTGGGGACATCTGTTAACATATTGGGATATCTGTAAAACTACTGGGACATCTGTGAAACTATTGGGACATTTGTGAAACTATGGGGACATCTGTTAACCTACTGGGACATCTGTGAAACTACTGGGACATCTGTTAAACCACAGAGACATGTGTTAAACTATTGGGACATCTGTGAAACTATGGGGACATCTGTTAACCTACTGGGATATCTGTAAAACTACTGGGACATGTGTGGAACTACTGGGACATATGTAAAACTACTGGGCCATCTGTTAAGCTATTGGGACATCTGTGAAACTATGGGGTCATCTGTGAAACTAATGGGACATATGTGAAACTATTTGGACATATTTGAAACTATTGGGACATCTGTGATACTATTGGGACATCTGTGAAATTACTGGTACATCTGTGAAACTGTGGGGACATCTGTTAACATTTTGGGAAATCTGTAAAACTACTGGGACATCTGTGAAACTATTGGGACATCTGTGAAACTATGGGGACATCTGTTAACCTACTGGGATATCTGTAAAACTACTGGGACATGGGTGAAACTATTGGGACATCTGTTAAACTATTGGTACATCTGTGAAACTACTGGTACATCTGTGAAACTATTGGGACATCTGTGAAACTATGGGGACATCTGTGAAACTAATGGGACATATGTGAAACTATTGGGGCGTCTGTGAAACTACTGGGAAATGTGTGAAACTACTGGGACATCTGTAAAACTACTGGGACATCTGTTAAACTATTGGACATCTGTGAAACTATTAGGACATCTGTGAAACTAATGGGACATCTGTGAATCTAATGGGACATCTGTGAAACTATTGGGACATCTGTGAAACTAATGGGACATATGTGAAACTATTGGGACATCTGTGAAACTATGGGGACATCTGTGAAACTAATGGGACATATGTGAAACTATTGGGACATCTGTGAAACTATTGGGACATCTGTGAAACTACTGGTACATCCGTGAAACTATGGGGACATCTGTGAAACTATGGGGACATCTGTGAAACTATGGGGATATCTGTTAACCTACTGGGATATCTGTAAAACTACTGGGACATCTATGAAACTATTGGGACATCTGTGAAACTATGGGGACATCTGTTAACCTACTTGGACATCTGTGAAACTAATGGGACATCTGTGAAACTATTGGGACATCTGTGAAACAACTGGGACATCTGGTAAACTATTGGGATATCTGTTAAACTCCTGGGACATCTGTGAAACTATTGGGACATGGGTGAAACTATTGGGACATCTGTAAAACTACTGGGACATCTGTGAAACTATTGGGACATCTGTGAAACTATGGGGACATCTGTAAAAATAATGGGACATATGTGAAACTATTGGGGCGTCTGTGAAACTACTGGTACATGTGTGAAACTACTGGGACATCTCTAAAACTACTGGGACATCTGTTAAACTATTGGGACATCTGTGAAACTATTGGGACATCTGTGAAACTATTGGGACATCTGTGAAACTACTGGTACATCCGTGAAACTATGGGGACATCTGTGAAACTATGGGGACATCTGTGAAACTATGGGGATATCTGTTAACCTACTGGGATATCTGTAAAACTACTGGGACATCTATGAAACTATTGGGACATCTGTGAAACTATGGGGACATCTGTTAACCTACTTGGACATCTGTGAAACTAATGGGACATCTGTGAAACTATTGGGACATCTGTGAAACAACTGGGACATCTGGTAAACTATTGGGATATCTGTTAAACTCCTGGGACATCTGTGAAACTATTGGGACATGGGTGAAACTATTGGGACATCTGTAAAACTACTGGGACATCTGTGAAACTATTGGGACATCTGTGAAACTATGGGGACATCTGTAAAAATAATGGGACATATGTGAAACTATTGGGGCGTCTGTGAAACTACTGGTACATGTGTGAAACTACTGGGACATCTCTAAAACTACTGGGACATCTGTTAAACTATTGGGACATCTGTGAAACTATGGGGACATCTGTGAAACTAATGGGACATATGTGAAACTATTGGGACATCTGTGAAACTATGGGGACATCTGTGAAACTAATGGGACATATGTGAAACTATTGGGGCGTCTGTGAAACTACTGGGACATGTGTGAAACTACTGGGACATCTGTAAAACTACTGGGCCATCTGTTAAACTATTGGGACATCTGTGAAACTATGGGGTCATCTGTGAAACTAATGGGACATATGTGAAACTATTTGGACATATTTGAAACTATTGGTACATCTGCGATACTATTGGGACATCTGTGAAACTACTGGTACATCTGTGAAACTGTGCGGACATCTGTTAACATATTGGGATATCTGTAAAACTACTGGGACATCTGTGAAACTATTGGGACATATGTGAAACTATTGGGGCGTCTGTGAAACTACTGGTACATGTGTGAAACTACTGGGACATCTCTAAAACTACTGGGACATCTGTTAAACTATTGGGACATCTGTGAAACTATGGGGACATCTGTGAAACTAATGGGACATATGTGAAACTATTGGGACATCTGTGAAACTATGGGGACATCTGTGAAACTAATAGGACATATGTGAAACTATTGGGGCGTCTGTGAAACTACTGGGACATGTGTGAAACTACTGGGACATCTGTAAAACTACTGGGCCATCTGTTAAACTATTGGGACATCTGTGAAACTATGCGGTCATCTGTGAAACTAATGGGACATATGTGAAACTATTTGGACATATTTGAAACTATTGGTACATCTGTGATACTATTGGGACATCTGTGAAACTACTGGTACATCTGTGAAACTGTGCGGACATCTGTTAATATATTGGGATATCTGTAAAACTACTGGGACATCTGTGAAACTATTGGGACATCTGTGAAACTATGGGGACATCTGTTAACCTACTGGGACATCTGTGAAACTACTGGGACATCTGTTAAACTACTGGCACATGTGTTAAACTATTGGGACATCTGTGAAACTATGGGGACATCTGTTAACCTACTGGGATATCTGTAAAACTACTGGGACATGGGTGAAACTATTGGGACATCTGTTAAACTACTGGTACATCTGTGAAACTATTGGGACATCTGTGAAACTATGGGGACATCTGTGAAACTAATGGGACATATGTGAAACTATTGGGGCGTCTGTGAAACTACTGGGAAATGTGTGAAACTACTGGGACATCTGTTAAACTATTGGACATCTGTGAAACTATTGGGACATCTGTGAAACTAATGGGACATCTGTGAAACTAATGGGACATATGTGAAACTATTGGGACATCTGTGAAACTACTGGTACATCCGTGAAACTATGGGGACATCTGTGAAACTATGGGGACATCTGTGAAACTATGGGGACATCTGTTAACCTACTGGGATATCTGTAAAACTACTGGGACATCTATGAAACTATTGGGACATCTGTGAAACTATGGGGACATCTGTTAACCTACTTGGACATCTGTGAAACTAATGGGACATATGTGAAACTATTGGGGCGTCTGTGAAACTACTGGGACATCTTCGAAACTACTGAGACATCTGTAAAACTACTGGGACATATGTGAACCTATTGGGACATCTGTGAAACTATTGGGACATCTGTGAAACTATTGGGACATCTGTGAAACAACTGGGACATCTGTTAAACTATTGGGACATCTGTTAAACTCCTGGGACATCTGTGAAACTATTGGGACATGGGTGAAACTATTGGGACATCTGTAAAACTACTGGGACATCTGTTAAACTATTGGACATCTGTGAAACTATTGGGACATCTGCGAAACTAATGGGACATCTGTGAAACTATGGGGACATCTGTAAAAATAATGGGACATATGTGAAACTATTGGGGCGTCTGTGAAACTACTGGTACATGTGTGAAACTACTGGGACATCTCTAAAACTACTGGGACATCTGTTAAACTATTGGGACATTTGTGAAACTATGGGGACATCTGTGAAACTAATGGGACATATGTGAAACTAGTGGGACATCTGTGAAACTATGGGGACATCTGTGAAACTAATGGGACATATGTGAAACTATTGGGGCGTCTGTGAAACTACTGGGACATGTGTGAAACTACTGGGACATCTGTAAAACTACTGGGCCATCTGTTAAACTATTGGGACATCTGTGAAACTATGGGGTCATCTGTGAAACTAATGGGACATATGTGAAACTATTTGGACATATTTGAAACTATTGGTACATCTGTGATACTATTGGGACATCTGTGAAACTACTGGTACATCTGTGAAACTGTGGGGACATCTGTTAACATATTGGGATATCTGTAAAACTACTGGGACATCTGTGAAACTATTGGGACATCTGTGAAACTATGCGGACATCTGTTAACCTACTGGGACATCTGTGAAACTACTGGGACATCTGCTAAACTACTGGGACATGTGTTAAACTATTGGGACATCTGTGAAACTATGGGGACATCTGTTAACCTACTGGGATATCTGTAAAACTACTGGAACATGTGTGAAACTACTGGGACATCTTTAAAACTACTGGGCCATCTGTTAAACTATTAGGACATCTGTGAAACTATGGGGTCATCTGTGAAACTAATGGGACATATGTGAAACTATTTGGACATATTTGAAACTATTGGGACATCTGTGATACTATTGGGACATCTGTGAAACTACTGGTACATCTGTGAAACTGTGGGGACATCTGTTAACATATTGGGAAATCTGCAAACTACTGGGACATCTGTGAAACTATTGGGACATCTGTGAAACTATGGGGACATCTGTTAACCTACTGGGACATCTGTGAAACTACTGGGACATCTGTTAAACTACTGGGACATGTGTTAAACTATTGGGACATCTGTGAAACTATGGGGACATCTGATAACCTACTGGGATATCTGTTAAACTACTGGGACATGGGTGAAACTATTGGGACATCTGTTAAACTACTGGTACATCTGTGAAACTATTGGGACATCTGTGAAACTATGGGGACATCTGTGAAACTAATGGGACATATGTGAAACTATTGGGGCGTCTGTGAAACTACTGGGAAATGTGTGAAACTACTGGGACATCTGTAAAACTACTGGGACATCTGTTAAACTATTGGACATCTGTGAAACTATCGGGACATCTGTGAAACTAATGGGACATCTGTGAAACTAATGGGACATCTGTGAAACTATTGGGACATCTGTGAAACTATGGGGACATCTGTAAAAATAATGGGACATATGTGAAACTATTGGGGCGTCTGTGAAACTACTGGTACATGTGTGAAACTAATGGGACATATGTGAAACTATTGGGACATCTGTGAAACTATTGGGACATCTGTGAAACTATTGGGACATCTGTGAAACTATGGGGACATCTGTGAAACTAATGGGACATGTGAAACTATTGGGACATCTGTGAAACTAATGGGACATATGTGAAACTATTGGGACATCTGTGAAACTATTGGGACATCTGTGAAACTACTGGTACATCTGTGAAACTATGGGGACATCTGTTAACCTATTGGGTTATCTGTAAAACTACTGGGACATCTGTTTAACTATTGGGACATCTCTGAAACTATGGGGACATCTGTTAACCTACTGGGACATCTGTGAAACTACTGGGACATCTGTTAAACTACTGGGACATCTGTTAATCTATTGGGACATCTGTTAAACTATTGGGACATCTGTGAAACTATGGGGACATCTGTTAACCTACTGGGATATCTGTAAAACTACTGGGACATCTATGAAACTATTGGGACATCTGTGAAACTATGGGGACATCTGTTAACCTACTTGGACATCTGTGAAACTAATGGGACATGTGTGAGACCTATGGTGGCGTCTGTGAAACTACTGGTACATGTGTGAAACTACTGGGACATCTCTAAAACTACTGGGACATCTGTTAAACTATTGGGACATCTGTGAAACTAATGGGACATATGTGAAACTATTGGGACATCTGTGAAACTAATGGGACATATGTGAAACTATTGGGACATCTGTGAAACTATTGGGACATCTGTGAAACTATGGGGACATCTGTGAAACTAATGGGACATATGTGAAACTATTGGGAAATCTGTGAAACTAATGGGACATATGTGAAACTATTGGGACATCTGTGAAACTATTGGGACATCTGTGAAACTACTGGTACATCTGTGAAACTATGGGGAAATCTGTTTACCTATTGGGATATCTGTAAAACTACTGGGACATCTGTGAAAATATTGGGACATCTGTGAAACTATGGGGACATCTGTTAACCTACTGGGACATCTGTGAAACTACTGGGACATCTGTTAAACTACTGGGACATCTGTTAAACTATTGGGACATCTGTGAAACTATGGGGACATCTGTGAAACTGTGGGGACATCTGTTAACCTACTGGGATATCTGTAAAACTACTGCGACATCTATGAAACTATTGGGACATCTGTGAAACTATGGGGACATCTGTTAACCTACTTGGACATATGTGAAACTATTGGGGCGTCTGTGAAACTACTGGGACATCTTTGAAACTACTGGGACATCTGTAAAACTACTGGGACATATGTGAACCTATTGGGACATCTGTGAAACTATTGGGACATCTGTGAAACAACTGGGACATCTGTTAAACTATTGGGACATCTGTTAAACTATTGGACATCTGTGAAACTATTGGGACATCTGTGAAACTAATGGGTCATCTGTGAAACTAATGGGACATCTGTGAAACTATTGGGACATCTGTGAAACTATGGGGACATCTGTAAAAATAATGGGACATATGTGAAACTATTGGGGCGTCTGTGAAACTACTGGTACATGTGTGAAACTACTGGGACATCTCTAAAACTACTGGGACATCTGTTAAACTATTGGGACATCTGTGAAACTATGGGGACATCTGTGAAACTAATGGGACATATGTGAAACTATTGGGACATCTGTGAAACTATTGGGACATCTGTGAAACTATTGGGACATCTGTGAAACTATGGGGACATCTGTGAAACTAATGGGACATCTGTGAAACTATTGGGACATCTGTGAAACTATGGGGACATCTGTTAACCTACTGGGATATCTGTAAAACTACTGGGATATCTATGAAACTATTGGGACATCTGTGAAACTATGGGGACATCTGTTAACCTACTTGGACATCTGTGAAACTAATGGGACATATGTAAAACTATTGGGGCGTCTGTGAAACTACTGGGACATCTTTGAAACTACTGGGACATCTGTAAAACTACTGGGACATATGTGAACCTATTGGGACATCTGTGAAACTATTGGGACATCTGTGAAACAAGTGGGACATCTGTTAAACTATTGGGACATCTGTTAAACTCCTGGGACATCTGTGAAACTATTGGGACATGGGTGAAACTATTGGGACATCTGTAAAACTACTGGGACATCTGTTAAACTATTGGACATCTGTGAAACTATTGGGACATCTGTGAAACTAATGGGACATCTGTGAAACTATTGGGACATCTGTGAAACTATGGGGACATGTGTAAAAATAATCGGACATATGTGAAACTATTGTGGCGTCTGTGAAACTACTGGTACATGTGTGAAACTACTGGGACCTCTGTGAAACTGTGGGGACATCTGTTAACATATTGGGATATCTGTAAAACTACTGGGACATCTGTGAAACTATTGGGACATCTGTGAAACTATGGGGACATCTGTTAACCTACTGGGACATCTTTGAAACTACTGGGACATCTGTTAAACTACTGGGACATCTGTGAAACTATGGGGACATCTGTGAAACTAATGGGACATATGTGAAACTATTGGGGCGTCTGTGAAACTATTGGAATATCTGTGAAACTATGGGGTCATCTGTGAAACTAATGGGACATTTGTGAAACTATTGGGACATCTGTGAAACTATGGGGACATCTGTAAAACTACTGGGCCATCTGTTAAACTATTGGGACATCTGTGAAACTATGGGGTCATCTGTGAAACTAATGGGACATATGTGAAACTATTTGGACATATTTGAAACTATTGGTACATCTGTGATACTATTGGGACATCTGTGAAACTACTGGTACATCTGTGAAACTGTGGGGACATCTGTTAACATATTGGGATATCTGTAAAACTACTGGGACATCTGTGAAACTATTGGGACATCTGTGAAACTATGGGGACATCTGTTAACCTACTGGGACATCTGTTAAACTACTGGGACATCTGTTAAACTACTGGGACATGTGTTAAACTATTGGGACATCTGTGAAACTATGGGGACATCTGTTAACCTACTAGGATATCTGTAAAACTACTGGGACATGTTTGAAACTACTGGGACATCTGTAAAACTACTGGGCCATCTGTTAAGCTATTGGGACATCTGTGAAACTAAGGGGTCATCTGTGAAACTAATGGGACATATGTGAAACTATTTGGACATATTTGAAACTATTGGGGCGTCTGTGAAACGACTGGGACATCTTTGAAACTAGTGGGACATCTGTAAAACTACTGGGACATATGTGAACCTATTGGGACATCTGTGAAACTATTGGGACATCTGTGAAACTATTGGGACATCTGTGAAACAACTGGGACATCTGTTAAACTATTGGGACATCTGTTAAACTCCTGGGACATCTGTGAAACTATTGGGACATCTGTTAAACTATTGGGACATCTGTGAAACTACTGGTACATCTGTGAAACTATTGGGACATCTGTGAAACTATGGGGACATCTGTGAAACTAATGGGACATATGTGAAACTATGAGGGCGTCTGTGAAACTACTGGGACATGTGTGAAACTGCTGGGACATCTGTAAAACTACTGGGCCATCTGTTAAACTATTGGGACATCTGTGAAACTATGGGGTCATCTGTGAAACTAATGGGACATATGTGAAACTATTTGGACATATTTGAAACTATTGGTACATCTCTGATACTATTGGGACATCTGTGAAACTACTGGTACATCTGTGAAACTGTGGGGACATCTGTTAACATATTGGGATATCTGTAAAACTACTGGGACATCTGTGAAACTATTGGGACATTTGTGAAACTATGGGGACATCTGTTAACCTACTGGGACATCTGTGAAACTACTGGGACATCTGTTAAACCACAGAGACATGTGTTAAACTATTGGGACATCTGTGAAACTATGGGGACATCTGTTAACCTACTGGGATATCTGTAAAACTACTGGGACATGTGTGGAACTACTGGGACATATGTAAAACTACTGGGCCATCTGTTAAGCTATTGGGACATCTGTGAAACTATGGGGTCATCTGTGAAACTAATGGGACATATGTGAAACTATTTGGACATATTTGAAACTATTGGGACATCTGTGATACTATTGGGACATCTGTGAAATTACTGGTACATCTGTGAAACTGTGGGGACATCTGTTAACATTTTGGGAAATCTGTAAAACTACTGGGACATCTGTGAAACTATTGGGACATCTGTGAAACTATGGGGACATCTGTTAACCTACTGGGATATCTGTAAAACTACTGGGACATGGGTGAAACTATTGGGACATCTGTTAAACTATTGGTACATCTGTGAAACTACTGGTACATCTGTGAAACTATTGGGACATCTGTGAAACTATGGGGACATCTGTGAAACTAATGGGACATATGTGAAACTATTGGGGCGTCTGTGAAACTACTGGGAAATGTGTGAAACTACTGGGACATCTGTAAAACTACTGGGACATCTGTTAAACTATTGGACATCTGTGAAACTATTAGGACATCTGTGAAACTAATGGGACATCTGTGAATCTAATGGGACATCTGTGAAACTATTGGGACATCTGTGAAACTATGGGGACATCTGTGAAACTAATGGGACATATGTGAAACTATTGGGACATCTGTGAAACTATTGGGACATCTGTGAAACTACTGGTACATCCGTGAAACTATGGGGACATCTGTGAAACTATGGGGACATCTGTGAAACTATGGGGATATCTGTTAACCTACTGGGATATCTGTAAAACTACTGGGACATCTATGAAACTATTGGGACATCTGTGAAACTATGGGGACATCTGTTAACCTACTTGGACATCTGTGAAACTAATGGGACATCTGTGAAACTATTGGGACATCTGTGAAACAACTGGGACATCTGGTAAACTATTGGGATATCTGTTAAACTCCTGGGACATCTGTGAAACTATTGGGACATGGGTGAAACTATTGGGACATCTGTAAAACTACTGGGACATCTGTGAAACTATTGGGACATCTGTGAAACTATGGGGACATCTGTAAAAATAATGGGACATATGTGAAACTATTGGGGCGTCTGTGAAACTACTGGTACATGTGTGAAACTACTGGGACATCTCTAAAACTACTGGGACATCTGTTAAACTATTGGGACATCTGTGAAACTATGGGGACATCTGTGAAACTAATGGGACATATGTGAAACTATTGGGACATCTGTGAAACTATGGGGACATCTGTGAAACTAATGGGACATATGTGAAACTATTGGGGCGTCTGTGAAACTACTGGGACATGTGTGAAACTACTGGGACATCTGTAAAACTACTGGGCCATCTGTTAAACTATTGGGACATCTGTGAAACTATGGGGTCATCTGTGAAACTAATGGGACATATGTGAAACTATTTGGACATATTTGAAACTATTGGTACATCTGCGATACTATTGGGACATCTGTGAAACTACTGGTACATCTGTTAAACTGTGCGGACATCTGTTAACATATTGGGATATCTGTAAAACTACTGGGACATCTGTGAAACTATTGGGACATATGTGAAACTATTGGGGCGTCTGTGAAACTACTGGTACATGTGTGAAACTACTGGGACATCTCTAAAACTACTGGGACATCTGTTAAACTATTGGGACATCTGTGAAACTATGGGGACATCTGTGAAACTAATGGGACATATGTGAAACTATTGGGACATCTGTGAAACTATGGGGACATCTGTGAAACTAATAGGACATATGTGAAACTATTGGGGCGTCTGTGAAACTACTGGGACATGTGTGAAACTACTGGGACATCTGTAAAACTACTGGGCCATCTGTTAAACTATTGGGACATCTGTGAAACTATGCGGTCATCTGTGAAACTAATGGGACATATGTGAAACTATTTGGACATATTTGAAACTATTGGTACATCTGTGATACTATTGGGACATCTGTGAAACTACTGGTACATCTGTGAAACTGTGCGGACATCTGTTAATATATTGGGATATCTGTAAAACTACTGGGACATCTGTGAAACTATTGGGACATCTGTGAAACTATGGGGACATCTGTTAACCTACTGGGACATCTGTGAAACTACTGGGACATCTGTTAAACTACTGGGACATGTGTTAAACTATTGGGACATCTGTGAAACTATGGGGACATCTGTTAACCTACTGGGATATCTGTAAAACTACTGGGACATGGGTGAAACTATTGGGACATCTGTTAAACTACTGGTACATCTGTGAAACTATTGGGACATCTGTGAAACTATGGGGACATCTGTGAAACTAATGGGACATATGTGAAACTATTGGGGCGTCTGTGAAACTACTGGGAAATGTGTGAAACTACTGGGACATCTGTTAAACTATTGGACATCTGTGAAACTATTGGGACATCTGTGAAACTAATGGGACATCTGTGAAACTAATGGGACATATGTGAAACTATTGGGACATCTGTGAAACTATTGGGACATCTGTGAAACTACTGGTACATCCGTGAAACTATGGGGACATCTGTGAAACTATGGGGACATCTGTGAAACTATGGGGACATCTGTTAACCTACTGGGATATCTGTAAAACTACTGGGACATCTATGAAACTATTGGGACATCTGTGAAACTATGGGGACATCTGTTAACCTACTTGGACATCTGTGAAACTAATGGGACATATGTGAAACTATTGGGGCGTCTGTGAAACTACTGGGACATCTTCGAAACTACTGAGACATCTGTAAAACTACTGGGACATATGTGAACCTATTGGGACATCTGTGAAACTATTGGGACATCTGTGAAACTATTGGGACATCTGTGAAACAACTGGGACATCTGTTAAACTATTGGGACATCTGTTAAACTCCTGGGACATCTGTGAAACTATTGGGACATGGGTGAAACTATTGGGACATCTGTAAAACTACTGGGACATCTGTTAAACTATTGGACATCTGTGAAACTATTGGGACATCTGCGAAACTAATGGGACATCTGTGAAACTATGGGGACATCTGTAAAAATAATGGGACATATGTGAAACTATTGGGGCGTCTGTGAAACTACTGGTACATGTGTGAAACTACTGGGACATCTCTAAAACTACTGGGACATCTGTTAAACTATTGGGACATCTGTGAAACTATGGGGACATCTGTGAAACTAATGGGACATATGTGAAACTAGTGGGACATCTGTGAAACTATGGGGACATCTGTGAAACTAATGGGACATATGTGAAACTATTGGGGCGTCTGTGAAACTACTGGGACATGTGTGAAACTACTGGGACATCTGTAAAACTACTGGGCCATCTGTTAAACTATTGGGACATCTGTGAAACTATGGGGTCATCTGTGAAACTAATGGGACATATGTGAAACTATTTGGACATATTTGAAACTATTGGTACATCTGTGATACTATTGGGACATCTGTGAAACTACTGGTACATCTGTGAAACTGTGGGGACATCTGTTAACATATTGGGATATCTGTAAAACTACTGGGACATCTGTGAAACTATTGGGACATCTGTGAAACTATGCGGACATCTGTTAACCTACTGGGACATCTGTGAAACTACTGGGACATCTGCTAAACTACTGGGACATGTGTTAAACTATTGGGACATCTGTGAAACTATGGGGACATCTGTTAACCTACTGGGATATCTGTAAAACTACTGGGACATGTGTGAAACTACTGGGACATCTTTAAAACTACTGGGCCATCTGTTAAACTATTAGGACATCTGTGAAACTATGGGGTCATCTGTGAAACTAATGGGACATATGTGAAACTATTTGGACATATTTGAAACTATTGGGACATCTGTGATACTATTGGGACATCTGTGAAACTACTGGTACATCTGTGAAACTGTGGGGACATCTGTTAACATATTGGGAAATCTGCAAACTACTGGGACATCTGTGAAACTATTGGGACATCTGTGAAACTATGGGGACATCTGTTAACCTACTGGGACATCTGTGAAACTACTGGGACATCTGTTAAACTACTGGGACATGTGTTAAACTATTGGGACATCTGTGAAACTATGGGGACATCTGATAACCTACTGGGATATCTGTTAAACTACTGGGACATGGGTGAAACTATTGGGACATCTGTTAAACTACTGGTACATCTGTGAAACTATTGGGACATCTGTGAAACTATGGGGACATCTGTGAAACTAATGGGACATATGTGAAACTATTGGGGCGTCTGTGAAACTACTGGGAAATGTGTGAAACTACTGGGACATCTGTAAAACTACTGGGACATCTGTTAAACTATTGGACATCTGTGAAACTATTGGGACATCTGTGAAACTAATGGGACATCTGTGAAACTAATGGGACATCTGTGAAACTATTGGGACATCTGTGAAACTATGGGGACATCTGTAAAAATAATGGGACATATGTGAAACTATTGGGGCGTCTGTGAAACTACTGGTACATGTGTGAAACTAATGGGACATATGTGAAACTATTGGGACATCTGTGAAACTATTAGGACATCTGTGAAACTATTGGGACATCTGTGAAACTATGGGGACATCTGTGAAACTAATGGGACATGTGAAACTATTGGGACATCTGTGAAACTAATGGGACATATGTGAAACTATTGGGACATCTGTGAAACTATTGGGACATCTGTGAAACTACTGGTACATCTGTGAAACTATGGGGACATCTGTTAACCTATTGGGTTATCTGTAAAACTACTGGGACATCTGTGAAACTATTGGGACATCTCTGAAACTATGGGGACATCTGTTAACCTACTGGGACATCTGTGAAACTACTGGGACATCTGTTAAACTACTGGGACATCTGTTAATCTATTGGGACATCTGTTAAACTATTGGGACATCTGTGAAACTATGGGGACATCTGTTAACCTACTGGGATATCTGTAAAACTACTGGGACATCTATGAAACTATTGGGACATCTGTGAAACTATGGGGACATCTGTTAACCTACTTGGACATCTGTGAAACTAATGGGACATGTGTGAGACCTATGGTGGCGTCTGTGAAACTACTGGTACATGTGTGAAACTACTGGGACATCTCTAAAACTACTGGGACATCTGTTAAACTATTGGGACATCTGTGAAACTAATGGGACATATGTGAAACTATTGGGACATCTGTGAAACTAATGGGACATATGTGAAACTATTGGGACATCTGTGAAACTATTGGGACATCTGTGAAACTATGGGGACATCTGTGAAACTAATGGGACATATGTGAAACTATTGGGAAATCTGTGAAACTAATGGGACATATGTGAAACTATTGGGACATCTGTGAAACTATTGGGACATCTGTGAAACTACTGGTACATCTGTGAAACTATGGGGAAATCTGTTTACCTATTGGGATATCTGTAAAACTACTGGGACATCTGTGAAAATATTGGGACATCTGTGAAACTATGGGGACATCTGTTAACCTACTGGGACATCTGTGAAACTACTGGGACATCTGTTAAACTACTGGGACATCTGTTAAACTATTGGGACATCTGTGAAACTATGGGGACATCTGTGAAACTGTGGGGACATCTGTTAACCTACTGGGATATCTGTAAAACTACTGCGACATCTATGAAACTATTGGGACATCTGTGAAACTATGGGGACATCTGTTAACCTACTTGGACATATGTGAAACTATTGGGGCGTCTGTGAAACTACTGGGACATCTTTGAAACTACTGGGACATCTGTAAAACTACTGGGACATATGTGAACCTATTGGGACATCTGTGAAACTATTGGGACATCTGTGAAACAACTGGGACATCTGTTAAACTATTGGGACATCTGTTAAACTATTGGACATCTGTGAAACTATTGGGACATCTGTGAAACTAATGGGTCATCTGTGAAACTAATGGGACATCTGTGAAACTATTGGGACATCTGTGAAACTATGGGGACATCTGTAAAAATAATGGGACATATGTGAAACTATTGGGGCGTCTGTGAAACTACTGGTACATGTGTGAAACTACTGGGACATCTCTAAAACTACTGGGACATCTGTTAAACTATTGGGACATCTGTGAAACTATGGGGACATCTGTGAAACTAATGGGACATATGTGAAACTATTGGGACATCTGTGAAACTATTGGGACATCTGTGAAACTATTGGGACATCTGTGAAACTATGGGGACATCTGTGAAACTAATGGGACATCTGTGAAACTATTGGGACATCTGTGAAACTATGGGGACATCTGTTAACCTACTGGGATATCTGTAAAACTACTGGGATATCTATGAAACTATTGGGACATCTGTGAAACTATGGGGACATCTGTTAACCTACTTGGACATCTGTGAAACTAATGGGACATATGTGAAACTATTGGGGCGTCTGTGAAACTACTGGGACATCTTTGAAACTACTGGGACATCTGTAAAACTACTGGGACATATGTGAACCTATTGGGACATCTGTGAAACTATTGGGACATCTGTGAAACAAGTGGGACATCTGTTAAACTATTGGGACATCTGTTAAACTCCTGGGACATCTGTGAAACTATTGGGACATGGGTGAAACTATTGGGACATCTGTAAAACTACTGGGACATCTGTTAAACTATTGGACATCTGTGAAACTATTGGGACATCTGTGAAACTAATGGGACATCTGTGAAACTATTGGGACATCTGTGAAACTATGGGGACATGTGTAAAAATAATCGGACATATGTGAAACTATTGTGGCATCTGTGAAACTACTGGTACATGTGTGAAACTACTGGGACCTCTGTGAAACTGTGGGGACATCTGTTAACATATTGGGATATCTGTAAAACTACTGGGACATCTGTGAAACTATTGGGACATCTGTGAAACTATGGGGACATCTGTTAACCTACTGGGACATCTTTGAAACTACTGGGACATCTGTTAAACTACTGGGACATCTGTGAAACTATGGGGACATCTGTGAAACTAATGGGACATATGTGAAACTATTGGGGCGTCTGTGAAACTATTGGAATATCTGTGAAACTATGGGGTCATCTGTGAAACTAATGGGACATTTGTGAAACTATTGGGACATCTGTGAAACTATGGGGACATCTGTAAAACTACTGGGCCATCTGTTAAACTATTGGGACATCTGTGAAACTATGGGGTCATCTGTGAAACTAATGGGACATATGTGAAACTATTTGGACATATTTGAAACTATTGGTACATCTGTGATACTATTGGGACATCTGTGAAACTACTGGTACATCTGTGAAACTGTGGGGACATCTGTTAACATATTGGGATATCTGTAAAACTACTGGGACATCTGTGAAACTATTGGGACATCTGTGAAACTATGCGGACATCTGTTAACCTACTGGGACATCTGTGAAACTACTGGGACATCTGCTAAACTACTGGGACATGTGTTAAACTATTGGGACATCTGTGAAACTATGGGGACATCTGTTAACCTACTGGGATATCTGTAAAACTACTGGGACATGTGTGAAACTACTGGGACATCTTTAAAACTACTGGGCCATCTGTTAAACTATTAGGACATCTGTGAAACTATGGGGTCATCTGTGAAACTAATGGGACATATGTGAAACTATTTGGACATATTTGAAACTATTGGGACATCTGTGATACTATTGGGACATCTGTGAAACTACTGGTACATCTGTGAAACTGTGGGGACATCTGTTAACATATTGGGAAATCTGCAAACTACTGGGACATCTGTGAAACTATTGGGACATCTGTGAAACTATGGGGACATCTGTTAACCTACTGGGACATCTGTGAAACTACTGGGACATCTGTTAAACTACTTGGACATGTGTTAAACTATTGGGACATCTGTGAAACTATGGGGACATCTGATAACCTACTGGGATATCTGTTAAACTACTGGGACATGGGTGAAACTATTGGGACATCTGTTAAACTACTGGTACATCTGTGAAACTATTGGGACATCTGTGAAACTATGGGGACATCTGTGAAACTAATGGGACATATGTGAAACTATTGGGGCGTCTGTGAAACTACTGGGAAATGTGTGAAACTACTGGGACATCTGTAAAACTACTGGGACATCTGTTAAACTATTGGACATCTGTGAAACTATTGGGACATCTGTGAAACTAATGGGACATCTGTGAAACTAATGGGACATCTGTGAAACTATTGGGACATCTGTGAAACTATGGGGACATCTGTAAAAATAATGGGACATATGTGAAACTATTGGGGCGTCTGTGAAACTACTGGAACATGTGTGAAACTAATGGGACATATGTGAAACTATTGGGACATCTGTGAAACTATTGGGACATCTGTGAAACTATTGGGACATCTGTGAAACTATGGGGACATCTGTGAAACTAATGGGACATGTGAAACTATTGGGACATGTGAAACTATTGGGACATCTGTGAAACTAATGGGACATATGTGAAACTATTGGGGCATCTGTGAAACTATTGGGACATCTGTGAAACTACTGGTACATCTGTGAAACTATGGGGACATCTGTTAACCTATTGGGTTATCTGTAAAACTACTGGGACATCTGTGAAACTATTGGGACATCTCTGAAACTATGGGGACATCTGTTAACCTACTGGGACATCTGTGAAACTACTGGGACATCTGTTAAACTACTGGGACATCTGTTAAACTATTGGGACATCTGTTAAACTATTGGGACATCTGTGAAACTATGGGGACATCTGTGAAACTATGGGGACATCTGTTAACCTACTGGGATATCTGTAAAACTACTGGGACATCTATGAAACTATTGGGACATCTGTGAAACTATGGGGACATCTGTTAACCTACTTGGACATCTGTGAAACTAATGGGACATGTGTGAAACTATTGGGGCGTCTGTGAAACTACTGGTACATGTGTGAAACTACTGGGACATCTCTAAAACTACTGGGACATCTGTTAAACTATTGGGACATCTGTGAAACTAATGGGACATATGTGAAACTATTGGGACATCTGTGAAACTAATGGGACATATGTGAAACTATTGGGACATCTGTGAAACTATTGGGACATCTGTGAAAATATGGGGACATCTGTGAAACTAATGGGACATATGTGAAACTATTGGGAAATCTGTGAAACTAATGGGACATATGTGAAACTATTGGGACATCTGTGAAACTATTGGGACATCTGTGAAACTACTGGTACATCTGTGAAACTATGGGGACATCTGTTTACCTATTGGGATATCTGTAAAACTACTGGGACATCTGTGAAAATATTGGGACATCTGTGAAACTATGGGGACATCTGTTAACCTACTGGGACATCTGTGAAACTACTGGGACATCTGTTAAACTACAGGGACATCTGTTAAACTATTGGGACATCTGTGAAACTATGGGGACATCTGTGAAACTGTGGGGACATCTGTTAACCTACTGGGATATCTGTAAAACTACTGCGACATCTATGAAACTATTGGGACATCTGTGAAACTATGGGGACATCTGTTAACCTACTTGGACATATGTGAAACTATTGGGGCGTCTGTGAAACTACTGGGACATCTTTGAAACTACTGGGACATCTGTAAAACTACTGGGACATATGTGAACCTATTGGGACATCTGTGAAACTATTGGGACATCTGTGAAACAACTGGGACATCTGTTAAACTATTGGGACATCTGTTAAACTATTGGACATCTGTGAAACTATTGGGACATCTGTGAAACTAATGGGTCATCTGTGAAACTAATGGGACATCTGTGAAACTATTGGGACATCTGTGAAACTATGGGGACATCTGTAAAAATAATGGGACATATGTGAAACTATTGGGGCGTCTGTGAAACTACTGGTACATGTGTGAAACTACTGGGACATCTCTAAAACTACTGGGACATCTGTTAAACTATTGGGACATCTGTGAAACTATGGGGACATCTGTGAAACTAATGGGACATATGTGAAACTATTGGGACATCTGTGAAACTATTGGGACATCTGTGAAACTATTGGGACATCTGTGAAACTATGGGGACATCTGTGAAACTAATGGGACATCTGTGAAACTATTGGGACATCTGTGAAACTATGGGGACATCTGTTAACCTACTGGGATATCTGTAAAACTACTGGGATATCTATGAAACTATTGGGACATCTGTGAAACTATGGGGACATCTGTTAACCTACTTGGACATCTGTGAAACTAATGGGACATATGTGAAACTATTGGGGCGTCTGTGAAACTACTGGGACATCTTTGAAACTACTGGGACATCTGTAAAACTACTGGGACATATGTGAACCTATTGGGACATCTGTGAAACTATTGGGACATCTGTGAAACTATTGGGACATCTGTGAAACAAGTGGGACATCTGTTAAACTATTGGGACATCTGTTAAACTCCTGGGACATCTGTGAAACTATTGGGACATGGGTGAAACTATTGGGACATCTGTAAAACTACTGGGACATCTGTTAAACTATTGGACATCTGTGAAACTATTGGGACATCTGTGAAACTAATGGGACATCTGTGAAACTATTGGGACATCTGTGAAACTATGGGGACATGTGTAAAAATAATCGGACATATGTGAAACTATTGTGGCGTCTGTGAAACTACTGGTACATGTGTGAAACTACTGGGACCTCTGTGAAACTGTGGGGACATCTGTTAACATATTGGGATATCTGTAAAACTACTGGGACATCTGTGAAACTATTGGGACATCTGTGAAACTATGGGGACATCTGTTAACCTACTGGGACATCTTTGAAACTACTGGGACATCTGTTAAACTACTGGGACATCTGTGAAACTATGGGGACATCTGTGAAACTAATGGGACATATGTGAAACTATTGGGGCGTCTGTGAAACTATTGGAATATCTGTGAAACTATGGGGTCATCTGTGAAACTAATGGGACATTTGTGAAACTATTGGGACATCTGTGAAACTATGGGGACATCTGTGAAACTAATGGGACATATGTGAAACTATTGGGACATCTGTGAAACTAATGGGACATATGTGAAACTATTGGGACATCTGTGAAACTATTGGGACATCTGTGAAACTACTGGTACATCTGTGAAACTATGGGGACATCTGTTAACCTATTGGGATATCTGTAAAACTACTGGGACATCTGTGAAACTATTGGGACATCTGTGAAACTATGGGGACATCTGTTAACCTACTGGGAAATCTGTGAAACTACTGGGACATCTGTTAAACTACTGGGACATCTGTTAAACTATTGGGACATCTGTGAAACTATGGGGACATCTGTGAAACTATGGGGACATCTGTTAACCTACTAGGATATCTGTAAAACTACTGGGACATCTATGAAACTATTGGAACATCTGTGAAACTATGGGGACATCTGTTAACCTACTTGGACATCTGTGAAACTAATGGGACATTTGTGAAACTATTGGGGCGTCTGTGAAACTACTGGGACATCTTTGAAACTACTGGGACATCTGTAAAACTACTGGGACATATGTGAACCTATTGGGACATCTGTGAAACTTTTGGGACATCTGTGAAACTATTGGGACATCTGTGAAACAACTGGGACATCTATTAAACTATTGGGACATCTTTTAAACTCCTGGGACATCTGTGAAACTATGGGGACATGGGGGAAACTATTGGGACATCTGTTAAACTATTGGGACATCTGTGAAACTACTGGTACATGTGTGAAACTACTGGGACATCTCTAAAACTACTGGGACATCTGTTAAACTATTGGGACATCTGTGAAACTATGGGGACATCTGTGAAACTAATGGGACATATGTGAAACTATTGGGACATCTGTGAAACTATTGGGACATCTGTGAAACTATTGGGACATCTGTGAAACTATGGGGACATCTGTGAAACTAATGGGACATCTGTGAAACTATTGGGACATCTGTGAAACTATGGGGACATCTGTTAACCTACTGGGATATCTGTAAAACTACTGGGATATCTATGAAACTATTGGGACATCTGTGAAACTATGGGGACATCTGTTAACCTACTTGGACATCTGTGAAACTAATGGGACATATGTGAAACTATTGGGGCGTCTGTGAATCTACTGGGACATCTTTGAAACTACTGGGACATCTGTAAAACTACTGGGACATATGTGAACCTATTGGGACATCTGTGAAACTATTGGGACATCTGTGAAACTATTGGGACATCTGTGAAACAAGTGGGACATCTGTTAAACTATTGGGACATCTGTTAAACTCCTGGGACATCTGTGAAACTATTGGGACATGGGTGAAACTATTGGGACATCTGTAAAACTACTGGGACATCTGTTAAACTATTGGACATCTGTGAAACTATTGGGACATCTGTGAAACTATTGGGACATCTGTGAAACTATGGGGACATGTGTAAAAATAATCGGACATATGTGAAACTATTGTGGCGTCTGTGAAACTACTGGTACATGTGTGAAACTACTGGGACCTCTGTGAAACTGTGGGGACATCTGTTAACATATTGGGATATCTGTAAAACTACTGGGACATCTGTGAAACTATTGGGACATCTGTGAAACTATGGGGACATCTGTTAACCTACTGGGACATCTTTGAAACTACTGGGACATCTGTTAAACTACTGGGACATCTGTGAAACTATGGGGACATCTGTGAAACTAATGGGACATATGTGAAACTATTGGGGCGTCTGTGAAACTATTGGAATATCTGTGAAACTATGGGGTCATCTGTGAAACTAATGGGACATTTGTGAAACTATTGGGACATCTGTGAAACTATGGGGACATCTGTGAAACTAATGGGACATATGTGAAACTATTGGGACATCTGTGAAACTAATGGGACATATGTGAAACTATTGGGACATCTGTGAAACTATTGGGACATCTGTGAAACTACTGGTACATCTGTGAAACTATGGGGACATCTGTTAACCTATTGGGATATCTGTAAAACTACTGGGACATCTGTGAAACTATTGGGACATCTGTGAAACTATGGGGACATCTGTTAACCTACTGGGAAATCTGTGAAACTACTGGGACATCTGTTAAACTACTGGGACATCTGTTAAACTATTGGGACATCTGTGAAACTATGGGGACATCTGTGAAACTATGGGGACATCTGTTAACCTACTAGGATATCTGTAAAACTACTGGGACATCTATGAAACTATTGGAACATCTGTGAAACTATGGGGACATCTGTTAACCTACTTGGACATCTGTGAAACTAATGGGACATTTGTGAAACTATTGGGGCGTCTGTGAAACTACTGGGACATCTTTGAAACTACTGGGACATCTGTAAAACTACTGGGACATATGTGAACCTATTGGGACATCTGTGAAACTTTTGGGACATCTGTGAAACTATTGGGACATCTGTGAAACAACTGGGACATCTATTAAACTATTGGGACATCTTTTAAACTCCTGGGACATCTGTGAAACTATGGGGACATGGGGGAAACTATTGGGACATCTGTTAAACTATTGGGACATCTGTGAAACTACTGGGACATCTGTGAAACTATGGGGACATCTGTGAAACTAATGGGACATATGTGAAACTATTGGGGCGTCTGTGAAACTACTGGGACATGTGTGATACTATTGGGACATCTGTGAAACTGCTGGTACATCTGTGAAACTTTGGGGACATCTGTTAACATATTGGGATATCTGTAAAACTTCTGGGACATCTGTGAAACTATTGGGACATCTGTGAAACTATGGGGACATCTGTTAACCTACTGGGACATCTGTGAAACGACTGGGACATCTGTGAAAATATTGGGACATCTGTGAAACTATGGGGACATCTGTTAACCCACTGGGACATCTGTGAAACTACTGGGACATCTGTTAAACTACTGGGACATCTGTTAAACTATTGGGACATCTGTGAAACTATGGGGACATCTGTGAAACTGTGGGGACATCTGTTAACCTACTGGGATATCTGTAAAACTACTGCGACATCTATGAAACTATTGGGACATCTGTGAAACTATGGGGACATCTGTTAACCTACTTGGACATATGTGAAACTATTGGGGCGTCTGTGAAACTACTGGGACATCTTTGAAACTACTGGGACATCTGTAAAACTACTGGGACATATGTGAACCTATTGGGACATCTGTGAAACTATTGGGACATCTGTGAAACTATGGGGACATCTGTGAAACTGTGGGGACATCTGTTAACCTACTGGGATATCTGTAAAACTACTGCGACATCTATGAAACTATTGGGACATCTGTGAAACTATGGGGACATCTGTTAACCTACTTGGACATATGTGAAACTATTGGGGCGTCTGTGAAACTTCTGGGACATCTTTGAAACTACTGGGACATCTGTAAAACTACTGGGACATATGTGAACCTATTGGGACATCTGTGAAACTATTGGGACATCTGTGAAACAACTGGGACATCTGTTAAACTATTGGGACATCTGTTAAACTATTGGACATCTGTGAAACTATTGGGACATCTGTGAAACTAATGGGTCATCTGTGAAACTAATGGGACATCTGTGAAACTAATGGGACATCTGTGAAACTATTGGGACATCTGTGAAACTATGGGGACATCTGTAAAAATAATGGGACATATGTGAAACTATTGGGGCGTCTGTGAAACTACTGGTACATGTGTGAAACTACTGGGACATCTCTAAAACTACTGGGACATCTGTTAAACTATTGGGACATCTGTGAAACTATGGGGACATCTGTGAAACTAATGGGACATATGTGAAACTATTGGGACATCTGTGAAACTATTGGGACATCTGTGAAACTATGGGGACATCTGTGAAACTAATGGGACATCTGTGAAACTAATGGGACATCTGTGAAACTATTGGGACATCTGTGAAACTATGGGGACATCTGTTAACCTACTGGGATATCTGTAAAACTACTGGGATATCTATGAAACTATTGGGACATCTGTGAAACTATGGGGACATCTGTTAACCTACTTGGACATCTGTGAAACTAATGGAACATATGTGAAACTATTGGGGCGTCTGTGAAACTACTGGGACATCTTTGAAACTACTGGGACATCTGTAAAACTACTGGGACATATGTGAACCTATTGGGACATCTGTGAAACTATTGCGACATCTGTGAAACTATTGGGACATCTGTGAAACAAGTGGGACATCTGTTAAACTATTGGGACATCTGTTAAACTCCTGGGACATCTGTGAAACTATTGGGACATGGGTGAAACTATTGGGACATCTGTAAAACTACTGGGACATCTGTTAAACTATTGGACATCTGTGAAACTTTTGGGACATCTGTGAAACTAATGGGACATCTGTGAAACTATTGGGACATCTGTGAAACTATGGGGACATGTGTAAAAATAATCGGACATATGTGAAACTATTGTGGCGTCTGTGAAACTACTGGTACATGTGTGAAACTACTGGGACATCTGTGAAACTGTGGGGACATCTGTTAACATATTGGGATATCTGTAAAACTACTGGGACATCTGTGAAACTATTGGGACATCTGTGAAACTATGGGGACATCTGTTAACCTACTGGGACATCTGTGAAACTACTGGGACATCTGTTAAACTACTGGGACATCTGTGAAACTATGGGGACATCTGTGAAACTAATGGGACATATGTGAAACTATTGGGGCGTCTGTGAAACTATTGGAATATCTGTGAAACTATGGGGTCATCTGTGAAACTAATGGGACATTTGTGAAACTATTGGGACATCTGTGAAACTATGGGGACATCTGTGAAACTAATGGGACATATGTGAAACTATTGGGACATCTGTGAAACTAATGGGACATATGTGAAACTATTGCGACATCTGTGAAACTATTGGGACATCTGTGAAACTACTGGTACATCTGTGAAACTATGGGGACATCTGTGAAACTATGGGGACATCTGTTAACCTACTGGGACATCTGTGAAACTACTGGGACATCTGTGAAACTATGGGGACATCTGTTAACCTACTGGGATATCTGTAAAACTACTGGGATATCTATGAAACTATTGGGACATCTGTGAAACTATGGGGACATCTGTTAACCTACTTGGACATCTGTGAAACTAATGGGACATATGTAAAACTATTGGGGCGTCTGTGAAACTACTGGGACATCTTTGAAACTACTGGGACATCTGTAAAACTACTGGGACATATGTGAACCTATTGGGACATCTGTGAAACTATTGGGACATCTGTGAAACTATTGGGACATCTGTGAAACAAGTGGGACATCTGTTAAACTATTGGGACATCTGTTAAACTCCTGGGACATCTGTGAAACTATTGGGACATGGGTGAAACTATTGGGACATCTGTAAAACTACTGGGACATCTGTTAAACTATTGGACATCTGTGAAACTTTTGGGACATCTGTGAAACTAATGGGACATCTGTGAAACTATTGGGACATCTGTGAAACTATGGGGACATGTGTAAAAATAATCGGACATATGTGAAACTATTGTGGCGTCTGTGAAACTACTGGTACATGTGTGAAACTACTGGGACATCTGTGAAACTGTGGGGACATCTGTTAACATATTGGGATATCTGTAAAACTACTGGGACATCTGTGAAACTATTGGGACATCTGTGAAACTATGGGGACATCTGTTAACCTACTGGGACATCTGTGAAACTACTGGGACATCTGTTAAACTACTGGGACATCTGTGAAACTAATGGGACATATGTGAAACTATTGGGGCATCTGTGAAACTATTGGAATATCTGTGAAACTATGGGGTCATCTGTGAAACTAATGGGACATTTGTGAAACTATTGGGACATCTGTGAAACTATGGGGACATCTGTGAAACTAATGGGACATATGTGAAACTATTGGGACATCTGTGAAACTAATGGGACATATGTGAAACTATTGCGACATCTGTGAAACTATTGGGACATCTGTGAAACTACTGGTACATCTGTGAAACTATGGGGACATCTGTTAACCTATTGGGATATCTGTAAAACTACTGGGACATCTGTGAAACTATTGGGACATCTGTGAAACTATGGGGACATCTGTTAACCTACTGGGACATCTGTGAAACTACTGGGACATCTGTTAAACTACTGGGACATCTGTTAAACTATTGGGACATCTGTGAAACTATGGGGACATCTGTGAAACTATGGGGACATCTGTTAACCTACTGGGATATCTGTAAAACTACTGGGACATCTATGAAACTATTGGAACATCTGTGAAACTATGGGGACATCTGTTAACCTACTTGGACATCTGTGAAATTAATGGGACATTTGTGAAACTATTGGGGCGTCTGTGAAACTACTGGGACATCTTTGAAACTACTGGGACATCTGTAAAACTACTGGGACATATGTGAACCTATTGGGACATCTGTGAAACTTTTGGGACATCTGTGAAACTATTGGGACATCTGTGAAACAACTGGGACATCTATTAAACTATTGGGACATCTGTTAAACTCCTGGGACATCTGTGAAACTATGGGGACATGGGGGAAACTATTGGTACATCTGTTAAACTATTGGGACATCTGTGAAACTACTGGGACATCTGTGAAACTATGGGGACATCTGTGAAACTAATGGGACATATGTGAAACTATTGGGGCGTCTGTGAAACTACTGGGACATGTGTGATACTATTGGGACATCTGTGAAACTGCTGGTACATCTGTGAAACTTTGGGGACATCTGTTAACATATTGGGATATCTGTAAAACTACTGGGACATCTGTGAAACTATTGGGACATCTGTGAAACTATGGGGACATCTGTTAACCTACTGGGACATCTGTGAAACGACTGGGACATCTGTTAAACTACTGGGACATGTGTTAAACTATTGGGACATCTGTGAAACTATGGGGACATCTGTTAACCTACTGGGATATCTGTAAAACTACTGGGACATCTATCTTCTTTGGTTCTTTCGGTAAAGTCACGTAGAATGAGAATAAAATAATAAATTGATAAAATAAAATAACAATAATATTCTCACGACGTTTCGGCCACAACACAAGCGGCCTTCATCAGGTGAAGGGAGCGAGACTGTCTGGTAGGACAGCGCTGGAGTGAGAGAGCCACGTTCAGATCACGGCTTTTAAGCTGTGTGAGAGGAACAAAGAGCCTTGACGAAGGAATTAGCATAAAATTTAGCATTGAAAAGGCTGAATGATTAGCTTGTGACTGGTCACAGAAATAGCTATGTTAAAAGTTAAAGCATACACATCCGCAGAGGCACCCATTGTTAAAAGGAATTAGCATAGAATTTAGCATTGAAATAGCTAAATTAAGGCATTCGCTTGTAACTGCTACAGAAATAGTTACGTTGAAGTCAGAGCATACACATTCACCGAGGCACTTAGTACAAATCAAAACAGGAGAATTTAGCATTGAAATAACTAGGCGAATTTAGCATGGAAATAACTGGGTGATTTGCTAGTGACTGGTCACAGAAATGACTACAAATCTGAGCTATTCACAGTACTATATAGTGAACCAATAAAAACTAAAATATAAATTACCTTCATGTTATCAATAAACTCTATATTCTCCAATCAGCTAAGCTACCAACCATAAGTCGTTATATAACACAATGCTATATGGCGAAAAAATGGGTGGATTCTTACCCTCAAATTTCCGTACCACGGATAGCTACGGGCCCCGTTCAGACGGACGAGTTCGTCCATGGTCGGAACAGAGGAGGGGGAGAGAGACAGCTGCGAAGCCCTAGTATACTCCATGTTGTAAACCATACCATTAACCGTGGTGTGAGAGGTATTAAGAGGCAATGCTGGCGAAAGAGCTGCGGTCTGAAGGTCATCGTAAAATTACAATTAATTAAGAACAGAAATGATTTAACACATCTTTCCAGTGGTTACTGAGCCTGAATCCATCTTCTCGGTTGAAATTGTCTCTGTGCTTGTATATGTGAATGGCCTCATGAACGAATCTCTCATGGTAGCCAGTTGGTTTGCAAAGAACCTCCGTCTTGGAGAAGTCAATGTCATGTGAGCCCACTGAATTGTAACAGTGATCTGCCACGGCAGAGGAGTTCGTCTTACCGTGTTTCAAGTCTGCTTTATGTTCGCGGATGCGATCCGAGATATGTCTTTTGGTTTCTCCAATGTAGCTACTACCACAGAGGCACTTTAGTTTGTAAACGCCCGGGTACTGTATGTCTGGAAGAGCATCTTTTACAGATGGAACTAAATCACGGATTTTGTGTACTGTGTTGAATCGGACCTGGATCTTGTGTTTATTCAGGATTTTGGAGATCTTTTTAGTGACCCCTGCAATGTAGGGTAAGGTGATGGTTTTGAGTGGCTCCACAAGAGGATCCTTCTTCATGACTGGAGTGATGGCTTTGCGGATTGTGTAGTCGGAGTAGCCATTAGCCCTGAGAGCCTGGTGTACGTGTTTGAGTTCACTGGTAATGTGTTCCTGGTCGGAAATGCATTGGGCTCTATGGTATAGAGTCTTGATGAGGCAGTTCTTCTGGGATGGATGGTGGTGGGAATCCGGTTTCAAGTAAGCATCTGTATGGGTAGCTTTCCTGTAGACAGAGTGGCTCATTGAACCATCATGTCTCCTTTTAATTAAGACATCCAGAAAGGGTAGTTTGCCATCTTTTTCGACCTCCATGGTAAATCTGATGGCTGGGTGTATGGAATTGATGTGGTCGCGGAATTGGTCTAGAGCAGGCTGGCCATGTGGCCAGATGACAAAGGTGTCATCAACGTACCTCTTCCATAAGGTCGGGCGTAGAGTGGCAGTCTGGATGGCGTCAGTTTCAAATTTTTCCATGAATACGTTGGCTACAACCGGAGATAGGGGGGAGCCCATTGGGGTGCCCTCAGTTTGTTTGTAGAAAGTTCCATTCCAGGTGAAGTATGTGTTGGTTAAGCAATGTCTCACCAGGGGGGGTACATCAGTATGCAGTCCTTGATGAACCAGGTCTTCAATGATAGCGATGGTGTCAGGTACCGGGACTTTGGTGAACAAGGACACCACATCAAAACTGACAAGCAGGTCGTTTGGGGACAGGGAAATGTCTTTGATTGTCGATACCAGGTGAGTAGAATTTAGTACCGCAGAGGTGGTTTTTCCAGTGAAAGGTCGCAGTATATCAGCCAGAAAACGTGCCAGTTTGTAGGTGGGGGAGCTGATAGTAGAGACGATGGGACGAAGGGGTGTATCTTCTTTGTGTATCTTTGGAAGGCCATATAATCTTGGTGGTCTGGCAGCAGAGGGTTTCAACAAGAACTGTTTGTTCTCATCAATTAATGCTGTTGAATCAGAGATAATTTTGTTCGTTTTGGTGACCAGGCTGTTGGTGGGATCTCTTTTTATTTTTGTATAGCTGCCATCGTTGAGTAGTTCTTGAATTTTGTTGTTATATTCTGTTTTGTCCATGATGACAGTGGCATTGCCTTTGTCGGCTGAGAGAACGACAATATCATCCCTCTTTTTTAATTGAGATAATTCAAAACGTTCGTCTTTGCTGATGTTGCTAGGTGGCAACTTAGCGTTTTTGAGGGTTGCAGCGATTTCAGATCTTGCTACGTCTGCAGAGATGTGACTCAAGCCCTTGAGTGCAACGTCGACATGGGCAATGATATCATTAACCGGTAAGTGTCTCGGTGTGACAGCAAAGTTTAGACCTTTAGCTAAAACGGATTTCAGACCATCAGAAATGGAACTGTTACTGCGATTAATTACGACTTTGTTGACGTCTATCTTTTCGGTGTGTGGATCCGATTTTTTGCTGGAGAGGTGATTGAATTTGGAAATCAAATTGTCCCTACATTTGTTCGACATAGTGGCAGCCGAAGAGGTAGTCATATTGTCTACATGTTCCCAATCCGATGTAGACATTGTTGCTGTCAATTTTAAGTGTGATTTGTAGAGTGTCTTGTCTAACTGATCGAGTTCGGTGCGTGTAAGTCTGATTTTTTCCGAGATAAGAGCGAAGCTAGTTCTAGCTAGAATTCGTTTTGCATTGAGAGAAGTTGCAACAGCAGAGGTTAGTGTAAATGCGGTTGGTATTACCTTAGAGTCGCGGCATCTCTTCAGAAAGGTGAGAGACTCGATTAGTTGAGCCTTCTTATCCCGAAGTCTGTTGAATGATCTTAAGGATGTGTGGAATCCCTCCCCGTAGAGGCGGTTAAATTTCGATTTAAAGCTTTCGTGACTGCAATGATTCATCTTCTTTGGTTCTTTCGGTAAAGTCACGTAGAATGAGAATAAAATAATAAATTGATAAAATAAAATAACAATAATATTCTCACGACGTTTCGGCCACAACACAAGCGGCCTTCATCAGGTGAAGGGAGCGAGACTGTCTGGTAGGACAGCGCTGGAGTGAGAGAGCCACGTTCAGATCACGGCTTTTAAGCTGTGTGAGAGGAACAAAGAGCCTTGACGAAGGAATTAGCATAAAATTTAGCATTGAAAAGGCTGAATGATTAGCTTGTGACTGGTCACAGAAATAGCTATGTTAAAAGTTAAAGCATACACATCCGCAGAGGCACCCATTGTTAAAAGGAATTAGCATAGAATTTAGCATTGAAATAGCTAAATTAAGGCATTCGCTTGTAACTGCTACAGAAATAGTTACGTTGAAGTCAGAGCATACACATTCACCGAGGCACTTAGTACAAATCAAAACAGGAGAATTTAGCATTGAAATAACTAGGCGAATTTAGCATGGAAATAACTGGGTGATTTGCTAGTGACTGGTCACAGAAATGACTACAAATCTGAGCTATTCACAGTACTATATAGTGAACCAATAAAAACTAAAATATAAATTACCTTCATGTTATCAATAAACTCTATATTCTCCAATCAGCTAAGCTACCAACCATAAGTCGTTATATAACACAATGCTATATGGCGAAAAAATGGGTGGATTCTTACCCTCAAATTTCCGTACCACGGATAGCTACGGGCCCCGTTCAGACGGACGAGTTCGTCCATGGTCGGAACAGAGGAGGGGGAGAGAGACAGCTGCGAAGCCCTAGTATACTCCATGTTGTAAACCATACCATTAACCGTGGTGTGAGAGGTATTAAGAGGCAATGCTGGCGAAAGAGCTGCGGTCTGAAGGTCATCGTAAAATTACAATTAATTAAGAACAGAAATGATTTAACACATCTTTCCAGTGGTTACTGAGCCTGAATCCATCTTCTCGGTTGAAATTGTCTCTGTGCTTGTATATGTGAATGGCCTCATGAACGAATCTCTCATGGTAGCCAGTTGGTTTGCAAAGAACCTCCGTCTTGGAGAAGTCAATGTCATGTGAGCCCACTGAATTGTAACAGTGATCTGCCACGGCAGAGGAGTTCGTCTTACCGTGTTTCAAGTCTGCTTTATGTTCGCGGATGCGATCCGAGATATGTCTTTTGGTTTCTCCAATGTAGCTACTACCACAGAGGCACTTTAGTTTGTAAACGCCCGGGTACTGTATGTCTGGAAGAGCATCTTTTACAGATGGAACTAAATCACGGATTTTGTGTACTGTGTTGAATCGGACCTGGATCTTGTGTTTATTCAGGATTTTGGAGATCTTTTTAGTGACCCCTGCAATGTAGGGTAAGGTGATGGTTTTGAGTGGCTCCACAAGAGGATCCTTCTTCATGACTGGAGTGATGGCTTTGCGGATTGTGTAGTCGGAGTAGCCATTAGCCCTGAGAGCCTGGTGTACGTGTTTGAGTTCACTGGTAATGTGTTCCTGGTCGGAAATGCATTGGGCTCTATGGTATAGAGTCTTGATGAGGCAGTTCTTCTGGGATGGATGGTGGTGGGAATCCGGTTTCAAGTAAGCATCTGTATGGGTAGCTTTCCTGTAGACAGAGTGGCTCATTGAACCATCATGTCTCCGCATTTACACTAACCTCTGCTGTTGCAACTTCTCTCAATGCAAAACGAATTCTAGCTAGAACTAGCTTCGCTCTTATCTCGGAAAAAATCAGACTTACACGCACCGAACTCGATCAGTTAGACAAGACACTCTACAAATCACACTTAAAATTGACAGCAACAATGTCTACATCGGATTGGGAACATGTAGACAATATGACTACCTCTTCGGCTGCCACTATGTCGAACAAATGTAGGGACAATTTGATTTCCAAATTCAATCACCTCTCCAGCAAAAAATCGGATCCACACACCGAAAAGATAGACGTCAACAAAGTCGTAATTAATCGCAGTAACAGTTCCATTTCTGATGGTCTGAAATCCGTTTTAGCTAAAGGTCTAAACTTTGCTGTCACACCGAGACACTTACCGGTTAATGATATCATTGCCCATGTCGACGTTGCACTCAAGGGCTTGAGTCACATCTCTGCAGACGTAGCAAGATCTGAAATCGCTGCAACCCTCAAAAACGCTAAGTTGCCACCTAGCAACATCAGCAAAGACGAACGTTTTGAATTATCTCAATTAAAAAAGAGGGATGATATTGTCGTTCTCTCAGCCGACAAAGGCAATGCCACTGTCATCATGGACAAAACAGAATATAACAACAAAATTCAAGAACTACTCAACGATGGCAGCTATACAAAAATAAAAAGAGATCCCACCAACAGCCTGGTCACCAAAACGAACAAAATTATCTCTGATTCAACAGCATTAATTGATGAGAACAAACAGTTCTTGTTGAAACCCTCTGCTGCCAGACCACCAAGATTATATGGCCTTCCAAAGATACACAAAGAAGATACACCCCTTCGTCCCATCGTCTCTACTATCAGCTCCCCCACCTACAAACTGGCACGTTTTCTGGCTGATATACTGCGACCTTTCACTGGAAAAACCACCTCTGCGGTACTAAATTCTACTCACCTGGTATCGACAATCAAAGACATTTCCCTGTCCCCAAACGACCTGCTTGTCAGTTTTGATGTGGTGTCCTTGTTCACCAAAGTCCCGGTACCTGACACCATCGCTATCATTGAAGACCTGGTTCATCAAGGACTGCATACTGATGTACCCCCCCTGGTGAGACATTGCTTAACCAACACATACTTCACCTGGAATGGAACTTTCTACAAACAAACTGAGGGCACCCCAATGGGCTCCCCCCTATCTCCGGTTGTAGCCAACGTATTCATGGAAAAATTTGAAACTGACGCCATCCAGACTGCCACTCTACGCCCGACCTTATGGAAGAGGTACGTTGATGACACCTTTGTCATCTGGCCACATGGCCAGCCTGCTCTAGACCAATTCCGCGACCACATCAATTCCATACACCCAGCCATCAGATTTACCATGGAGGTCGAAAAAGATGGCAAACTACCCTTTCTGGATGTCTTAATTAAAAGGAGACATGATGGTTCAATGAGCCACTCTGTCTACAGGAAAGCTACCCATACAGATGCTTACTTGAAACCGGATTCCCACCACCATCCATCCCAGAAGAACTGCCTCATCAAGACTCTATACCATAGAGCCCAATGCATTTCCGACCAGGAACACATTACCAGTGAACTCAAACACGTACACCAGGCTCTCAGGGCTAATGGCTACTCCGACTACACAATCCGCAAAGCCATCACTCCAGTCATGAAGAAGGATCCTCTTGTGGAGCCACTCAAAACCATCACCTTACCCTACATTGCAGGGGTCACTAAAAAGATCTCCAAAATCCTGAATAAACACAAGATCCAGGTCCGATTCAACACAGTACACAAAATCCGTGATTTAGTTCCATCTGTAAAAGATGCTCTTCCAGACATACAGTACCCGGGCGTTTACAAACTAAAGTGCCTCTGTGGTAGTAGCTACATTGGAGAAACCAAAAGACATATCTCGGATCGCATCCGCGAACATAAAGCAGACTTGAAACACGGTAAGACGAACTCCTCTGCCGTGGCAGATCACTGTTACAATTCAGTGGGCTCACATGACATTGACTTCTCCAAGACGGAGGTTCTTTGCAAACCAACTGGCTACCATGAGAGATTCGTTCATGAGGCCATTCACATATACAAGCACAGAGACAATTTCAACCGAGAAGATGGATTCAGGCTCAGTAACCACTGGAAAGATGTGTTAAATCATTTCTGTTCTTAATTAATTGTAATTTTACGATGACCTTCAGACCGCAGCTCTTTCGCCAGCATTGCCTCTTAATACCTCTCACACCACGGTTAATGGTATGGTTTACAACATGGAGTATACTAGGGCTTCGCAGCTGTCTCTCTCCCCCTCCTCTGTTCCGACCATGGACGAACTCGTCCGTCTGAACGGGGCCCGTAGCTATCCGTGGTACGGAAATTTGAGGGTAAGAATCCACCCATTTTTTCGCCATATAGCATTGTGTTATATAACGACTTATGGTTGGTAGCTTAGCTGATTGGAGAATATAGAGTTTATTGATAACATGAAGGTAATTTATATTTTAGTTTTTATTGGTTCACTATATAGTACTGTGAATAGCTCAGATTTGTAGTCATTTCTGTGACCAGTCACTAGCAAATCACCCAGTTATTTCCATGCTAAATTCGCCTAGTTATTTCAATGCTAAATTCTCCTGTTTTGATTTGTACTAAGTGCCTCGGTGAATGTGTATGCTCTGACTTCAACGTAACTATTTCTGTAGCAGTTACAAGCGAATGCCTTAATTTAGCTATTTCAATGCTAAATTCTATGCTAATTCCTTTTAACAATGGGTGCCTCTGCGGATGTGTATGCTTTAACTTTTAACATAGCTATTTCTGTGACCAGTCACAAGCTAATCATTCAGCCTTTTCAATGCTAAATTTTATGCTAATTCCTTCGTCAAGGCTCTTTGTTCCTCTCACACAGCTTAAAAGCCGTGATCTGAACGTGGCTCTCTCACTCCAGCGCTGTCCTACCAGACAGTCTCGCTCCCTTCACCTGATGAAGGCCGCTTGTGTTGTGGCCGAAACGTCGTGAGAATATTATTGTTATTTTATTTTATCAATTTATTATTTTATTCTCATTCTACGTGACTTTACCGAAAGAACCAAAGAAGATGAATCATTGCAGTCACGAAAGCTTTAAATCGAAATTTTACTGGGACATCTGTTAAACGATTGGGACATCTGTGAAACTATGGGGACATCTGTTAACCTACTGGGACATCTGTGAAACTACTGGGACATATGTGAACCTATTGGGACATCTGTGAAACTATTGGGACATCTGTGAAACTATTGGGACATCTGTGAAACAACTGGGACATCTGTTAAACTAGTGGGACATCTGTTAAACTCCTGGGACATCTGTGAAACGATTGGGACATGGGTGAAACTATTGGAACATCTGTTAAACTATTGGGACATCTGTGAAACTACTGGTACATCTGTGAAACTATTGGGACATCTGTGAAACTATGGGGACATCTGTAAAACTAATGGGACATATGTGAAACTATTGGGGCGTCTGGGAAACTACTGGTACATGTGTGAAACTACTGGGACATCTCTAAAACTACTGGGACATCTGTTAAACTATTGGGACATCTGTGAAACTATGGGGACATCTGTGAAACTAATGGGACATATGTGAAACTATTGGGACATCTGTGAAACTATTGGGACATCTGTGAAACTACTGGTACATCTGTGAAACTATGGGGACATCTGTTAACCTATTGGGATATCTGTAAAACTACTGGGACATCTGTGAAACTATTGGGACATCTGTGAAACTATGGGGACATCTGTTAACCTACTGGGACATCTGTGAAACTACTGGGACATCTGTTAAACTATTGGGACATCTGTGAAACTATGGGGACATCTGTGAAACTATGGGGACATCTGTTAACCTACTGGGATATCTGTAAAACTACTGGGACATCTATGAAACTATTGGGACATCTGTGAAACTATGGGGACATCTGTTAACCTACTTGGACATCTGTGAAACTAATGGGACATATGTGAAACTATTGGGGCGTTTGTGAAACTACTGTGACATCTTTGAAACTACTGGGACATCTGTAAAACTACTGGGACATATGTGAACCTATTGGGACATCTGTGAAACTATTGGGACATCTGTGAAACTATTGGGACATCTGTGAAACTACTGGTACATCTGTGAAACTATTGGGACATCTGTGAAACTATGGGGACATCTGTAAAACTAATGGGACATATGTGAAACTATTGGGGCGTCTGGGAAACTACTGGTACATGTGTGAAACTACTGGGACATCTCTAAAACTACTGGGACATCTGTTAAACTATTGGGACATCTGTGAAACTATGGGGACATCTGTGAAACTAATGGGACATATGTGAAACTATTGGGACATCTGTGAAACTATTGGGACATCTGTGAAACTACTGGTACATCTGTGAAACTATGGGGACATCTGTTAACCTATTGGGATATCTGTAAAACTACTGGGACATCTGTGAAACTATTGGGACATCTGTGAAACTATGGGGACATCTGTTAACCTACTGGGACATCTGTGAAACTACTGGGACATCTGTTAAACTATTGGGACATCTGTGAAACTATGGGGACATCTGTGAAACTATGGGGACATCTGTTAACCTACTGGGATATCTGTAAAACTACTGGGACATCTATGAAACTATTGGGACATCTGTGAAACTATGGGGACATCTGTTAACCTACTTGGACATCTGTGAAACTAATGGGACATATGTGAAACTATTGGGGCGTTTGTGAAACTACTGTGACATCTTTGAAACTACTGGGACATCTGTAAAACTACTGGGACATATGTGAACCTATTGGGACATCTGTGAAACTATTGGGACATCTGTGAAACTATTGGGACATCTGTGAAACAACTGGGACATCTGTTAAACTATTGGGACATCTGGTAAACTCCTGGGACATCTGTGAAACTATTGGGACATGGGTGAAACTATTGGGACATCTGTTAAACTATTGGGACATCTGTGAAACTACTGGTACATCTGTGAAACTAGTGGGACATCTGTGAAACTATGGGGACATCTGTTAACCTACTGGGACATCTGTGAAACTACTGGGACATCTGTTAAACTACTGGGACATGTGTTAAACTATTCGGACATCTGTGAAACTATAGGGACATCTGTTAACCTACTGGGATATCTGTAAAACTACTTGGACATGGGTGAAACTATTGGGACATCTGTTAAACTATTGGGACATCTGTGAAACTACTGGTACATCTGTGAAACTATTGGGACATCTGTGAAACTATGGGGACATCTGTGAAACTAATGGGACATATGTGAAACTATTGGGGCGTCTGTGAAACTACTGGGAAATGTGTGAAACTACTGGGACATCTCTAAAACTACTGGGACATCTGTTAAACTATTGGGACATCTGTAAAACTATGGGGACATCTGTGAAACTAATGGGACATATGTGAAACTATTGGGACATCTGTGAAACTATTGGGACATCTGTGAAAGTATTGGGACATCTGTGAAACTATGCGGACATCTGTGAAACTAATGGGACATATGTGCAACTATTGGGACATCTCTGAAACTAATGGGACATATGTGAAACTATTGTGGCGTCTGTGAAACTACTGGGACATGTGTGAAACTACTGGGACATCTGTAAAACTATTGGTACATCTGTGAAACTATTGGGACATCTGTGAAACTATGGGGACATCTGTGAAACAAATGGGACATAGGTGAAACTATTGGGACATCTAAGAAACTATTGGAATATCTGTGAAACTATGGGGTCATCTGTGAAACTAATGGGACATTTGTGAAACTATTGGGACATCTGTGAAACTACTAGTACATCTGTGAAACTATTGGGACATCTGTGAAACTATGGGGACATCTGTGAAACTAATGGGACATATGTGAAACTATTGGGGCGTCTGTGAAACTACTGGGACATGTGTGAAACTACTGCGACATCTGTAAAACTTCTGGGACATCTGTTAAGCTATTGGGACATCTGTGAAACTATGGGGACATCTGCGAAACTAGTGGGACACATGTAAAACTACTGGGACATCTGTTAAACTATTGGGAAATCTGTGAAACTATGGGGACATCTGTGAAACTAATGGGACATATGTGAAACTATTGGGACATCTGTGAAACTACTAGTACATCTGTGAAACTATTGGGACATCTGTGAAACTATTGGGACATCTGTGAAACTACTGGTACATCTGTGAAACTATGGGGACATCTGTGAAACTATTGGGACATCTGGGAAACTATTGGGACATCTGTGAAACTAATGGGACATCTGTGAAACTACTGGGACATCTGTAAAACTACTGGGACATATGTGACCCTATTGGGACATCTGTGAAACTATGGGGACATCTGTTAACCTACTGGGACATCTGTGAAACTACTGGGACATCTGTGAAAATAATGGGACATCTTTGAAACTATTGGGACATCTGTGAAACTATGGGGACATCTGTGAATCTAATGGGACATATGTGAAACTATTGGGGCGTCTGTGAAACTACTGGGACATGTGTGAAACTACTGGGACATCTGTAAAACTACTGGTACATCTGTGAAACTATTGGGACATCTGTGAAACTATGGGGACATCTGTGAAACAAATGGGACATAGGTGAAACTATTGGGACATCTATGAAACTATTGGAATATCTGTGAAACTATGGGGTCATCTGTGAAACTGATGGGACATTTGTGAAACTATTGGGACATCTGTGAAACTACTAGTACATCTGTGAAACTATTGGGACATCTGTGAAACTATGGGGACATCTGTGAAACTAATGGGACATATGTGAAACTATTGGGGCGTCTGTGAAACTACTGGGACATGTGTGAAACTACTAGGACATCTGTTAAACTTCTGGGACATCTGTTAAACTATTGGGACATCTGTGAAACTATGGGGACATCTGCGAAACTACTGGGACACCTGTAAAACTACTGGGATATCTGTTAAACTATTGGGAAATCTGTGAAACTATGGGGACATCTGTGAAACTAATGGGACATATGTGAAACTATTGGGACATCTGTGAAACTACTAATACATCTGTGAAACTATTGGGACATCTGTGAAACTATTGGGACATCTGTGAAACTACTGGTACATCTGTGAAACTATGGGGACATCTGTGAAACTATTGGGACATCTGGGAAACTATTGGGACATCTGTGAAACTATGGGGACATCTGTGAAACTACTGGGACATCTGTAAAACTACTGGGACATATGTGACCCTATTGGGACATCTGTGAAACTATGGGGACATCTGTTAACCTACTGGGACATCTGTGAATCTACTGGGACATCTGTTAAACTACTGGGACATCTGTTCAACTATTGGGACATCTGTGAAACTATGGGGACATCTGTTAACCTACTGGGATAACTGTAAAACTACTGGGACATCTGTGAAACGATTGGGACATCTGTGAAACTATGGGGACATCTGTTAACCTACTGGGACATCTGTGAAACTACTGGGACATCTGTTAAACTACTGGGACATCTGTTAAACTTTTGGGACATATGTGAAACTACTGGGACATCTGTAAAACTACTGGGATATATGTGAACCTATTCGGACATCTGTGAAACTATTGGGACATCTATGAAACAACTGGGACATCTGTTAAACTTTTGGGACATCTGTTAAACTCCTGGGACATCTGTGGAACTATTGGGACATGGGTGACACTATTGGGACATCTGTTAAACTATTGGGACATCTGTGAAACTATTGGTACATCTCTGAAACTATTGGGACATCTGTGAAACTATGGGGACATCTGTGAAACTAATGGGACATATGTGAAACTATTGGGACATCTGTGAAACTATTGGGACATCTGTGAAACTATGCGGACATCTGTGAAACTAATGGGACATATGTGCAACTATTGGGACATCTCTGAAACTAATGGGACATATGTGAAACTATTGTGGCGTCTGTGAAACTACTGGGACATGTGTGAAACTACTGGGACATCTGTAAAACTATTGGTACATCTGTGAAACTATTGGGACATCTGTGAAACTATGGGGACATCTGTGAAACAAATGGGACATATGTGAAACTATTGGGACATCTGTGAAACTACTAGTACATCTGTGAAACTATTGGGACATCTGTGAAACTATTGGGACATCTGTGAAACTACTGGTACATCTGTGAAACTATGGGGACATCTGTGAAACTATTGGGACATCTGGGAAACTATTGGGACATCTGTGAAACTATGGGGACATCTGTGAAACTAATGGGACATCTGTGAAACTACTGGGACATCTGTAAAACTACTGGGACATATGTGACCCTATTGGGACATCTGTGAAACTATGGGGACATCTGTTAACCTACTGGGACATCTGTGAAACTATGGGGACATCTGTGAATCTAATGGGACATATGTGAAACTATTGGGGCGTCTGTGAAACTACTGGGACATGTGTGAAACTACTGGGATATCTGTAAAACTATTGGTACATCTGTGAAACTATTGGGACATCTGTGAAACTATGGGGACATCTGTGAAACAAATGGGACATAGGTGAAACTATTGGGACATCTAAGAAACTATTGGAATATCTGTGAAACTATGGGGTCATCTGTGAAACTAATGGGACATTTGTGAAACTATTGGGACATCTGTGAAACTACTAGTACATCTGTGAAACTATTGGGACATCTGTGAAACTATGGGGACATCTGTGAAACTAATGGGACATATGTGAAACTATTGGGGCGTCTGTGAAACTACTGGGACATGTGTGAAACTACTGCGACATCTGTAAAACTTCTGGGACATCTGTTAAGCTATTGGGACATCTGTGAAACTATGGGGACATCTGCGAAACTACTGGGACACATGTAAAACTACTGGGACATCTGTTAAACTATTGGGAAATCTGTGAAACTATGGGGACATCTGTGAAACTAATGGGACATTTGTGAAACTATTGGGACATCTGTGAAACTACTAGTACATCTGTGAAACTATTGGGACATCTGTGAAACTATTGGGACATCTGTGAAACTACTGGTACATCTGTGAAACTATGGGGACATCTGTGAAACTATTGGGACATCTGGGAAACTATTGGGACATCTGTGAAACTATTGGGACATCTGTGAAACTACTGGGACATCTGTAAAACTACTGGGACATATGTGACCCTATTGGGACATCTGTGAAACTATGGGGACATCTGTTAACCTACTGGGACATCTGTGAAACTACTGGGACATCTGTGAAAATAATGGGACATCTTTGAAACTATTGGGACATCTGTGAAACTATGGGGACATCTGTGAATCTAATGGGACATATGTGAAACTATTGGGGCGTCTGTGAAACTACTGGGACATGTGTGAAACTACTGGGACATCTGTAAAACTACTGGTACATCTGTGAAACTATTGGGACATCTGTGAAACTATGGGGACATCTGTGAAACAAATGGGACATAGGTGAAACTATTGGGACATCTATGAAACTATTGGAATATCTGTGAAACTATGGGGTCATCTGTGAAACTGATGGGACATTTGTGAAACTATTGGGACATCTGTGAAACTACTAGTACATCTGTGAAACTATTGGGACATCTGTGAAACTATGGGGACATCTGTGAAACTAATGGGACATATGTGAAACTATTGGGGCGTCTGTGAAACTACTGGGACATGTGTGAAACTACTAGGACATCTGTAAAACTTCTGGGACATCTGTTAAACTATTGGGACATCTGTGAAACTATGGGGACATCTGCGAAACTACTGGGACACCTGTAAAACTACTGGGATATCTGTTAAACTATTGGGAAATCTGTGAAACTATGGGGACATCTGTGAAACTAATGGGACATATGTGAAACTATTGGGACATCTGTGAAACTACTAATACATCTGTGAAACTATTGGGACATCTGTGAAACTATTGGGACATCTGTGAAACTACTGGTACATCTGTGAAACTATGGGGACATCTGTGAAACTATTGGGACATCTGGGAAACTATTGGGACATCTGTGAAACTATGGGGACATCTGTGAAACTACTGGGACATCTGTAAAACTACTGGGACATATGTGACCCTATTGGGACATCTGTGAAACTATGGGGACATCTGTTAACCTACTGGGACATCTGTGAATCTACTGGGACATCTGTTAAACTACTGGGACATCTGTTCAACTATTGGGACATCTGTGAAACTATGGGGACATCTGTTAACCTACTGGGATAACTGTAAAACTACTGGGACATCTGTGAAACGATTGGGACATCTGTGAAACTATGGGGACATCTGTTAACCTACTGGGACATCTGTGAAACTACTGGGACATCTGTTAAACTACTGGGACATCTGTTAAACTTTTGGGACATATGTGAAACTACTGGGACATCTGTAAAACTACTGGGATATATGTGAACCTATTCGGACATCTGTGAAACTATTGGGACATCTATGAAACAACTGGGACATCTGTTAAACTTTTGGGACATCTGTTAAACTCCTGGGACATCTGTGGAACTATTGGGACATGGGTGACACTATTGGGACATCTGTTAAACTATTGGGACATCTGTGAAACTATTGGTACATCTCTGAAACTATTGGGACATCTGTGAAACTATGGGGACATCTGTGAAACTAATGGGACATATGTGAAACTATTGGGACATCTGTGAAACTATTGGGACATCTGTGAAACTATGCGGACATCTGTGAAACTAATGGGACATATGTGCAACTATTGGGACATCTCTGAAACTAATGGGACATATGTAAAACTATTGTGGCGTCTGTGAAACTACTGGGACATGTGTGAAACTACTGGGACATCTGTAAAACTATTGGTACATCTGTGAAACTATTGGGACATCTGTGAAACTATGGGGACATCTGTGAAACAAATGGGACATATGTGAAACTATTGGGACATCTGTGAAACTACTAGTACATCTGTGAAACTATTGGGACATCTGTGAAACTATTGGGACATCTGTGAAACTACTGGTACATCTGTGAAACTATGGGGACATCTGTGAAACTATTGGGACATCTGGGAAACTATTGGGACATCTGTGAAACTATGGGGACATCTGTGAAACTAATGGGACATCTGTGAAACTACTGGGACATCTGTAAAACTACTGGGACATATGTGACCCTATTGGGACATCTGTGAAACTATGGGGACATCTGTTAACCTACTGGGACATCTGTGAAACTATGGGGACATCTGTGAATCTAATGGGACATATGTGAAACTATTGGGGCGTCTGTGAAACTACTGGGACATCTGTAAAACTACTGGTACATCTGTGAAACTATTGGGACATCTGTGAAACTATGGGGACATCTGTGAAACAAATGGGACATAGGTGAAACTATTGGGACATCTATGAAACTATTGGAATATCTGTGAAACTATGGGGTCATCTGTGAAACTGATGGGACATTTGTGAAACTATTGGGACATCTGTGAAACTACTAGTACATCTGTGAAACTATTGGGACATCTGTGAAACTATGGGGACATCTGTGAAACTAATGGGACATATGTGAAACTATTGGGGCGTCTGTGAAACTACTGGGACATGTGTGAAACTACTGGGACATCTGTAAAACTTCTGGGACATCTGTTAAACTATTGGGACATCTGTGAAACTATGGGGACATCTGCAAAACTACTGGGACATCTGTAAAACTACTGGGATATCTGTTAAACTATTGGGAAATCTGTGAAACTATGGGGACATCTGTGAAACTAATGGGACATCTGTGAAACTAATGGAACATATGTGAAACTATTGGGACATCTGTGAAACTACTAGTACATCTGTGAAACTATTGGGACATCTGTGAAACTATTGGGACATCTGTGAAACTACTGGTACATCTGTGAAACTATGGGGACATCTGTGAAACTATTGGGACATCTGGGAAACTATTGGGACATCTGTGAAACTATGGGGACATCTGTGAAACTACTGGGACATCTGTAAAACTACTGAGACATATGTGACCCTATTGGGACATCTGTGAAACTATGGGGACATCTGTTAACCTACTGGGACATCTGTGAATCTACTGGGACATCTGTTAAACTACTGGAACATCTGTTCAACTATTGGGACATCTGTTAAACTACTGGGACATCTGTTAAACTTTTGGGACATATGTGAAACTACTGGGACATCTGTAAAACTACTGGGATATATGTGAACCTATTCGCACATCTGTGAAACTATTGGGACATCTATGAAACAACTGGGACATCTGTTAAACTTTTGGGACATCTGTTAAACTCCTGGGACATCTGTGAAACTATTGGGACATGGGTGACACTATTGGGACATCTGTTAAACTATTGGGACATCTGTGAAACTATTGGTACATCTCTGAAACTATTGGGACATCTGTGAAACTACTAGTACATCTGTGAAACTATTGGGACACCTGTGAAACTATTGCGACATCTGTGAAACTACTGGTACATCTGTGAAACTATGGGGACATCTGTGAAACTATTGGGACATCTGGGAAACTATTGGGACATCTGTGAAACTATGGGGACATCTGTGAAACTACTGGGACATCTGTAAAACTACTGGGACATATGTGACCCTATTGGGACATCTGTGAAACTATGGGGACATCTGTTAACCTACTGGGACATCTGTGAATCTACTGGGACATCTGTTAAACTACTGGGACATCTGTTCAACTATTGGGACATCTGTGAAACTATGGGGACATCTGTTATCCTACTGGGATAACTGTAAAACTACTGGGACATCTGTGAAACGATTGGGACATCTGTGAAACTATGGGGACATCTGTTAACCTACTGGGACATCTGTGAAACTACTGGGACATCTGTTAAACTACTGGGACATCTGTTAAACTATTGGGACATATGTGAATCTACTGGGACATCTGTAAAACTACTGGGATATATGTGAACCTATTCGGACATCTGTGAAACTATTGGGACATCTATGAAACAACTGGGACATCTGTTAAACTTTTGGGACATCTGTTAAACTCCTGGGACATCTGTGAAACTGTTGGGACATGGGTGACACTATTGGGACAATAGTGTCACCCATGTGGTACAGTACACAAAATTGAAAAAACTAGTATCTTGCACTAAAGACGCATTACCTAAACTATCAACAGAAGGTGTATATCGTATTAATTGTTCATGTGGCAGCTGCTACATTGGGCAGACGGGACGTAGCATCAGCGTAAGACTAAAAGAACATCAGAGAAATATTAAATTATCTCAAACACAACTGTCGGCAGTGGCAGAACATGCTTGTCAACAAGGACACTCAATTGATTTTGACAATGTTGCAGTGGTGTGTAAAACTAATTATTACTGGCAAAGACTAATTAGAGAATCCATTGAATTTGAGAGGAACAAGAATAACTTTAATCGCTCTGACAGCTACCGGCTTAGTGCGGCCTGGAAGCGTATTATTAAATAATACACATTACATTTTGATTTAAAGAATTACTAATCTACAACTAATTACTAATCATAACCAATGACTGATTACTAATCGATTATAAAATTACATTACCCCCCCCCCTCCGCCTCTAATCACTGCACCTGATGAGTTAAGTGATGACGTCACCCTGCTGCTCTATATAAAACCGGGAGCAAGCGAGGGCTTTACCATTCTGGCGAATTGCCCGATGATGCTGGAAGTATTTACCAGCGAAACGTCGTACTCAAACTGTAAATGTGGATTAACTCTTCAACACACCGGTGGGCTGAAGTAGTGAATTATTTGTCTTTTGTCAACGTGACACTTTTTTTTTGCTGATTGGCTGTGTCGGGTGGTGGAGGGTTACGACACATTTATAAATAAACGCGATCTAACCCAAAAAACTTTATTATGAATAATATTGGTCGCGAAAGCCTACGTGTTAAACTGATTGGGACATCTGTTAAACTATTGGGACATCTGTGAAACTATTGGTACATCTCTGAAACTATTGGGACATCTGTGAAACTATGGGGACATCTGTGAAACTAAGGGGACATCTGTGAAACTAATGGGACATATGTGAAACTATTGGGGCGTCTGTGAAACTACTGGGAAATGTGTGAAACTACTGGGACATCTGTTAAACTATTGGAACATCTGTGAAACTATGGGGACATCTGTGAAACTAATGGGACATCTGTGAAACTATTGGGACATCTGTGAAACTACTGCTACATCTGTGAAACTATCGGGACATCTGTTAACCTACTGGGATGTCTGTAAAACTTCTGGGACATCTGTGAAACTATTGGGACATCTGTGAAACTCTTGGGACATCTGTGAAACTACTGGTACATCTGTGAAACTATTGGGACATCTGTGAAACTATGGGGACATCTGTGAAACAAATGGGACATAGGTGAAACTATTGGGACATATGTGAATCTATTGGGACATCTGTGAAACTATTGGGACATCTGTGAAACTACTGGTACATCTGTGAAACTATGGGGACATCTGTTAACCTATTGGGATATCTGTAAAACTACTGGGACATTTGTGAAACTATGGGAACATCTGTGAAACTATGGGGACATCTGTGAAACTACTGGGACATCTGTGAAACTACTGGGACATCTGTTAAACTACTGGGACATGTGTTAAACTATTGGTACATTTGTGAAACTATGGGGACATCTGTTAACCTACTGGGATATCTGTAAAACTACTGGGACATCTGTGAAACGATTGGGACATCTGTGAAACTATGGGGACATCTGTTAACCTACTGGGACATCTGTGAAACTACTGGGACATCTGTTAAACTACTGGGACATCTGTTAAACTATTGGGACATCTGTGAAAAAACGCCAACCCATAAACAAACCCTTTAACGCCAACCCTTAAACGCCAACCCTTAAACGCCAACCCTTAAACGCCAACCCTTAAACGCCAACCCTTAAACGCCAACCCTTAAACGCCAACCCTTAAACGCCAACGTTTAAAGGCCAACCCTTAAATACCAACCGTTAAACGCCATCCCTTAAACACCAAGTTTTAAACACCAACCATTTGAACGCCAACCCATAAACGCCCACCTCTAAACACCAACCCTTAAACGCCAACCCTTAAACACCAACCCTTAAACTCCAACCCTTAAACGCCAACCCTTAAACGCCAACTCGTAAACACCAACCCTTAATCGCCAACCCTTTAACGCCAACCGTTAAAGCAAACCTTTACACGCCAAACCCTTAAACACCAACCCTCAAACGCCATCCATTAAACACCAACCATTAAACGCCAACCCTTAAACGCCAAAACCTAAACACGCTTAAACGCCAACCCTTAAATGCCAACCCTTAAACGCCAACCCTTAAACCCCAACCATTAAACGTCAACGCTTAAACGCCAACCCTTAAACGCCAACGTGGTACATCTGTGAAACTATGGGGACATCTGTTAACCTACTGGGACATCTGTGAAACTACTGGGACATCTGTTAAACTACTGGGACATCTGTTAAACTATTGGGACATCTGTTAACCTACTGGGATATCTGTAAAACTACTGGGACATCTATGAAACTATTGGGACATCTGTGAAACTATGGGGACATCTGTTAACCTACTGGGACATCTATGAAACTACTGGGACATATGTTAAACTACTGGGACATCTGTAAAACTACTGGAACATATGTGAACCTATTGGGACATCTGTGAAACTATTGGGACATCATTGAAACTATTGGGGCATCTGTGAAACAACTGGGACATCTGTTAAACTATTGGGACATCTGTTAAACTCCTGGGACATCTGTGAAACTATTAGGACATGGGTGAAACTATTGGGACATATGTTAAACTGTTGGGACATCTGTGAAACTACTGGTACATCTGTGAAACTATTGGGACATCTGTGAAACTATGGGGACATCTGTGAAACTAATGGGACATATGTGAAACTATTGGGGCGTCTGTGAAACTACTGGGACATGTGTGAAACTACTGGGACATCTGTAAAACTACTGGGACATCTGTTAAACTTTTGGGATATCTGTGAAACTATGGGGACATCTGTGAAACTAATGGGACATCTGTGAAACTATTGGGACATCTGTGAAACTATGGGGACATCTGTGAATCTAATGGGACATATGTGAAACTATGGGGTCATCTGTGAAACTAATGGGACATTTGTGAAACTATTGGGACATCTGTGAAACTACTAGTACATCTGTGAAACTATTGGGACATCTGTGAAACTATGGGGACATCTGTGAAACTAATGGGACATATGTGAAACTATTGGGGCGTCTGTGAAACTACTGGGACATGTGTGAAACTACTGGGACATCTGTGAAACGATTGGGACATCTGTGAAACTATGGGGACATCTGTTAACCTACTGGGACATCTGTGAAACTACTGGGACATCTGTTAAACTACTGGGACATCTGTTAAACTATTGGGACATCTGTGAAAAAACGCCAACCCATAAACAAACCCTTTAACGCCAACCCTTAAACGCCAACCCTTAAACGCCAACCCTTAAACGCCAACCCTTAAACGCCAACCCTTAAACGCCAACCCTTAAACGCCAACCCTTAAACGCCAACGTTTAAAGGCCAACCCTTAAATACCAACCGTTAAACGCCATCCCATAAACACCAAGTTTTAAACACCAACCATTTGAACGCCAACCCATAAACGCCCACCTCTAAACAGCAACCCTTAAACGCCAACCCTTAAACACCAACCCTTAAACTCCAACCCTTAAACGCCAACCCTTAAACGCCAACCCGTAAACACCAACCCTTAATCGCCAACCCTTTAACGCCAACCTGTTAAAGGCAAACCTTTACACGCCAAACCCTTAAACACCAACCCTCAAACGCCATCCATTAAACACCAACCATTAAACGCCAACCCTTAAACGCCAAAACCTAAACACGCTTAAACGCCAACCCTTAAATGCCAACCCTTAAACGCCAACCCTTAAACCCCAACCATTAAACGTCAACGCTTAAACGCCAACCCTTAAACGCCAACGTGGTACATCTGTGAAACTATGGGGACATCTGTTAACCAATTGGGATATCTGTAAAACTACTGCGACATCTGTGAAACTATTGGGACATCTGTGAAACTATGAGGGCATCTGTTAACCTACTGGGATATCTGTAAAACTACTGGGACATCTATGAAACTATTGGGACATCTGTGAAACTATGGGGACATCTGTTAACCTACTTGGACATCTGTGAAACTAATGGGACATTTGTGAAACTATTGGGGCGTCTGTGAAACTACTGGGACATCTTTGAAACTACTGGGACATCTGTAAAACTACTGGGACATATGTGAACCTATTGGGACATCTGTGAAACTTTTGGGACATCTGTGAAACTATTGGGACATCTGTGAAACAACTGGGACATCTATTAAACTATTGGGACATCTGTTAAACTCCTGGGACATCTGTGAAACTATGGGGACATGGGGGAAACTATTGGTACATCTGTTAAACTATTGGGACATCTGTGAAACTACTGGGACATCTGTGAAACTATGGGGACATCTGTGAAACTAATGGGACATATGTGAAACTATTGGGGCGTCTGTGAAACTACTGGGACATGTGTGATACTATTGGGACATCTGTGAAACTGCTGGTACATCTGTGAAACTTTGGGGACATCTGTTAACATATTGGGATATCTGTAAAACTACTGGGACATCTGTGAAACTATTGGGACATCTGTGAAACTATGGGGACATCTGTTAACCTACTGGGACATCTGTGAAACGACTGGGACATCTGTTAAACTACTGGGACATGTGTTAAACTATTGGGACATCTGTGAAACTATGGGGACATCTGTTAACCTACTGGGATATCTGCAAAACTACTGGGACATCTGTTAAACGATTGGGACATCTGTGAAACTATGGGGACATCTGTTAACCTACTGGGACATCTGTGAAACTACTGGGACATATGTGAACCTATTGGGACATCTGTGAAACTATTGGGACATCTGTGAAACTATTGGGACATCTGTGAAACAACTGGGACATCTGTTAAACTAGTGGGACATCTGTTAAACTCCTGGGACATCTGTGAAACGATTGGGACATGGGTGAAACTATTGGAACATCTGTTAAACTATTGGGACATCTGTGAAACTACTGGTACATCTGTGAAACTATTGGGACATCTGTGAAACTATGGGGACATCTGTAAAACTAATGGGACATATGTGAAACTATTGGGGCGTCTGGGAAACTACTGGTACATGTGTGAAACTACTGGGACATCTCTAAAACTACTGGGACATCTGTTAAACTATTGGGACATCTGTGAAACTATGGGGACATCTGTGAAACTACTAGTACATCTGTGAAACTATTGGGACATCTGTGAAACTATGGGGACATCTGTGAAACTAATGGGACATATGTGAAACTATTGGGGCGTCTGTGAAACTACTGGGACATGTGTGAAACTACTGGGACATCTGTAAAACTTCTGGGACATCTGTTAAACTATTGGGACATCTGTGAAACTATGGGGACATCTGCAAAACTACTGGGACATCTGTAAAACTACTGGGATATCTGTTAAACTATTGGGAAATCTGTGAAACTATGGGGACATCTGTGAAACTAATGGGACATCTGTGAAACTAATGGGACATATGTGAAACTATTGGGACATCTGTGAAACTACTAGTACATCTGTGAAACTATTGGGACATCTGTGAAACTATTGGGACATCTGTGAAACTACTGGTACATCTGTGAAACTATGGGGACATCTGTGAAACTATTGGGACATCTGGGAAACTATTGGGACATCTGTGAAACTATGGGGACATCTGTGAAACTACTGGGACATCTGTAAAACTACTGAGACATATGTGACCCTATTGGGACATCTGTGAAACTATGGGGACATCTGTTAACCTACTGGGACATCTGTGAATCTACTGGGACATCTGTTAAACTACTGGAACATCTGTTCAACTATTGGGACATCTGTTAAACTACTGGGACATCTGTTAAACTTTTGGGACATATGTGAAACTACTGGGACATCTGTAAAACTACTGGGATATATGTGAACCTATTCGCACATCTGTGAAACTATTGGGACATCTATGAAACAACTGGGACATCTGTTAAACTTTTGGGACATCTGTTAAACTCCTGGGACATCTGTGAAACTATTGGGACATGGGTGACACTATTGGGACATCTGTTAAACTATTGGGACATCTGTGAAACTATTGGTACATCTCTGAAACTATTGGGACATCTGTGAAACTACTAGTACATCTGTGAAACTATTGGGACACCTGTGAAACTATTGCGACATCTGTGAAACTACTGGTACATCTGTGAAACTATGGGGACATCTGTGAAACTATTGGGACATCTGGGAAACTATTGGGACATCTGTGAAACTATGGGGACATCTGTGAAACTACTGGGACATCTGTAAAACTACTGGGACATATGTGACCCTATTGGGACATCTGTGAAACTATGGGGACATCTGTTAACCTACTGGGACATCTGTGAATCTACTGGGACATCTGTTAAACTACTGGGACATCTGTTCAACTATTGGGACATCTGTGAAACTATGGGGACATCTGTTATCCTACTGGGATAACTGTAAAACTACTGGGACATCTGTGAAACGATTGGGACATCTGTGAAACTATGGGGACATCTGTTAACCTACTGGGACATCTGTGAAACTACTGGGACATCTGTTAAACTACTGGGACATCTGTTAAACTATTGGGACATATGTGAATCTACTGGGACATCTGTAAAACTACTGGGATATATGTGAACCTATTCGGACATCTGTGAAACTATTGGGACATCTATGAAACAACTGGGACATCTGTTAAACTTTTGGGACATCTGTTAAACTCCTGGGACATCTGTGAAACTATTGGGACATGGGTGACACTATTGGGACAATAGTGTCACCCATGTGGTACAGTACACAAAATTGAAAAAACTAGTATCTTGCACTAAAGACGCATTACCTAAACTATCAACAGAAGGTGTATATCGTATTAATTGTTCATGTGGCAGCTGCTACATTGGGCAGACGGGACGTAGCATCAGCGTAAGACTAAAAGAACATCAGAGAAATATTAAATTATCTCAAACACAACTGTCGGCAGTGGCAGAACATGCTTGTCAACAAGGACACTCAATTGATTTTGACAATGTTGCAGTGGTGTGTAAAACTAATTATTACTGGCAAAGACTAATTAGAGAATCCATTGAATTTGAGAGGAACAAGAATAACTTTAATCGCTCTGACAGCTACCGGCTTAGTGCGGCCTGGAAGCGTATTATTAAATAATACACATTACATTTTGATTTAAAGAATTACTAATCTACAACTAATTACTAATCATAACCAATGACTGATTACTAATCGATTATAAAATTACATTACCCCCCCCCCTCCGCCTCTAATCACTGCACCTGATGAGTTAAGTGATGACGTCACCCTGCTGCTCTATATAAAACCGGGAGCAAGCGAGGGCTTTACCATTCTGGCGAATTGCCCGATGATGCTGGAAGTATTTACCAGCGAAACGTCGTACTCAAACTGTAAATGTGGATTAACTCTTCAACACACCGGTGGGCTGAAGTAGTGAATTATTTGTCTTTTGTCAACGTGACACTTTTTTTTTGCTGATTGGCTGTGTCGGGTGGTGGAGGGTTACGACACATTTATAAATAAACGCGATCTAACCCAAAAAACTTTATTATGAATAATATTGGTCGCGAAAGCCTACGTGTTAAACTGATTGGGACATCTGTTAAACTATTGGGACATCTGTGAAACTATTGGTACATCTCTGAAACTATTGGGACATCTGTGAAACTATGGGGACATCTGTGAAACTAAGGGGACATCTGTGAAACTAATGGGACATATGTGAAACTATTGGGGCGTCTGTGAAACTACTGGGAAATGTGTGAAACTACTGGGACATCTGTTAAACTATTGGAACATCTGTGAAACTATGGGGACATCTGTGAAACTAATGGGACATCTGTGAAACTATTGGGACATCTGTGAAACTACTGCTACATCTGTGAAACTATCGGGACATCTGTTAACCTACTGGGATGTCTGTAAAACTTCTGGGACATCTGTGAAACTATTGGGACATCTGTGAAACTCTTGGGACATCTGTGAAACTACTGGTACATCTGTGAAACTATTGGGACATCTGTGAAACTATGGGGACATCTGTGAAACAAATGGGACATAGGTGAAACTATTGGGACATATGTGAATCTATTGGGACATCTGTGAAACTATTGGGACATCTGTGAAACTACTGGTACATCTGTGAAACTATGGGGACATCTGTTAACCTATTGGGATATCTGTAAAACTACTGGGACATTTGTGAAACTATGGGAACATCTGTGAAACTATGGGGACATCTGTGAAACTACTGGGACATCTGTGAAACTACTGGGACATCTGTTAAACTACTGGGACATGTGTTAAACTATTGGTACATTTGTGAAACTATGGGGACATCTGTTAACCTACTGGGATATCTGTAAAACTACTGGGACATCTGTGAAACGATTGGGACATCTGTGAAACTATGGGGACATCTGTTAACCTACTGGGACATCTGTGAAACTACTGGGACATCTGTTAAACTACTGGGACATCTGTTAAACTATTGGGACATCTGTGAAAAAACGCCAACCCATAAACAAACCCTTTAACGCCAACCCTTAAACGCCAACCCTTAAACGCCAACCCTTAAACGCCAACCCTTAAACGCCAACCCTTAAACGCCAACCCTTAAACGCCAACCCTTAAACGCCAACGTTTAAAGGCCAACCCTTAAATACCAACCGTTAAACGCCATCCCTTAAACACCAAGTTTTAAACACCAACCATTTGAACGCCAACCCATAAACGCCCACCTCTAAACACCAACCCTTAAACGCCAACCCTTAAACACCAACCCTTAAACTCCAACCCTTAAACGCCAACCCTTAAACGCCAACTCGTAAACACCAACCCTTAATCGCCAACCCTTTAACGCCAACCGTTAAAGCAAACCTTTACACGCCAAACCCTTAAACACCAACCCTCAAACGCCATCCATTAAACACCAACCATTAAACGCCAACCCTTAAACGCCAAAACCTAAACACGCTTAAACGCCAACCCTTAAATGCCAACCCTTAAACGCCAACCCTTAAACCCCAACCATTAAACGTCAACGCTTAAACGCCAACCCTTAAACGCCAACGTGGTACATCTGTGAAACTATGGGGACATCTGTTAACCTACTGGGACATCTGTGAAACTACTGGGACATCTGTTAAACTACTGGGACATCTGTTAAACTATTGGGACATCTGTTAACCTACTGGGATATCTGTAAAACTACTGGGACATCTATGAAACTATTGGGACATCTGTGAAACTATGGGGACATCTGTTAACCTACTGGGACATCTATGAAACTACTGGGACATATGTTAAACTACTGGGACATCTGTAAAACTACTGGAACATATGTGAACCTATTGGGACATCTGTGAAACTATTGGGACATCATTGAAACTATTGGGGCATCTGTGAAACAACTGGGACATCTGTTAAACTATTGGGACATCTGTTAAACTCCTGGGACATCTGTGAAACTATTAGGACATGGGTGAAACTATTGGGACATATGTTAAACTGTTGGGACATCTGTGAAACTACTGGTACATCTGTGAAACTATTGGGACATCTGTGAAACTATGGGGACATCTGTGAAACTAATGGGACATATGTGAAACTATTGGGGCGTCTGTGAAACTACTGGGACATGTGTGAAACTACTGGGACATCTGTAAAACTACTGGGACATCTGTTAAACTTTTGGGATATCTGTGAAACTATGGGGACATCTGTGAAACTAATGGGACATCTGTGAAACTATTGGGACATCTGTGAAACTATGGGGACATCTGTGAATCTAATGGGACATATGTGAAACTATGGGGTCATCTGTGAAACTAATGGGACATTTGTGAAACTATTGGGACATCTGTGAAACTACTAGTACATCTGTGAAACTATTGGGACATCTGTGAAACTATGGGGACATCTGTGAAACTAATGGGACATATGTGAAACTATTGGGGCGTCTGTGAAACTACTGGGACATGTGTGAAACTACTGGGACATCTGTGAAACGATTGGGACATCTGTGAAACTATGGGGACATCTGTTAACCTACTGGGACATCTGTGAAACTACTGGGACATCTGTTAAACTACTGGGACATCTGTTAAACTATTGGGACATCTGTGAAAAAACGCCAACCCATAAACAAACCCTTTAACGCCAACCCTTAAACGCCAACCCTTAAACGCCAACCCTTAAACGCCAACCCTTAAACGCCAACCCTTAAACGCCAACCCTTAAACGCCAACCCTTAAACGCCAACCCTTAAACGCCAACGTTTAAAGGCCAACCCTTAAATACCAACCGTTAAACGCCATCCCATAAACACCAAGTTTTAAACACCAACCATTTGAACGCCAACCCATAAACGCCCACCTCTAAACAGCAACCCTTAAACGCCAACCCTTAAACACCAACCCTTAAACTCCAACCCTTAAACGCCAACCCTTAAACGCCAACCCGTAAACACCAACCCTTAATCGCCAACCCTTTAACGCCAACCTGTTAAAGGCAAACCTTTACACGCCAAACCCTTAAACACCAACCCTCAAACGCCATCCATTAAACACCAACCATTAAACGCCAACCCTTAAACGCCAAAACCTAAACACGCTTAAACGCCAACCCTTAAATGCCAACCCTTAAACGCCAACCCTTAAACCCCAACCATTAAACGTCAACGCTTAAACGCCAACCCTTAAACGCCAACGTGGTACATCTGTGAAACTATGGGGACATCTGTTAACCAATTGGGATATCTGTAAAACTACTGCGACATCTGTGAAACTATTGGGACATCTGTGAAACTATGAGGGCATCTGTTAACCTACTGGGATATCTGTAAAACTACTGGGACATCTATGAAACTATTGGGACATCTGTGAAACTATGGGGACATCTGTTAACCTACTTGGACATCTGTGAAACTAATGGGACATTTGTGAAACTATTGGGGCGTCTGTGAAACTACTGGGACATCTTTGAAACTACTGGGACATCTGTAAAACTACTGGGACATATGTGAACCTATTGGGACATCTGTGAAACTTTTGGGACATCTGTGAAACTATTGGGACATCTGTGAAACAACTGGGACATCTATTAAACTATTGGGACATCTGTTAAACTCCTGGGACATCTGTGAAACTATGGGGACATGGGGGAAACTATTGGTACATCTGTTAAACTATTGGGACATCTGTGAAACTACTGGGACATCTGTGAAACTATGGGGACATCTGTGAAACTAATGGGACATATGTGAAACTATTGGGGCGTCTGTGAAACTACTGGGACATGTGTGATACTATTGGGACATCTGTGAAACTGCTGGTACATCTGTGAAACTTTGGGGACATCTGTTAACATATTGGGATATCTGTAAAACTACTGGGACATCTGTGAAACTATTGGGACATCTGTGAAACTATGGGGACATCTGTTAACCTACTGGGACATCTGTGAAACGACTGGGACATCTGTTAAACTACTGGGACATGTGTTAAACTATTGGGACATCTGTGAAACTATGGGGACATCTGTTAACCTACTGGGATATCTGCAAAACTACTGGGACATCTGTTAAACGATTGGGACATCTGTGAAACTATGGGGACATCTGTTAACCTACTGGGACATCTGTGAAACTACTGGGACATATGTGAACCTATTGGGACATCTGTGAAACTATTGGGACATCTGTGAAACTATTGGGACATCTGTGAAACAACTGGGACATCTGTTAAACTAGTGGGACATCTGTTAAACTCCTGGGACATCTGTGAAACGATTGGGACATGGGTGAAACTATTGGAACATCTGTTAAACTATTGGGACATCTGTGAAACTACTGGTACATCTGTGAAACTATTGGGACATCTGTGAAACTATGGGGACATCTGTAAAACTAATGGGACATATGTGAAACTATTGGGGCGTCTGGGAAACTACTGGTACATGTGTGAAACTACTGGGACATCTCTAAAACTACTGGGACATCTGTTAAACTATTGGGACATCTGTGAAACTATGGGGACATCTGTGAAACTAATGGGACATATGTGAAACTATTGGGACATCTGTGAAACTATTGGGACATCTGTGAAACTACTGGTACATCTGTGAAACTATGGGGACATCTGTTAACCTGTTGGGATATCTGTAAAACTACTGGGACATCTGTGAAACTATTGGGACATCTGTGAAACTATGGGGACATCTGTTAACCTACTGGGACATCTGTGAAACTACTGGGACATCTGTTAAACTATTGGGACATCTGTGAAACTATGGGGACATCTGTGAAACTATGGGGACATCTGTTAACCTACTGGGATATCTGTAAAACTACTGGGACAACTATGAAACTATTGGGACATCTGTGAAACTATGGGGACATCTGTTAACCTACTTGGACATCTGTGAAACTAATGGGACATATGTGAAACTATTGGGGCGTTTGTGAAACTACTGTGACATCTTTGAAACTACTGGGACATCTGTAAAACTACTGGGACATATGTGAACCTATTGGGACATCTGTGAAACTATTGGGACATCTGTGAAACTATTGGGACATCTGTGAAACAACTGGGACATCTGTTAAACTATTGGGACATCTGGTAAACTCCTGGGACATCTGTGAAACTATTGGGACATGGGTGAAACTATTGGGACATCTGTTAAACTATTGGGACATCTGTGAAACTACTGGTACATCTGTGAAACTAGTGGGACATCTGTGAAACTATGGGGACATCTGTTAACCTACTGGGACATCTGTGAAACTACTGGGACATCTGTTAAACTACTGGGACATGTGTTAAACTATTCGGACATCTGTGAAACTATAGGGACATCTGTTAACCTACTGGGATATCTGTAAAACTACTGGGACATGGGTGAAACTATTGGGACATCTGTTAAACTATTGGGACATCTGTGAAACTACTGGTACATCTGTGAAACTATTGGGACATCTGTGAAACTATGGGGACATCTGTGAAACTAATGGGACATATGTGAAACTATTGGGGCGTCTGTGAAACTAATGGGAAATGTGTGAAACTACTGGGACATCTCTAAAACTACTGGGACATCTGTTAAACTATTGGGACATCTGTAAAACTATGGGGACATCTGTGAAACTAATGGGACATATGTGAAACTATTGGGACATCTGTGAAACTATTGGGACATCTGTGAAAGTATTGGGACATCTGTGAAACTATGCGGACATCTGTGAAACTAATGGGACATATGTGCAACTATTGGGACATCTCTGAAACTAATGGGACATATTTGAAACTATTGTGGCGTCTGTGAAACTACTGGGACATGTGTGAAACTACTGGGACATCTGTAAAACTATTGGTACATCTGTGAAACTATTGGGACATCTGTGAAACTATGGGGACATCTGTGAAACAAATGGGACATAGGTGAAACTATTGGGACATCTAAGAAACTATTGGAATATCTGTGAAACTATGGGGTCATCTGTGAAACTAATGGGACATTTGTGAAACTATTGGGACATCTGTGAAACTACTAGTAAATCTGTGAAACTATTGGGACATCTGTGAAACTATGGGGACATCTGTGAAACTAATGGGACATATGTGAAACTATTGGGGCGTCTGTGAAACTACTGGGACATGTGTGAAACTACTGCGACATCTGTAAAACTTCTGGGACATCTGTTAAGCTATTGGGACATCTGTGAAACTATGGGGACATCTGCGAAACTACTGGGACACATGTAAAACTACTGGGACATCTGTTAAACTATTGGGAAATCTGTGAAACTATGGGGACATCTGTGAAACTAATGGGACATATGTGAAACTATTGGGACATCTGTGAAACTACTAGTACATCTGTGAAACTATTGGGACATCTGTGAAACTATTGGGACATCTGTGAAACTACTGGTACATCTGTGAAACTATGGGGACATCTGTGAAACTATTGGGACATCTGGGAAACTATTGGGACATCTGTGAAACTAATGGGACATCTGTGAAACTACTGGGACATCTGTAAAACTACTGGGACATATGTGACCCTATTGGGACATCTGTGAAACTATGGGGACATCTGTTAACCTACTGGGACATCTGTGAAACTACTGGGACATCTGTGAAAATAATGGGACATCTTTGAAACTATTGGGACATCTGTGAAACTATGGGGACATCTGTGAATCTAATGGGACATATGTGAAACTATTGGGGCGTCTGTGAAACTACTGGGACATGTGTGAAACTACTGGGACATCTGTAAAACTACTGGTACATCTGTGAAACTATTGGGACATCTGTGAAACTATGGGGACATCTGTGAAACAAATGGGACATAGGTGAAACTATTGGGACATCTATGAAACTATTGGAATATCTGTGAAACTATGGGGTCATCTGTGAAACTGATGGGACATTTGTGAAACTATTGGGACATCTGTGAAACTACTAGTACATCTGTGAAACTATTGGGACATCTGTGAAACTATGGGGACATCTGTGAAACTAATGGGACATATGGGAAACTATTGGGGCGTCTGTGAAACTACTGGGACATGTGTGAAACTACTAGGACATCTGTAAAACTTCTGGGACATCTGTTAAACTATTGGGACATCTGTGAAACTATGGGGACATCTGCGAAACTACTGGGACACCTGTAAAACTACTGGGATATCTGTTAAACTATTGGGAAATCTGTGAAACTATGGGGACATCTGTGAAACTAATGGGACATATGTGAAACTATTGGGACATCTGTGAAACTATTAGTACATCTGTGAAACTATTGGGACATCTGTGAAACTATTGGGACATCTGTGAAACTACTGGTACATCTGTGAAACTATGGGGACATCTGGGAAACTATTGGGACATCTGTGAAACTATGGGGACATCTGTGAAACTACTGGGACATCTGTAAAACTACTGGGACATATGTGACCCTATTGGGACATCTGTGAAACTATGGGGACATCTGTTAACCTACTGGGACATCTGTGAATCTACTGGGACATCTGTTAAACTACTGGGACATCTGTTCAACTATTGGGACATCTGTGAAACTATGGGGACATCTGTTAACCTACTGGGATAACTGTAAAACTACTGGGACATCTGTGAAACGAATGGGACATCTGTGAAACTATGGGGACATCTGTTAACCTACTGGGACATCTGTGAAACTACTGGGACATCTGTTAAACTACTGGGACATCTGTTAAACTTTTGGGACATATGTGAAACTACTGGGACATCTGTAAAACTACTGGGATATATGTGAACCTATTCGGACATCTGGGAAACTATTGGGACATCTATGAAACAACTGGGACATCTGTTAAACTTTTGGGACATCTGTTAAACTCCTGGGACATCTGTGGAACTATTGGGACATGGGTGACACTATTGGGACATCTGTTAAACTATTGGGACATCTGTGAAACTATTGGTACATCTCTGAAACTATTGGGACATCTGTGAAACTATGGGGACATCTGTGAAACTAATGGGACATATGTGAAACTATTGGGACATCTGTGAAACTATTGGGACATCTGTGAAAGTATTGGGACATCTGTGAAACTATGCGGACATCTGTGAAACTAATGGGACATATGTGCAACTATTGGGACATCTCTGAAACTAATGGGACATATGTGAAACTATTGTGGCGTCTGTGAAACTACTGGGACATGTGTGAAACTACTGGGACATCTGTAAAACTATTGGTACATCTGTGAAACTATTGGGACATCTGTGAAACTATGGGGACATCTGTGAAACAAATGGGACATATGTGAAACTATTGGGACATCTGTGAAACTACTAGTACATCTGTGAAACTATTGGGACATCTGTGAAACTATTGGGACATCTGTGAAACTACTCGTACATCTGTGAAACTATGGGGACATCTGTGAAACTATTGGGACATCTGGGAAACTATTGGGACATCTGTGAAACTATGGGGACATCTGTGAAACTAATGGGACATCTGTGAAACTACTGGGACATCTGTAAAACTACTGGGACATATGTGACCCTATTGGGACATCTGTGAAACTATGGGGACATCTGTTAACCTACTGGGACATCTGTGAAACTACTGGGACATCTGTGAAAATAATGGGACATCTTTGAAACTATTGGGACATCTGTGAAACTATGGGGACATCTGTGAATCTAATGGGACATATGTGAAACTATTGGGGCGTCTGTGAAACTACTGGGACATCTGTAAAACTACTGGTACATCTGTGAAACTATTGGGACATCTGTGAAACTATGGGGTCATCTGTGAAACTGATGGGACATTTGTGAAACTATTGGGACATCTGTGAAACTACTAGTACATCTGTGAAACTATTGGGACATCTGTGAAACTATGGGGACATCTGTGAAACTAATGGGACATATGTGAAACTATTGGGGCGTCTGTGAAACTACTGGGACATGTGTGAAACTACTGGGACATCTGTAAAACTTCTGGGACATCTGTTAAACTATTGGGACATCTGTGAAACTATGGGGACATCTGCAAAACTACTGGGACACCTGTAAAACTACTGGGATATCTGTTAAACTATTGGGAAATCTGTGAAACTATGGGGACATCTGTGAAACTACTGGGACATGTGTGAAACTACTGGGACATCTGTAAAACTATTGGTACATCTGTGAAACTATTGGGACATCTGTGAAACTATGGGGACATCTGTGAAACAAATGGGACATATGTGAAACTATTGGGACATCTGTGAAACTACTAGTACATCTGTGAAACTATTGGGACATCTGTGAAACTATTGGGACATCTGTGAAACTACTCGTACATCTGTGAAACTATGGGGACATCTGTGAAACTATTGGGACATCTGGGAAACTATTGGGACATCTGTGAAACTATGGGGACATCTGTGAAACTAATGGGACATCTGTGAAACTACTGGGACATCTGTAAAACTACTGGGACATATGTGACCCTATTGGGACATCTGTGAAACTATGGGGACATCTGTTAACCTACTGGGACATCTGTGAAATTACTGGGACATCTGTGAAAATGATGGGACATCTTTGAAACTATTGGGACATCTGTGAAACTATGGGGACATCTGTGAATCTAATGGGACATATGTGAAACTATTGGGGCGTCTGTGAAACTACTGGGACATCTGTAAAACTACTGGTACATCTGTGAAACTATTGGGACATCTGTGAAACTATGGGGTCATCTGTGAAACTGATGGGACATTTGTGAAACTATTGGGACATCTGTGAAACTACTAGTACATCTGTGAAACTATTGGGACATCTGTGAAACTATGGGGACATCTGTGAAACTAATGGGACATATGTGAAACTATTGGGGCGTCTGTGAAACTACTGGGACATGTGTGAAACTACTGGGACATCTGTAAAACTTCTGGGACATCTGTTAAACTATTGGGACATCTGTGAAACTATTGGGACATCTGTGAAACTATGGGGACATCTGCAAAACTACTGGGACACCTGTAAAACTACTGGGATATCTGTTAAACTATTGGGAAATCTGTGAAACTATGGGGACATCTGTGAAACTAATGGGACATATGTGAAACTATTGGGACATCTGTGAAACTACTAGTACATCTGTGAAACTATTGGGACATCTGTGAAACTATTGGGACATCTGTGAAACTACTGGTACATCTGTGAAACTATGGGGACATCTGGGAAACTATTGGGACATCTGTGAAACTATGGGGACATCTGTGAAACTACTGGGACATCTGTAAAACTACTGGGACATATGTGACCCTATTGGGACATCTGTGAAACTATGGGGACATCTGTTAACCTACTGGGACATCTGTGAATCTACTGGGACATCTGTTAAACTACTGCGACATCTGTTCAACTATTGGGACATCTGTGAAACTATGGGGACATCTGTTAACCTACTGGGATAACTGTAAAACTACTGGGACATCTGTGAAACGATTGGGACATCTGTGAAACTATGGGGACATCTGTTAACCTACTGGGACATCTGTGAAACTACTGGGACATCTGTTAAACTACTGGGACATCTGTTAAACTTTTGGGACATATGTGAAACTACTGGGACATCTGCAAAACTACTGGGATATATGTGAACCTATTCGGACATCTGTGAAACTATTGGGACATCTATGAAACAACTGGGACATCGGTTAAACTTTTGGGACATCTGTTAAACTCCTGGGACATCTGTGGAACTATTGGGACATGGGTGACACTATTGGGACATCTGTTAAACTATTGGGACATCTGTGAAACTATTGGTACATCTCTGAAACTATTGGGACATCTGTGAAACTATGGGGACATCTGTGAAACTATTGGGACATCTGGGAAACTATTGGGACATCTGTGAAACTATGGGGACATCTGTGAAACTACTGGGACATCTGTAAAACTACTGGGACATATGTGACCCTATTGGGACATCTGTGAAACTATGGGGACATCTGTTAACCTACTGGGACATCTGTGAATCTACTGGGACATCTGTGAATCTACTGGGACATCTGTTAAACTACTGGGACATCTGTTCAACTATTGGGACATCTGTGAAACTATGGGGACATCTGTTAACCTACTGGGATAACTGTAAAACTACTGGGACATCTGTGAAACGATTGGGACATCTGTGAAACTATGGGGACATCTGTTAACCTACTGGGACATCTGTGAAACTACTGGGACATCTGTTAAACTACTGGGACATCTGTTAAACTTTTGGGACATATGTGAAACTACTGGGACATCTGCAAAACTACTGGGATATATGTGAACCTATTCGGACATCTGTGAAACTATTGGGACATCTATGAAACAACTGGGACATCTGTTAAACTTTTGGGACATCTGTTAAACTCCTGGGACATCTGTGGAACTATTGGGACATGGGTGACACTATTGGGACATCTGTTAAACTATTGGGACATCTGTGAAACTATGGGGACATCTGTGAAACTAATGGGACATATGTGAAACTATTGGGACATCTGTGAAACTATTGGGACATCTGTGAAAGTATTGGGACATCTGTGAAACTATGCGGACATCTGTGAAACTAATGGGACATATGTGCAACTATTGGGACATCTCTGAAACTAATGGGACATATGTGAAACTATTGTGGCGTCTGTGAAACTACTGGGACATGTGTGAAACTACTGGGACATCTGTAAAACTATTGGTACATCTGTGAAACTATTGGGACATCTGTGAAACTATGGGGACATCTGTGAAACAAATGGGACATATGTGAAACTATTGGGACATCTGTGAAACTACTAGTACATCTGTGAAACTATTGGGACATCTGTGAAACTATTGGGACATCTGTGAAACTACTGGTACATCTGTGAAACTATGGGGACATCTGTGAAACTATTGGGACATCTGGGAAACTATTGGGACATCTGTGAAACTATGGGGACATCTGTGAAACTAATGGGACATCTGTGAAACTACTGGGACATCTGTAAAACTACTGGGACATATGTGACCCTATTGGGACATCTGTGAAACTATGGGGACATCTGTTAACCTACTGGGACATCTGTGAAACTACTGGGACATCTGTGAAAATAATGGGACATCTTTGAAACTATTGGGACATCTGTGAAACTATGGGGACATCTGTGAATCTAATGGGACATATGTGAAACTATTGGGGCGTCTGTGAAACTACTGGGACATCTGTAAAACTACTGGTACATCTGTGAAACTATTGGGACATCTGTGAAACTATGGGGTCATCTGTGAAACTGATGGGACATTTGTGAAACTATTGGGACATCTGTGAAACTACTAGTACATCTGTGAAACTATTGGGACATCTGTGAAACTATGGGGACATCTGTGAAACTAATGGGACATATGTGAAACTATTGGGGCGTCTGTGAAACTACTGGGACATGTGTGAAACTACTGGGACATCTGTAAAACTTCTGGGACATCTGTTAAACTATTGGGACATCTGTGAAACTATGGGGACATCTGCAAAACTACTGGGACACCTGTAAAACTACTGGGATATCTGTTAAACTATTGGGAAATCTGTGAAACTATGGGGACATCTGTGAAACTAATGGGACATATGTGAAACTATTGGGACATCTGTGAAACTACTAGTACATCTGTGAAACTATTGGGACATCTGTGAAACTAATGGGACATATGTGAAACTATTGGGACATCTGTGAAACTATTGGGACATCTGTGAAAGTATTGGGACATCTGTGAAACTATGCGGACATCTGTGAAACTAATGGGACATATGTGCAACTATTGGGACATCTCTGAAACTAATGGGACATATGTGAAACTATTGTGGCGTCTGTGAAACTACTGGGACATGTGTGAAACTACTGGGACATCTGTAAAACTATTGGTACATCTGTGAAACTATGGGGACATCTGTGAAACAAATGGGACATATGTGAAACTATTGGGACATCTGTGAAACTACTAGTACATCTGTGAAACTATTGGGACATCTGTGAAACTATTGGGACATCTGTGAAACTACTGGTACATCTGTGAAACTATGGGGACATCTGTGAAACTATTGGGACATCTGGGAAACTATTGGGACATCTGTGAAACTATGGGGACATCTGTGAAACTAATGGGACATCTGTGAAACTACTGGGACATCTGTAAAACTACTGGGACATATGTGACCCTATTGGGACATCTGTGAAACTATGGGGATATCTGTTAACCTACTGGGACATCTGTGAAACTACTGGGACATCTGTGAAAATAATGGGACATCTTTGAAACTATTGGGACATCTGTGAAACTATGGGGACATCTGTGAATCTAATGGGACATATGTGAAACTATTGGGGCGTCTGTGAAACTACTGGGACATCTGTAAAACTACTGGTACATCTGTGAAACTATTGGGACATCTGTGAAACTATGGGGACATCTGTGAAACAAATGGGACATAGGTGAAACTATTGGGACATCTATGAAACTATTGGAATATCTGTGAAACTATGGGGTCATCTGTGAAACTGATGGGACATTTGTGAAACTATTGGGACATCTGTGAAACTACTAGTACATCTGTGAAACTATTGGGACATCTGTGAACTATGGGGACATCTGTGAAACTAATGGGACATCTGTGAAACTATTGGGGCGTCTGTGAAACTACTGGGACATGTGTGAAACTACTGGGACATCTGTAAAACTTCTGGGACATCTGTTAAACTATTGGGACATCTGTGAAACTATGGGGACATCTGCAAAACTACTGGGACACCTGTAAAACTACTGGGATATCTGTTAAACTATTGGGAAATCTGTGAAACTATGGGGACATCTGTGAAACTAATGGGACATATGTGAAACTATTGGGACATCTGTGAAACTACTAGTACATCTGTGAAACTATTGGGACATCTGTGAAACTATTGGGACATCTGTGAAACTACTGGTACATCTGTGAAACTATGGGGACATCTGTGAAACTATTGGGACATCTGGGAAACTATTGGGACATCTGTGAAACTATGGGGACATCTGTGAAACTACTGGGACATCTGTAAAACTACTGAGACATATGTGACCCTATTGGGACATCTGTGAAACTATGGGGACATCTGTTAACCTACTGGAACATCTGTGAAACTACTGGGACATCTGTTAAACTACTGGGACATCTGTTAAACTATTGGGACATCTGTGAAACTATGGGGACATCTGTGAAACTATGGGGACATCTGTGAAACTATTGGGACATCTGGGAAACTATTGGGACATCTGTGAAACTATGGGGACATCTGTGAAACTAATGGGACATCTGTGAAACTACTGGGACATCTGTAAAACTACTGGGACATATGTGACCCTATTGGGACATCTGTGAAACTATGGGGATATCTGTTAACCTACTGGGACATCTGTGAAACTACTGGGACATCTGTGAAAATAATGGGACATCTTTGAAACTATTGGGACATCTGTGAAACTATGGGGACATCTGTGAATCTAATGGGACATATGTGAAACTATTGGGGCGTCTGTGAAACTACTGGGACATCTGTAAAACTACTGGTACATCTGTGAAACTATTGGGACATCTGTGAAACTATGGGGACATCTGTGAAACAAATGGGACATAGGTGAAACTATTGGGACATCTATGAAACTATTGGAATATCTGTGAAACTATGGGGTCATCTGTGAAACTGATGGGACATTTGTGAAACTATTGGGACATCTGTGAAACTACTAGTACATCTGTGAAACTATTGGGACATCTGTGAACTATGGGGACATCTGTGAAACTAATGGGACATCTGTGAAACTATTGGGGCGTCTGTGAAACTACTGGGACATGTGTGAAACTACTGGGACATCTGTAAAACTTCTGGGACATCTGTTAAACTATTGGGACATCTGTGAAACTATGGGGACATCTGCAAAACTACTGGGACACCTGTAAAACTACTGGGATATCTGTTAAACTATTGGGAAATCTGTGAAACTATGGGGACATCTGTGAAACTAATGGGACATATGTGAAACTATTGGGACATCTGTGAAACTACTAGTACATCTGTGAAACTATTGGGACATCTGTGAAACTATTGGGACATCTGTGAAACTACTGGTACATCTGTGAAACTATGGGGACATCTGTGAAACTATTGGGACATCTGGGAAACTATTGGGACATCTGTGAAACTATGGGGACATCTGTGAAACTACTGGGACATCTGTAAAACTACTGAGACATATGTGACCCTATTGGGACATCTGTGAAACTATGGGGACATCTGTTAACCTACTGGGACATCTGTGAATCTACTGGGACATCTGTTAAACTACTGGAACATCTGTTCAACTATTGGGACATCTGTGAAACTATGGGGACATCTGTTAACCTACTGGGATAACTGTAAAACTACTGGGACATCTGTGAAACGATTGGGACATCTGTGAAACTATGGGGACATCTGTTAACCTACTGGGACATCTGTGAAACTACTGGGACATCTGTTAAACTACTGGGACATCTGTTAAACTTTTGGGACATATGTGAAACTACTGGGACATCTGTAAAACTACTGGGATATATGTGAACCTATTCGGACATCTGTGAAATTATTGGGACATCTATGAAACAACTGGGACATCTGTTACACTTTTGGGACATCTGCTAAACTCCTGGGACATCTGTGAAACTATTGGGACATGGGTGACACTATTGGGACATCTGTTAAACTATTGGGACATCTGTGAAACTATTGGTACATCTCTGAAACTATTGGGACATCTGTGAAACTACTAGTACATCTGTGAAACTATTGGGACATCTGTGAAACTATTGCGACATCTGTGAAACTACTGGTACATCTGTGAAACTATGGGGACATCTGTGAAACTATTGGGACATCTGGGAAACTATTGGGACATCTGTGAAACTATGGGGACATCTGTGAAACTACTGTGACATCTGTAAAAGTACTGGGACATATGTGACCCTATTGGGACATCTGTGAAACTATGGGGACATCTGTTAACCTACTGGGACATCTGTGAATCTACTGGGACATCTGTTAAACTACTGGGACATCTGTTCAACTATTGGGACATCTGTGAAACTATGGGGACATCTGTTAACCTACTGGGACATCTGTGAAACTACTGGGACATCTGTTAAACTACTGGGACATCTGTTAAACTTTTGGGACATATGTGAAACTACTGGGACATCTGTAAAACTACTGGGATATATGTGAACCTATTCGGACATCTGTGAAACTATTGGGACATCTATGAAACAACTGGGACATCTGTTACACTTTTGGGACATCTGTTAAACTCCTGGGACATCTGTGAAACTATTGGGACATGGGTGACACTATTGGGACATCTGTTAAACTATTGGGACATCTGTGAAACTATTGGTACATCTCTGAAACTATTGGGACATCTGTGAAACTACTAGTACATCTGTGAAACTATTGGGACATCTGTGAAACTATTGCGACATCTGTGAAACTACTGGTACATCTGTGAAACTATGGGGACATCTGTGAAACTATTGGGACATCTGGGAAACTATTGGGACATCTGTGAAACTATGGGGACATCTGTGAAACTACTGTGACATCTGTAAAAGTACTGGGACATATGTGACCCTATTGGGACATCTGTGAAACTATGGGGACATCTGTTAACCTACTGGGACATCTGTGAATCTACTGGGACATCTGTTAAACTACTGGGACATCTGTTCAACTATTGGGACATCTGTGAAACTATGGGGACATCTGTTATCCTACTGGGATAACTGTAAAACTACTGGGACATCTGTGAAACGATTGGGACATCTGTGAAACTATGGGGACATCTGTTAACCTACTGGGACATCTGTGAAACTACTGGGACATCTGTTAAACTACTGGGACATCTGTTAAACTATTGGGACATATGTGAAACTACTGGGACATCTGTAAAACTACTGGGATATATGTGAACCTATTCGGACATCTGTGAAACTATTGGGACATCTATGAAACAACTGGGACATCTGTTAAACTTTTGGGACATCTGTTAAACTCCTGGGACATCTGTGAAACTATTGGGACATGGGTGACACTATTGGGACAATAGTGTCACCCATGTGGTACAGTACACAAAATTCAAAAACTAGTATCTTGCACTAAAGACGCATTACCTAAACTATCAACAGAAGGTGTATATCGGATTAATTGTTCATGTGGCAGCTGCTACATTGGGCAGACAGGACGTAGCATCAGCGTAAGACTAAAAGAACATCAGAGAAATATTAAATTATCTCAAACACAACTGTCGGCAGTGGCAGAACATGCTTGTCAACAAGGACACTCAATTGATTTTGACAATGTTGCAGTGGTGTGTAAAACTAATTATTACTGGCAAAGACTAATTAGAGAATCCATTGAAATTGAGAGGAACAAGAATAACTTTAATCGCTCTGACAGCTACCGGCTTAGTGCGGCCTGGAAGCGTATTATTAAATAATACACATTACATTTTGATTTAAAGAATTACTAATCTACAACTAATTACTAATCATAACCAATGACTGATTACTAATCGATTATAAAATTACATTACCCCCCCCCTCCGCCTCTAATCACTGCACCTGATGAGTTAAGTGATGACGTCACCCTGCTGCTCTATATAAAACCGGGAGCAAGCGAGGGCTTTACCATTCTGGCGAATTGCCCGATGATGCTGGAAGTATTTACCAGCGAAACGTCGTACTCAAACTGTAAATGTGGATTAACTCTTCAACACACCGGTGGGCTGAAGTAGTGAATTATTTGTCTTTTGTCAACGTGACACTTTTTTTTTGCTGATTGGCTGTGTCGGGTGGTGGAGGGTTACGACACATTTATAAATAAACGCGATCTAACCCAAAAACCTTTATTATGAATAATATTGGTCGCGAAAGCCTACGTGTTAAACTGATTGGGACATCTGTTAAACTATTGGGACATCTGTGAAACTATTGGTACATCTCTGAAACTATTGGGACATCTGTGAAACTATGGGGACATCTGTGAAACTAAGGGGACATCTGTGAAACTAATGGGACATATGTGAAACTATTGGGGCGTCTGTGAAACTACTGGGAAATGTGTGAAACTACTGGGACATCTGTTAAACTATTGGAACATCTGTGAAACTATGGGGACATCTGTGAAACTAATGGGACATCTGTGAAACTATTGGGACATCTGTGAAACTACTGCTACATCTGTGAAACTATCGGGACATCTGTTAACCTACTGGGATGTCTGTAAAACTTCTGGGACATCTGTGAAACTATTGGGACATCTGTGAAACTCTTGGGACATCTGTGAAACTACTGGTACATCTGTGAAACTATTGGGACATCTGTGAAACTATGGGGACATCTGTGAAACAAATGGGACATAGGTGAAACTATTGGGACATATGTGAATCTATTGGGACATCTGTGAAACTATTGGGACATCTGTGAAACTACTGGTACATCTGTGAAACTATGGGGACATCTGTTAACCTATTGGGATATCTGTAAAACTACTGGGACATTTGTGAAACTATGGGAACATCTGTGAAACTATGGGGACATCTGTTAACCTACTGGGACATCTGTGAAACTACTGGGACATCTGTTAAACTACTGGGACATGTGTTAAACTATTGGTACATTTGTGAAACTATGGGGACATCTGTTAACCTACTGGGATATCTGTAAAACTACTGGGACATCTGTGAAACGATTGGGACATCTGTGAAACTATGGGGACATCTGTTAACCTACTGGGACATCTGTGAAACTACTGGGACATCTGTTAAACTACTGGGACATCTGTTAAACTATTGGGACATCTGTGAAAAAACGCCAACCCATAAACAAACCCTTTAACGCCAACCCTTAAACGCCAACCCTTAAACGCCAACCCTTAAATGCCAACCCTTAAACGCCAACCCTTAAACGCCAACGTTTAAAGGCCAACCCTTAAATACCAACCGTTAAACGCCATCCCTTAAACACCAAGTTTTAAACACCAACCATTTGAACGCCAACCCATAAACGCCCACCTCTAAACACCAACCCTTAAACGCCAACCCTTAAACACCAACCCTTAAACTCCAACCCTTAAACGCCAACCCTTAAACGCCAACTCGTAAACACCAACCCTTAATCGCCAACCTTTTAACGCCAACCGTTAAAGCAAACCTTTACACGCCAAACCCTTAAACACCAACCCTCAAACGCCATCCATTAAACACCAACCATTAAACGCCAACCCTTAAACGCCAAAACCTAAACACGCTTAAACGCCAACCCTTAAATGCCAACCCTTAAACGCCAACCCTTAAACCCCAACCATTAAACGTCAACGCTTAAACGCCAACCCTTAAACGCCAACGTGGTACATCTGTGAAACTATGGGGACATCTGTTAACCTACTGGGACATCTGTGAAACTACTGGGACATCTGTTAAACTACTGGGACATCTGTTAAACTATTGGGACATCTGTTAACCTACTGGGATATCTGTAAAACTACTGGGACATCTATGAAACTATTGGGGCATCTGTGAAACTATGGGGACATCTGTTAACCTACTGGGACATCTATGAAACTACTGGGACATCTGTTAAACTACTGGGACATCTGTAAAACTACTGGAACATATGTGAACCTATTGGGACATCTGTGAAACTATTGGGACATCTTTGAAACTATTGGGGCATCTGTGAAACAACTGGGACATCTGTTAAACTATTGGGACATCTGTTAAACTCCTGGGACATCTGTGAAACTATTAGGACATGGGTGAAACTATTGGGACATATGTTAAACTGTTGGGACATCTGTGAAACTACTGGTACATCTGTGAAACTATTGGGACATCTGTGAAACTATGGGGACATCTGTGAAACTAATGGGACATATGTGAAACTATTGGGGCGTCTGTGAAACTACTGGGACATGTGTGAAACTACTGGGACATCTGTAAAACTACTGGGACATCTGTTAAACTTTTGGGATATCTGTGAAACTATGGGGACATCTGTGAAACTAATGGGACATCTGTGAAACTATTGGGACATCTGTGAAACTATGGGGACATCTGTGAATCTAATGGGACATATGTGAAACTATGGGGTCATCTGTGAAACTAATGGGACATTTGTGAAACTATTGGGACATCTGTGAAACTACTAGTACATCTGTGAAACTATTGGGACATCTGTGAAACTATGGGGACATCTGTGAAACTAATGGGACATATGTGAAACTATTGGGGCGTCTGTGAAACTACTGGGACATGTGTGAAACTACTGGGACATCTGTGAAACGATTGGGACATCTGTGAAACTATGGGGACATCTGTTAACCTACTGGGACATCTGTGAAACTACTGGGACATCTGTTAAACTACTGGGACATCTGTTAAACTATTGGGACATCTGTGAAAAAACGCCAACCCATAAACAAACCCTTTAACGCCAACCCTTAAACGCCAACCCTTAAACGCCAACCCTTAAACGCCAACCCTTAAACGCCAACCCTTAAACGCCAACCCTTAAACGCCAACCCTTAAACGCCAACCCTTAAACGCCAACGTTTAAAGGCCAACCCTTAAATATCAACCGTTAAACGCCATCCCTTAAACACCAAGTTTTAAACACCAACCATTTGAACGCCAACCCATAAACGCCCACCTCTAAACACCAACCCTTAAACGCCAACCCTTAAACACCAACCCTTAAACTCCAACCCTTAAACGCCAACCCTTAAACGCCAACCCGTAAACACCAACCCTTAATCGCCAACCCTTTAACGCCAACCTGTTAAAGGCAAACCTTTACACGCCAAACCCTTAAACACCAACCCTCAAACGCCATCCATTAAACACCAACCATTAAACGCCAACCCTTAAACGCCAAAACCTAAACACGCTTAAACGCCAACCCTTAAATGCCAACCCTTAAACGCCAACCCTTAAACCCCAACCATTAAACGTCAACGCTTAAACGCCAACCCTTAAACGCCAACGTGGTACATCTGTGAAACTATGGGGACATCTGTTAACCAATTGGGATATCTGTAAAACTACTGGGACATCTGTGAAACTATTGGGACATCTGTGAAACTATGGGGACATCTGTTAACCTACTGGGACATCTGTGAAACTACTGGGACATCTGTTAAACTACTGGGACATCTGTTAAACTATTGGGACATCTGTGAAACTATGGGGACATCTGTTAACCTACTGGGATATCTGTAAAACTACTGGGACATCTATGAAACTATTGGGACATCTGTGAAACTATGGGGACATCTGTTAACCTACTGGGACATCTATGAAACTACTGGGACATCTGTTAAACTACTGGGACATCTGTTAAACTATTGGGACATATTTGAAACTACTGGGACATCTGTAAAACTACTGGAACATATGTGAACCTATTGGGACATCTGTGAAACTATTGGGACATCTTTGAAACTATTGGGGCATCTGTGAAACAACTGGGACATCTGTTAAACTATTGGGACATCTGTGAAACTATTGGGACATCTGTGAAACTATGGGGACATCTGTGAAACTAATGGGACATATGTGAAACTATTGGGGCGTCTGTGAAACTACTGGGACATGTGTGAAACTACTGGGACATCTGTAAAACTACTGGGACATCTGTTAAACTTTTGGGATATCTGTGAAACTATGGGGACATCTGTGAAACTAATGGGACATCTGTGAAACTATTGGAACATCTGTGAAACTATGGGGACATCTGTGAATCTAATGGGACATATGTGAAACTATGGGGTCATCTGTGAAACTAATGGGACATCTGTGAAACTATTGGGACATCTGTGAAACTACTGCTACATCTGTGAAACTATCGGGACATCTGTTAACCTACTGGGATGTCTGTAAAACTTCTGGGACATCTGTGAAACTATTGGGACATCTGTGAAACTATTGGGACATCTGTGAAACTACTGGTACATCTGTGAAACTATTGGGACATCTGTGAAACTATGGGGACATCTGTGAAACAAATGGGACATAGGTGAAACTATTGGGACATATGTGAAACTATTGGGACATCTGTGAAACTATTGGGACATCTGTGAAACTACTGCTACATCTGTGAAACTATGGGGACATCTGTTAACCTATTGGGATATCTGTAAAACTACTGGGACATTTGTGAAACTATGGGAACATCTGTGAAACTATGGGGACATCTGTTAACCTACTGGGACATCTGTGAAACTACTGGGACATCTGTTAAACTACTGGGACATGTGTTAAACTATTGGTACATCTGTGAAACTATGGGGACATATGTTAAGCTACTGGGATATCTGTAAAACTGCTGGGACATCTGTGAAACGATTGGGACATCTGTGAAACTATGGGGACATCTGTTAACCTACTGGGGCATCTGTGAAACTACTGGGACATCTGTTAAACTACTGGGACATCTGTTAAACTATTGGGACATCTGTGAAAAAACGCCAACCCATAAACAAACCCTTTAACGCCAACCCTTAAACGCCAACCCTTAAACGCCAACCCTTAAACGCCAACCCTTAAACGCCAACCCTTAAACGCCAACCCTTAAACGCCAACCCTTAAACGCCAACGTTTAAAGGCCAACCCTTAAATACCAACCGTTAAACGCCATCCCTTAAACACCAAGTTTTAAACACCAACCATTTGAACGCCAACCCCTAAACGCCCACCTCTAAACACCAACCCTTAAACGCCAACCCTTAAACACCAACCCTTAAACTCCAACCCTTAAACGCCAACCCTTAAACGCCAACCCGTAAACACCAACCCTTAATCGCCAACCCTTTAACGCCAACCGTTAAAGGCAAACCTTTACACGCCAAACCCTTAAACACCAACCCTCAAACGCCATCCATTAAACACCAACCATTAAACGCCAACCCTTAAACGCCAAAACCTAAACACGCTTAAACGCCAACCCTTAAATGCCAACCCTTAAACGCCAACCCTTGAACCCCAACCATTAAACGTCAACGCTTAAACGCCAACCCTTAAACGCCAACGTGGTACATCTGTGAAACTATGGGGACATCTGTTAACCAATTGGGATATCTGTAAAACTACTGGGACATCTGTGAAACTATTGGGACATCTGTGAAACTATGGGGACATCTGTTAACCTACTGGGACATCTGTGAAACTACTGGGACATCTGTTAAACTACTGGGACATCTGTTAAACTATTGGGACATCTGTGAAACTATGGGGACATCTGTTAACCTACTGGGATATCTGTAAAACTACTGGGACATCTATGAAACTATTGGGACATCTGTGAAACTATGGGGACATCTGTTAACCTACTGGGACATCTATGAAACTACTGGGACATCTGTTAAACTACTGGGACATCTGTTAAACTATTGGGACAAATTTGAAACTACTGGGACATCTGTAAAACTACTGGAACATATGTGAACCTATTGGGACATCTGTGAAACTATTGGGACATCTTTGAAACTATTGGGGCATCTGTGAAACAACTGGGACATCTGTTAAACTATTGGGACATCTGTGAAACTATTGGGACATCTGTGAAACTATGGGGACATCTGTGAAACTAATGGTACATATGTGAAACTATTGGGGCATCTGTGAAACTACTGGGACATGTGTGAAACTACTGGGACATCTGTAAAACTACTGGGACATCTGTTAAACTTTTGGGATATCTGTGAAACTATGGGGACATCTGTGAAACTAATGGGACATCTGTGAAACTATTGGAACATCTGTGAAACTATGGGGACATCTGTGAATCTAATGGGACATATGTGAAACTATGGGGTCATCTGTGAAACTAATGGGACATCTGTGAAACTATTGGGACATCTGTGAAACTACTGCTACATCTGTGAAACTATCTGGACATCTGTTAACCTACTGGGATGTCTGTAAAACTTCTGGGACATCTGTGAAACTATTGGGACATCTGTGAAACTATTGGGACATCTGTGAAACTACTGGTACATCTGTGAAACTATTGGGACATCTGTGAAACTATGGGGACATCTGTGAAACAAATGGGACATAGGTGAAACTATTGGGACATATGTGAAACTATTGGGACATCTGTGAAACTATTGGGACATCTGTGAAACTACTGCTACATCTGTGAAACTATGGGGACATCTGTTAACCTATTGGGATATCTGTAAAACTACTGGGACATTTGTGAAACTATGGGAACATCTGTGAAACTATGGGGACATCTGTTAACCTACTGGGACATCTGTGAAACTACTGGGACATCTGTTAAACTACTGGGACATGTGTTAAACTATTGGTACATCTGTGAAACTATGGGGACATATGTTAAGCTACTGGGATATCTGTAAAACTACTGGGACATCTGTGAAACGATTGGGACATCTGTGAAACTATGGGGACATCTGTTAACCTACTGGGGCATCTGTGAAACTACTGGGACATCTGTTAAACTACTGGGACATCTGTTAAACTATTGGGACATCTGTGAAAAAACGCCAACCCATAAACAAACCCTTTAACGCCAACCCTTAAACGCCAACCCTTAAACGCCAACCCTTAAACGCCAACCCTTAAACGCCAACCCTTAAACGCCAACCCTTAAACGCAAACCCTTAAACGCCAACGTTTAAAGGCCAACCCTTAAATACCAACCGTTAAACGCCATCCCTTAAACACCAAGTTTTAAACACCAACCATTTGAACGCCAACCCCTAAACGCCCACCTCTAAACACCAACCCTTAAACGCCAACCCTTAAACACCAACCCTTAAACTCCAACCCTTAAACGCCAACCCTTAAACGCCAACCCGTAAACACCAACCCTTAATCGCCAACCCTTTAACGCCAACCGTTAAAGGCAAACCTTTACACGCCAAACCCTTAAACACCAACCCTCAAACGCCATCCATTAAACACCAACCATTAAACGCCAACCCTTAAACGCCAAAACCTAAACACGCTTAAACGCCAACCCTTAAACGCCAACCCTTAAACCCCAACCATTAAACGTCAACGCTTAAACGACAACCCTTAAACGCCAACGTGGTACATCTGTGAAACTATGGGGACATCTGTTAACCAATTGGGATATCTGTAAAACTACTGGGACATCTGTGAAACTATTGGGACATCTGTGAAACTATGGGGACATCTGTTAACCTACTGGGACATCTGTGAAACTACTGGGACATCTGTTAAACTATTGGGACATCTGTGAAACTATGGGGACATCTGTTAACCTACTGGGATATCTGTAAAACTACTGGGACATCTATGAAACTATTGGGACATCTGTGAAACTATGGGGACATCTGTTAACCTACTGGGACATCTATGAAACTACTGGGACATCTGTTAAACTACTGGGACATCTGTTAAACTATTGGGACATATTTGAAACTACTGGGACATCTGTAAAACTACTGGAACATATGTGAACCTATTGGGACATCTGTGAAACTATTGGGACATCTTTGAAACTATTGGGGCATCTGTGAAACAACTGGGACATCTGTTAAACTATTGGGACATCTGTTAAACTCCTGGGACATCTGTGAAACTATTAGGACATGGGTGAAACTATTGGGACATCTGTTAAACTATTGGGACATCTGTGAAACTACTGGTACATCTGTGAAACTATTGGGACATCTGTGAAACTATGGGGACATCTGTGAAACTAATGGGACATATGTGAAACTATTGGGGCGTCTGTGAAACTACTGGGACATGTGTGAAACTACTGGGACATCTGTAAAACTACTGGGACATCTGTTAAACTTTTGGGATATCTGTGAAACTATGGGGACATCTGTGAAACTAATGGGACACCTGTGAAACTATTGGGACATCTGTGAAACTATGGGGACATCTGTGAATCTAATGGGACATATGTGAAACTATGAGGTCATCTGTGAAACTAATGGGACATTTGTGAAACTATTGGGACATCTGTGAAACTACTAGTACATCTGTGAAACTATTGGGACATCTGTGAAACTATGGGGACATCTGTGAAACTAATGGGACATATGTGAAACTATTGGGGCGTCTGTGAAACTACTGGGACATGTGTGAAACTACTGGGACATCTGTAAAACTACTGGGACATCTGTTACACTATTGGGAAATCTGTGAAACTATGGGGACATCTGTGAAACTAATGGGACATATGTGAAACTATTGGGACATCTGTGAAACTACTAGTACATCTGTGAAACTATTGGGACATCTGTGAAACTATTGGGACATCTGTGAAACTGCTGGTACATCTGTGAAACTATGGGGACATCTGTGAAACTATTAGGACATCTGGGAAACTATTGGGACATCAGTGAAACTAATGGGACATCTGTGAAACTACTGGGACATCTGTAAAACTACTGGGACATATGTGACCCTTTTGGGACATCTGTGAAACTATGGGGACATCTGTTAACCTACTGGGACATCTGTGAAACTACTGGGACATCTGTTAAACTACTGGGACATCTGTTAAACTACTGGGACATCTGTTAAACTATGGGGACATCTGTTAACCTACTGGGATAACTGTAAAACTACTGGGACATTTTTGAAACGATTGGGACATCTGTGAAACTATGGGGACATCTGTTAACCTACTGGGACATCTGTGAATCTACTGGGACATCTGTTAAACTACTGGGACATCTGTTAAACTATTGGGACATATGTGAAACTACTGGGACATCTGTAAAACTACTGGGATATATGTGAACCTATTCGGACATCTGTGAAACTATTGGGACATCTATGAAACAACTGGGACATCTGTTTAACTTTTGGGACATCTGTTAAACTCCTGGGACATCTGTGAAACTATTGGGACATGGGTGACACTATTGGGACATCTGTTAAACTATTGGGACATCTGTGAAACTATTGGTACATCTGTGAAACTATTGGGACATCTGTGAAACTATGGGGACATCTGTGAAACTAATGGGACATATGTGAAACTATTGGGGCGTCTGTGAAACTACTGGGACATGTGTGAAACTACTGGGACATCTGTTAAACTATTGGAACATCTGTGAAACTATGGGGACATCTGTGAAACTAATGGGACATCTGTGAAACTATTGGGACATCTGTGAAACTACTGCTACATCTGTGAAACTATCGGGACATCTGTTAACCTACTGGGATGTCTGTAAAACTTCTGGGACATCTGTGAAACTATTGGGACATCTGTGAAACTATTGGGACATCTGTGAAACTACTGGTACATCTGTGAAACTATTGGGACATCTGATAAACTATGGGGACATCTGTGAAACAAATGGGACATAGGTGAAACTATTGGGACATATGTGAAACTATTGGGACATCTGTGAAACTATTGGGACATCTGTGAAACTACTGGTACATCTGTGAAACTATGGGGACATCTGTTAACCTATTGGGATATCTGTAAAACTACTGGGACATTTGTGAAACTATGGGAACATCTGTGAAACTATGGGGACATCTGTTAACCTACTGGGACATCTGTGAAACTACTGGGACATCTGTTAAACTACTGGGACATCTGTTAAACTCCTGGGACATCTGTGAAACTATTAGAACATGGGTGAAACTATTGGGACATCTGTTAAACTATTGGGACATCTGTGAAACTACTGGTACATCTGTGAAACTATTGGGACATCTGTGAAACTATGGGGACATCTGTGAAACTAATGGGACATATGTGAAACTGTTGGGGCGTCTGTGAAACTACTGCGACATGTGTGAAAATACTGGGACATCTGTAAAACTACTGGGACATCTGTTAAACTTTTGGGATATCTGTGAAACTATGGGGACATCTGTGAAACTAATGGGACATCTGTGAAACTATTGGGACATCTGTGAAACTATGGGGACATCTGTGAATCTAATGGGACATATGTGAAACTATGGGGTCATCTGTGAAACTAATGGGACATTTGTGAAACTATTGGGACATCTGTGAAACTACTAGTACATCTGTGAAACTACTGGGACATCTGTTAAACTTTTGGGATATCTGTGAAACTATGGGGACATCTGTGAAACTAATGGGACATCTGTGAAACTATTGGGACATCTGTGAAACTATGGGGACATCTGTGAATCTAATGGGACATATGTGAAACTATGGGGTCATCTGTGAAACTAATGGGACATTTTTGAAACGATTGGGACATCTGTGAAACTATGGGGACATCTGTTAACCTACTGGGACATCTGTGAAACTACTGGGACATCTGTTAAACTACTGGGACATCTGTTAAACTATTGGGACATATGTGAAACTACTGGGACATCTGTAAAACTACTGGGATATATGTGAACCTATTCGGACATCTGTGAAACTATTGGGACATCTATGAAACAACTGGGACATCTGTTTAACTTTTGGGACATCTGTTAAACTCCTGGGACATCTGTGAAACTATTGGGACATGGGTGACACTATTGGGACATCTGTGAAACTATTGGGACATCTGTGAAACTATTGGTACATCTGTGAAACTAATGGGACATATGTGAAACTATTGGGGCGTCTGTGAAACTACTGGGACATGTGTGAAACTACTGGGACATCTGTAAAACTACTGGGACATCTGTTACACTATTGGGACATCTGTGAAACTATGGGGACATCTGCGAAACTACTGGGACACCTGTAAAACTACTGGGACATCTGTTAAACTATTGGGAAATCTGTGAAACTATGGGGACATCTGTGAAACTAATGGGACATATGTGAAACTATTGGGACATCTGTGAAACTATTAGTACATCTGTGAAACTATTGGGACATCTGTGAAACTATTGGGACATCTGTGAAACTACTGGTACATCTGTGAAACTATGGGGACATCTGTGAAACTATTGGGACATCTGGGAAACTATTGGGACATCTGTGAAACTAATGGGACATCTGTGAAACTACTGGGACATCTGTAAAACTACTGGGACATATGTGACCCTATTGGGACATCTGTGAAACTATGGGGACATCTGTTAACCTACTGGGACATCTGTGAAACTACTGGGACATCTGTTAAACTACTGGGACATCTGTTAAACTACTGGGACATCTGTTAAACTATGGGGACATCTGTTAACCTACTGGGATAACTGTAAAACTACTGGGACATTTTTGAAACGATTGGGACATCTGTGAAACTATGGGGACATCTGTTAACCTACTGGGACATCTGTGAAACTACTGGGACATCTGTTAAACTACTGGGACATCTGTTAAACTATTGGGACATATGTGAAACTACTGGGACATCTGTAAAACTACTGGGATATATGTGAACCTATTCGGACATCTGTGAAACTATTGGGACATCTATGAAACAACTGGGACATCCGTTTAACTTTTGGGACATCTGTTAAACTCCTGGGACATCTGTGAAACTATTGGGACATGGGTGACACTATTGGGACATCTGTGAAACTATTGGGACATCTGTGAAACTATTGGTACATCTGTGAAACTAATGGGACATATGTGAAACTATTGGGGCGTCTGTGAAACTACTGGGACATGTGTGAAACTACTGGGACATCTGTAAAACTACTGGGACATCTGTTACACTATTGGGACATCTGTGAAACTATGGGGACATCTGCGAAACTACTGGGACACCTGTAAAACTACTGGGACATCTGTTAAACTATTGGGAAATCTGTGAAACTATGGGGACATCTGTGAAACTAATGGGACATATGTGAAACTATTGGGACATCTGTGAAACTACTAGTACATCTGTGAAACTATTGGGACATCTGTGAAACTATTGGGACATCTGTGAAACTACTGGTACATCTGTGAAACTATGGGGACATCTGTGAAACTATTGGGACATCTGGGAAACTATTGGGACATCTGTGAAACTAATGGGACATCTGTGAAACTACTGGGACATCTGTAAAACTACTGGGACATATGTGACCCTATTGGGACATCTGTGAAACTATGGGGACATCTGTTAACCTACTGGGACATCTGTGAAACTACTGGGACATCTGTTAAACTACTGGGACATCTGTTAAACTACTGGGACATCTGTTAAACTATGGGGACATCTGTTAACCTACTGGGATAACTGTAAAACTACTGGGACATTTTTGAAACGATTGGGACATCTGTGAAACTATGGGGACATCTGTTAACCTACTGGGACATCTGTGAAACTACTGGGACATCTGTTAAACTACTGGGACATCTGTTAAACTATTGGGACATATGTGAAACTACTGGGACATCTGTAAAACTACTGGGATATATGTGAACCTATTCGGACATCTGTGAAACTATTGGGACATCTATGAAACAACTGGGACATCTGTTTAACTTTTGGGACATCTGTTAAACTCCTGGGACATCTGTGAAACTATTGGGACATGGGTGACACTATTGGGACATCTGTGAAACTATTGGGACATCTGTGAAACTATTGGTACATCTGTGAAACTATTGGGACATCTGTGAAACTATGGGGACATCTGTGAAACTAATGGGACATATGTGAAACTATTGGGGCGTCTGTGAAACTACTGGGACATGTGTGAAACTACTGGGACATCTGTTAAACTATTGGAACATCTGTGAAACTATGGGGACATCTGTGAAACTAATGGGACATCTGTGAAACTATTGGGACATCTGTGAAACTACTGCTACATCTGTGAAACTATCGGGACATCTGTTAACCTACTGGGATGTCTGTAAAACTTCTGGGACATCTGTGAAACTATTGGGACATCTGATAAACTATGGGGACATCTGTGAAACAAATGGGACATAGGTGACACTATTGGGACATATGTGAAACTATTGGGACATCTGTGAAACTATTGGGACATCTGTGAAACTACTGGTACATCTGTGAAACTATGGGGACATCTGTTAACCTATTGGGATATCTGTAAAACTACTGGGACATTTGTGAAACTATGGGAACATCTGTGAAACTATGGGGACATCTGTTAACCTACTGGGACATCTGTGAAACTACTGGGACATCTGTTAAACTACTGGGACATGTGTTAAACTATTGGTACATCTGTGAAACTATGGGGACATCTGTTAACCTACTGGGATATCTGTAAAACTACTGGGACATCTGTGAAACGAATGGGACATCTGTGAAACTATTGGGACATCTGTGAAACTATTGGGACATCTGTGAAACTACTGGTACATCTGTGAAACTATTGGGACATCTGTGAAACTATGGGGACATCTGTGAAACAAATGGGACATAGGTGAAACTATTGGGACATATTTGAAACTATTGGGACATCTGTGAAACTATTGGGACATCTGTGAAACTACTGGTACATCTGTGAAACTATGGGGACATCTGTTAACCTATTGGGATATCTGTAAAACTACTGGGACATTTGTGAAACTATGGGAACATCTGTGAAACTATGGGGACATCTGTTAACCTACTGGGACATCTGTGAAACTACTGGGACATCTGTTAAACTACTGGGACATGTGTTAAACTATTGGTACATCTGTGAAACTATGGGGACATCTGTTAACCTACTGGGATATCTGTAAAACTACTGGGACATCTGTGAAACGATTGGGACATCTGTGAAACTATGGGGACATCTGTTAACCTACTGGGACATCTGTGAAACTACTGGGACATCTTATTCTTAGTTTTTTTCGGTAAAGTCACGTTGAAGAGAAACAACAAAATAACAAAATATATATAAAACAATAAAAAAATTCTCACGACGTTTCGACCATAACTCAAACGGTCATCATCAGGTGTGTCGGTTTGCATAAATTTATTTTGAAAACGGGATATTTATTTATTTATATATATAAAAATAACGTTTGCGTCACGCGCAACGATTGGCTGTTTGCCAGGACTAGTCCATCTATTTTTTGAAAAGAGGAGGGGGGAGACGAAATTTGTTTTTATGTATGCTGTCTGAAAGGCAATGTAAGCGTGAACAATCAATCAAGAACTGAAATGATTTATCAAATCTTTCCAATGATTGCTAAGATAGAATCCATCTTCTCGGTTGAAATTGTCTCTGTGTTTGTATATGTGGATAGCCTCATGAACGAATCTCTCATGGAAGCCAGATGGCTTACAAAGAACCTCCGTCTTGGAAAAGTCAATCGCATGTGAGCCTACTGAATTAGAACAATGATCTGCTACGGCCGAGGTGTTGGTCCTACCGTGTTTAAGGTCTGCTTTATGTTCACGAATGCGGTCCGAGATATGGCGTTTGGTTTCTCCAATGTAACTACTACCACAGAGGCAACTTAGTTTGTAGACACCAGGGTATTGTATGTCCGGAATCACATCTTTTACAGATGGAACCAGATCACGGATTTTATGTAATGTGTTGAAACGGACCTGGATCTTGTGTTTATTCAAGATTTTGGAGATCTTTTTTTGTGATCCCAGCAATGTAGGGTAAAGTGATGGTTTTGAAAGGCTCCTCAAGAGGGTTCTTCTTCATGGTTTGAGTGATAGCTTTGTGGATTGTATAGTCGGAGTAACCATTAGCCCTAAGAGCTTGGTGTACGTGCTTGAGTTCACTGCTTATGTGTTCCTGGTCGGATATGCATTGGGCTCTATGATACAGAGTCTTGATGAGAGAATTCTTCTGTGATGGATGGTGGTGGGAATCCGGTTTCAGATAAGCATCCGTATGGGTAGCTTTCCTGTAGACAGAGTGGCTCATTGAACCATCAGGTCTCTTTTTAATTAGGACATCCAAAAAAGGTATCTTGCCATCTATTTCGACTTCCATGGTAAATCTGATGGCTGGGTGTATGGAATTGATGTGGTCGAAGAATTGGTCTAGAGCAGGCCGGCCATGTGGCCAGATGACAAAAGTGTCATCCACGTACCTCTTCCATAAGGTTGGGCGCAGAGTGGCAGTCTGGATGGCGTCAGTCTCAAATTTCTCCATGAAAATGTTAGCTATAACTGGAGAAAGGGGGGAGCCCATTGGGGTGCCCTCAGTTTGTTTGTAGAAAGTTCCATTCCAAGTGAAGTATGTATTGGTTAAACAGTGTCTCACCAGGGGGGGTACCTCAGTGTTTAGTCCTTGATGAACCAAGTCTTCAATGATTGCAATGGTGTCAGGTACAGGAACCTTGGTGAATAAGGAAACTACATCAAAACTGACAAGCAGGTCGTCTGGGGACAGGGAAATACCCTTGATTGTTGATACCAGGTGAGTAGAATTTTGTACCGCAGAGGTGGTCTTTCCAGTGAAAGGACGCAGGATTTCAGACAAAAAACGAGCTAGTTTGTAGGTGGGGGAGCTGATAGTAGAGACTATGGGACGAAGAGGTGTATCAACTTTATGTATTTTTGGTAAGCCGTATAATCTTGGTGGCCTGGCAGCAGAAGGTTTCAACGAAAACTGTTTAGATTGATCAATTAATGCGGTTGGATGTCCTAATTAAAAAGAGACCTGATGGTTCAATGAGCCACTCTGTCTACAGGAAAGCTACCCATACGGATGCTTATCTGAAACCGGATTCCCACCACCATCCATCACAGAAGAATTCTCTCATCAAGACTCTGTATCATAGAGCCCAATGCATATCCGACCAGGAACACATAAGCAGTGAACTCAAGCACGTACACCAAGCTCTTAGGGCTAATGGTTACTCCGACTATACAATCCACAAAGCTATCACTCAAACCATGAAGAAGAACCCTCTTGAGGAGCCTTTCAAAACCATCACTTTACCCTACATTGCTGGGATCACAAAAAAGATCTCCAAAATCTTGAATAAACACAAGATCCAGGTCCGTTTCAACACATTACATAAAATCCGTGATCTGGTTCCATCTGTAAAAGATGTGATTCCGGACATACAATACCCTGGTGTCTACAAACTAAGTTGCCTCTGTGGTAGTAGTTACATTGGAGAAACCAAACGCCATATCTCGGACCGCATTCGTGAACATAAAGCAGACCTTAAACACGGTAGGACCAACACCTCGGCCGTAGCAGATCATTGTTCTAATTCAGTAGGCTCACATGCGATTGACTTTTCCAAGACGGAGGTTCTTTGTAAGCCATCTGGCTTCCATGAGAGATTCGTTCATGAGGCTATCCACATATACAAACACAGAGACAATTTCAACCGAGAAGATGGATTCTATCTTAGCAATCATTGGAAAGATTTGATAAATCATTTCAGTTCTTGATTGATTGTTCACGCTTACATTGCCTTTCAGACAGCATACATAAAAACAAATTTCGTCTCCCCCCTCCTCTTTTCAAAAAATAGATGGACTAGTCCTGGCAAACAGCCAATCGTTGCGCGTGACGCAAACGTTATTTTTATATATATATATATATAAATAAATAAATATGCCGTTTTCAAAATAAATTTATGCAAACCGACACACCTGATGATGACCGTTTGAGTTATGGTCGAAACGTCGTGATAATTTTTTATTGTTTTATATATATTTTGTTATTTTGTTGTTTCTCTTCAACGTGACTTTACCGAAAAAAAACTAAGAATATGAATTACTGCAGTCACGAAAGCTTTAAATCAAAATTTACTGGGACATCTGTTAAACTACTGGGACATCTTTTAAACTATTGGGACATCTGTGAAAAAACGCCAACCCATAAACAAACCCTTTAACGCCAACCCTTAAACGCCAACCCTTAAACGCCAACCCTTAAACGCCAACCCTTAAACGCCAACCCTTAAACGCCAACCCTTAAACGCCAACGTTTAAAGGCCAACCCTTAAATACCAACCGTTAAACGCCATCCCTTAAACACCAAGTTTTAAACACCAACCATTTGAACGCCAACCCATGAACGCCCACCTCTAAACACCAACCCTTAAACGCCAACCCTTAAACACCAACCCTTAAACACCAACCCTTAAACGCCAACCCTTAAATGCCAACCCTTAAACGCCAACCCGTAAACACCAACCCTTAATCGCCAACCCTTTAACGCCAACCGTTAAAGGCAAACCTTTTCACGCCAAACCCTTAAACACCAACCCTCAAACGCCATCCATTAAACACCAACCATTAAACGCCAACCCTTAAACGCCAAAACCTAAACACGCTTAAACGCCAACCCTTAAATGCCAACCCTTAAACGCCAACCCTTAAACCCCAACCATTAAACGTCAACGCTTAAACGCCAACCCTTAAACGCCAACGTTTAAAGGCCAACCCTTAAACACCAACCCTTAAACGCCAACCCTTAAACACCAAGCCTTAAACACCAACCGTTTGAACGCCAACCCATAAACGCCCACCCCTAAACACCAACCCTTAAACGCCAAACCTTAAACGCCAACCCTTAAATGCCAACGTTTAAACGCCAATCCTTAAACACCAACCCTTAAACGCCAACCCGTAAACGCAAACCCTTTAACGCCAACCCTTAAACACCAAGCCTTAAACACCAACCGTTTGAACGCCAACCGATAAACGCCCACCCCTAAACACCAACCCTTCAACGCCAACCCTTAAACGCCAAGCCTTAAACACCAACCGTTTGAATGCCAACCCATAAACGCCCACCCCTAAACACCAACCCTTAAACGCCAACCCTTAAACACTAAGCCTTAAACACCAACCGTTTGAATGCCAACCCATAAACGCCCACCCCTAAACACCAACCCTTAAACGCCAACCCTTAAACGCCAACCCTTAAACGCCAACCCTTAAACGCCAACCCGTAAACGCCAACCCTTAAACGCCATCCATTAAACACCAACCATTAAACGCCAACCCTTAAACGCCAACCCTTAAACGCCAACCCGTAAACGCAAACCCTTTTGCGCCAACCCTTAAACACCAAGCCTTAAACACCAACCGTTTGAATGCCAACCCATAAACGCCCACCCCTAAACACCAACCCTTAAACGCCAACCCTTAAACGCCAACCCGTAAACGCCTACCCTTAAACGCCAACCCTTAAACACCAACCCTTAATCGCCAACCCTTTAAACGCCCACCCCTAAACACCAACCCATAAACGCCAACCCTTAAACGCCAACCCTTAAACGCCAACCCTTAAACGCCAACCCTTAAACGCCAACCCTTAAAAGCCAACCCTTAAACGCCAACCCTTAAACACCAACCTTTAAACGCCAACCCTTAAACGCCAACCCTTAAACGCCAACCCTTAAACGCCAACCCTTAAACGCCAACCCTTAAACGCCAACCCTTAAATGCCAACCCTTAAACGCCAAACCTTAAACAACAACCCTTAAACAACAACCCTTAATCGCTAACTCTTTAAATGCCAACCCTTAAACGCAAACTCTTAAACACCAATCCTTAAACGCAAACGCTTAAACACCAACCTTTAAACACCAACCCTAAAACGCCAACCCTAAAACGCGAACCCTTAAACACCAACCTTAAACGTCAACCCTTAAAGGCCAAACTTACACGCCCAAACCTTTAAACACCAACCTGTAAACACCAACTCTTAAGCACCAACACTTAAACGAAAACGCTTAAACACCAACCCTTAAACACCAACCATTAAACGCCAACCCTTAAAAGTCAAACATCATCCGGCAACCTTAAACGCTAACACTTTAAAGACCAACCCTTAAACACCAACCCTTAAATGCCAACCCTTAAACACCCACCCTTAATCGCCAACCCTTAAAAACAAACCTTAAAACACCAACCTTTAAACACCAACCGTTAAAGACAAATCTTAAACGCCAAACCCTTAAACACAAACCCTTAAACGCCAACCCTTTAAAACGCCAACCCTTAAACGCCAACCCTTAAACCCCTACCCTTAAACGTCAACGCTTAAACGCCAACTATTAAAGACCAACCCTTAAACACTAAACCCTAAAACACCAACCCTAAAACGCCAACCCATAAACAAACCCTTTAACGCCAACCCTTAAACGCCCACCCTTAAACGCCAACGTTTAAAGGCCAACCCTTAAACACCAACCCTTAAACACCAAGCCTTAAACACCAACCATTTGAACGCCAACCCATAAACGCCCACCTCCAAACACCAACCCTTAAACGCCAACCCTTAAACGCCAACCCTTAAACTCCAACCCTTAAATGCCAACCCTTAAACGCCAACCCGTAAACACCAACCCTTAATCGCCAACCCTTTAACGCCAACCGTTAAAGGCAAACCTTTACACGCCAAACCCTTAAACACCAACCCTTAAACGCCATCCATTAAACACCAACCATTAAACGCCAACCCGTAAACGCCAAAACCTAAACACGCTTAAACGCCAACCCTTAAATGCCAACCCTTAAACGCCAAGCCTTAAACACCAACCGTTTGAACGCCAAACCATAAACGCCCACCCCTAAACACCAACCCTTAAACGCCAACCCTTAAACGCCAACCCTTAAATGCCAACGTTTAAATGCCAACCCTTAAACACCAACCCTTAAACGCCAACCCTTAAACACCAACCCTTAAGCGCCAACCCGTAAACGCAAACCCTTTAACGCCAACCCTTAAACACCAAGCCTTAAACACCAACCGTTTGAACGCCAACCCATAAACGCCCACCCCTAAACACCAACTCTTAAACGCCAACCCTTAAACGCCAACCCTTAAACGCCAACCCTTAAACGCCAACCCTTAAACGCCAACGTTTAAATGCCAACCCTTAAACACCAACCCTTAAACGTCAACCCTTAAACACCAAGCCGTAAACACCAACCGTTTGAATGCCAACCCATAAACGCCCAACCCTTAAACGCCAAACCCTTAAACACAAACCCTTAAACGCCAACCCTTTAAAACGCCAACCCTTAAACGCCAACCCTTAAACCCCTACCCTTAAACGTCAACGCTTAAACGCCAACTATTAAAGACCAACCCTTAAACACTAAACCCTAAAACACCAACCCTAAAACGCCAACCCATAAACAAACCCTTTAACGCCAACCCTTAAATGCCCACCCTTAAACGCCAACGTTTAAAGGCCAACCCTTAAACACCAACCCTTAAACACCAAGCCTTAAACACCAACCATTTGAACGCCAACCCATAAACGCCCACCTCCAAACACCAACCCTTAAACGCCAACCCTTAAACGCCAACCCTTAAACTCCAACCCTTAAATGCCAACCCTTAAACGCCAACCCGTAAACACCAACCCTTAATCGCCAACCCTTTAACGCCAACCGTTAAAGGCAAACCTTTACACGCCAAACCCTTAAACACCAACCCTTAAACGCCATCCATTAAACACCAACCATTAAACGCCAACCTTTAAACGCCAAAACCTAAACACGCTTAAACGGCAACCCTTAAATGCCAACCCTTAAACGCCAAACCCTTAAACCCCAACCCTTAAACACCAACCCTTAAGCGCCAACCCTTAAACACCAAGCCTTAAACACCAACCGTTTGAACGCCAAACCATAAACGCCCACCCCTAAACACCAACCCTTAAACGCCAACCCTTAAACGCCAACCCTTAAATGCCAACGTTTAAATGCCAACCCTTAAACACGAACCCTTAAACGCCAACCCTTAAACACCAACCCTTAAGCGCCAACCCGTAAACGCAAACCCTTTAACGCCAACCCTTAAACACCAAGCCTTAAACACCAACCGTTTGAACGCCAACCCATAAACGCCCACCCCTAAACACCAACTCTTAAACGCCAACCCTTAAACGCCAACCCTTAAACGCCAACCCTTAAACGCCAACCCTTAAACGCCAACGTTTAAATGCCAACCCTTAAACACCAACCCTTAAACGTCAACCCTTAAACACCAAGCCGTAAACACCAACCGTTTGAATGCCAACCCATAAACGCCCACCCCTAAACACCAACCCTTAAACGACAACCCTTAAACGCCAACCCTTAAACGCCATCCCGTAAACGCCAACCCTTAAAACGCCAACCCTTAAACGCCAACCCTTTAAACGCCCAAGCCTAAACACCAACACTGAAACGCCAACCCTTAATCGCCAACCCTTAAACGCCAACCCTTAAACGCCAACCCTTAAACGCCAACCCTTAAACGCCAACCCTTAAACGCCAACCCTTAAACACCAACCTTTAAACGCCAACCCTTAAACGCCAACCCTTAAACGCCAACCCTTAAACGCCAACCCTTAAATGCCAACCCTTAAACGCCAAACCTTAAACAACAACCCTTAATCGCTAACTCTTTAAATGCCAACCCTTAAACGCAAACTCTTAAACACCAATCCTTAAATGCAAACCCTTAAACACCAACCTTTAAACACCAACCCTAAAACGCCAACCCTAAAACGCGAACCCTTAAACACCAACCTTAAACGTCAACCCTTAAAGGCCAAACTTACACGCCAAACCTTGAAACGCCAACCTGTAAACACCAACTCTTAAGCACTAACACTTAAACGAAAACGCTTAAACACCAACCCTTAAACACCAACCCTTAAACACCAACCCTTAAATGCCAACCCTTAAACACCAACCCTAAATCGCCAACCCTTAAAAACAAACCTTAAAACACCAACCTTTAAACACCAACCGTTAAAGACAAACCTTAAACGCCAAACCCTTAAACACCAACCCTTAAACGCCATCCATTAAACACCAACCATTAAACGCCAACTCATGAACGCCAAAACATAAACACGCTTAAACACCAACCCTTAAAGGCCAACCCTTTAATGCCAACCTTTAAACACCAACCCTTAATGCCAACCCTTAAACGCCAACCCTTAAACACCAACCTTTAAACATCAACCCTAAAACGCCAACCCTTAAACGCCAACCCTTTAAAACGCCAACCCTTAAACGCCAACCCTTAAACCCCAACCCTTAAACGTCAACGCTTAAACGCCAACTATTAAAGACCAACCCTTAAACACTAAACCCTAAAACACCAACCCTAAAACGCCAACCCATAAACAAACCCTTTAACGCCAACCCTTAAATGCCCACCCTTAAACGCCAACGTTTAAAGGCCAACCCTTAAACACCAACCCTTAAACACCAAGCCTTAAACACCAACCATTTGAACGCCAACCCATAAACGCCCACCTCCAAACACCAACCCTTAAACGCCAACCCTTAAACGCCAACCCTTAAACTCCAACCCTTAAATGCCAACCCTTAAACGCCAACCCGTAAACACCAACCCTTAATCGCCAACCCTTTAACGCCAACCGTTAAAGGCAAACCTTTACACGCCAAACCCTTAAACACCAACCCTTAAACGCCATCCATTAAACACCAACCATTAAACGCCAACCCTTAAACGCCAAAACCTAAACACGCTTAAACGCCAACCCTTAAATGCCAACCCTTAAACGCCAAACCCTTAAACACAAACCCTTAAACACCAACCCTTAAGCGCCAACCCTTAAACACCAAGCCTTAAACACCAACCGTTTGAACGCCAAACCATAAACGCCCACCCCTAAACACCAACCCTTAAACGCCAACCCTTAAACGCCAACCCTTAAATGCCAACGTTTAAATGCCAACCCTTAAACGCCAACCCTTAAACGCCAACCCTTAAACACCAACCCTTAAGCGCCAACCCGTAAACGCAAACCCTTTAACGCCAACCCTTAAACACCAAGCCTTAAACACCAACCGTTTGAACGCCAACCCATAAACGCCCACCCCTAAACACCAACTCTTAAACGCCAACCCTTAAACGCCAACCCTTAAACGCCAACCCTTAAACGCCAACGTTTAAATGCCAACCCTTAAACACCAACCCTTAAACGTCAACCCTTAAACACCAAGCCGTAAACACCAACCGTTTGAATGCCAACCCATAAACGCCCACCCCTAAACACCAACCCTTAAACGACAACCCTTAAACGCCAACCCTTAAACGCCATCCCGTAAACGCCAACCCTTAAAACGCCAACCCTTAAACGCCAACCCATAAACGCCCACCTCCAAACACCAACCCTTAAACGCCAACCCTTAAACGCCAACCCTTAAACTCCAACCCTTAAATGCCAACCCTTAAACGCCAACCCGTAAACACCAACCCTTAATCGCCAACCCTTTAACGCCAACCGTTAAAGGCAAACCTTTACACGCCAAACCCTTAAACACCAACCCTTAAACGCCATCCATTAAACACCAACCATTAAACGCCAACCCGTAAACGCCAAAACCTAAACACGCTTAAACGCCAACCCTTAAATGCCAACCCTTAAACGCCAAGCCTTAAACACCAACCGTTTGAACGCCAAACCATAAACGCCCACCCCTAAACACCAACCCTTAAACGCCAACCCTTAAACGCCAACCCTTAAATGCCAACGTTTAAATGCCAACCCTTAAACACCAACCCTTAAACGCCAACCCTTAAACACCAACCCTTAAGCGCCAACCCGTAAACGCAAACCCTTTAACGCCAACCCTTAAACACCAAGCCTTAAACACCAACCGTTTGAACGCCAACCCATAAACGCCCACCCCTAAACACCAACTCTTAAACGCCAACCCTTAAACGCCAACCCTTAAACGCCAACCCTTAAACGCCAACCCTTAAACGCCAACGTTTAAATGCCAACCCTTAAACACCAACCCTTAAACGTCAACCCTTAAACACCAAGCCGTAAACACCAACCGTTTGAATGCCAACCCATAAACGCCCAACCCTTAAACGCCAAACCCTTAAACACAAACCCTTAAACGCCAACCCTTTAAAACGCCAACCCTTAAACGCCAACCCTTAAACCCCTACCCTTAAACGTCAACGCTTAAACGCCAACTATTAAAGACCAACCCTTAAACACTAAACCCTAAAACACCAACCCTAAAACGCCAACCCATAAACAAACCCTTTAACGCCAACCCTTAAATGCCCACCCTTAAACGCCAACGTTTAAAGGCCAACCCTTAAACACCAACCCTTAAACACCAAGCCTTAAACACCAACCATTTGAACGCCAACCCATAAACGCCCACCTCCAAACACCAACCCTTAAACGCCAACCCTTAAACGCCAACCCTTAAACTCCAACCCTTAAATGCCAACCCTTAAACGCCAACCCGTAAACACCAACCCTTAATCGCCAACCCTTTAACGCCAACCGTTAAAGGCAAACCTTTACACGCCAAACCCTTAAACACCAACCCTTAAACGCCATCCATTAAACACCAACCATTAAACGCCAACCTTTAAACGCCAAAACCTAAACACGCTTAAACGGCAACCCTTAAATGCCAACCCTTAAACGCCAAACCCTTAAACCCCAACCCTTAAACACCAACCCTTAAGCGCCAACCCTTAAACACCAAGCCTTAAACACCAACCGTTTGAACGCCAAACCATAAACGCCCACCCCTAAACACCAACCCTTAAACGCCAACCCTTAAACGCCAACCCTTAAATGCCAACGTTTAAATGCCAACCCTTAAACACGAACCCTTAAACGCCAACCCTTAAACACCAACCCTTAAGCGCCAACCCGTAAACGCAAACCCTTTAACGCCAACCCTTAAACACCAAGCCTTAAACACCAACCGTTTGAACGCCAACCCATAAACGCCCACCCCTAAACACCAACTCTTAAACGCCAACCCTTAAACGCCAACCCTTAAACGCCAACCCTTAAACGCCAACCCTTAAACGCCAACGTTTAAATGCCAACCCTTAAACACCAACCCTTAAACGTCAACCCTTAAACACCAAGCCGTAAACACCAACCGTTTGAATGCCAACCCATAAACGCCCACCCCTAAACACCAACCCTTAAACGACAACCCTTAAACGCCAACCCTTAAACGCCATCCCGTAAACGCCAACCCTTAAAACGCCAACCCTTAAACGCCAACCCTTTAAACGCCCAAGCCTAAACACCAACACTGAAACGCCAACCCTTAATCGCCAACCCTTAAACGCCAACCCTTAAACGCCAACCCTTAAACGCCAACCCTTAAACGCCAACCCTTAAACGCCAACCCTTAAACACCAACCTTTAAACGCCAACCCTTAAACGCCAACCCTTAAACGCCAACCCTTAAACGCCAACCCTTAAATGCCAACCCTTAAACGCCAAACCTTAAACAACAACCCTTAATCGCTAACTCTTTAAATGCCAACCCTTAAACGCAAACTCTTAAACACCAATCCTTAAATGCAAACCCTTAAACACCAACCTTTAAACACCAACCCTAAAACGCCAACCCTAAAACGCGAACCCTTAAACACCAACCTTAAACGTCAACCCTTAAAGGCCAAACTTACACGCCAAACCTTGAAACGCCAACCTGTAAACACCAACTCTTAAGCACTAACACTTAAACGAAAACGCTTAAACACCAACCCTTAAACACCAACCCTTAAACACCAACCCTTAAATGCCAACCCTTAAACACCAACCCTAAATCGCCAACCCTTAAAAACAAACCTTAAAACACCAACCTTTAAACACCAACCGTTAAAGACAAACCTTAAACGCCAAACCCTTAAACACCAACCCTTAAACGCCATCCATTAAACACCAACCATTAAACGCCAACTCATGAACGCCAAAACATAAACACGCTTAAACACCAACCCTTAAAGGCCAACCCTTTAATGCCAACCTTTAAACACCAACCCTTAATGCCAACCCTTAAACGCCAACCCTTAAACACCAACCTTTAAACATCAACCCTAAAACGCCAACCCTTAAACGCCAACCCTTTAAAACGCCAACCCTTAAACGCCAACCCTTAAACCCCAACCCTTAAACGTCAACGCTTAAACGCCAACTATTAAAGACCAACCCTTAAACACTAAACCCTAAAACACCAACCCTAAAACGCCAACCCATAAACAAACCCTTTAACGCCAACCCTTAAATGCCCACCCTTAAACGCCAACGTTTAAAGGCCAACCCTTAAACACCAACCCTTAAACACCAAGCCTTAAACACCAACCATTTGAACGCCAACCCATAAACGCCCACCTCCAAACACCAACCCTTAAACGCCAACCCTTAAACGCCAACCCTTAAACTCCAACCCTTAAATGCCAACCCTTAAACGCCAACCCGTAAACACCAACCCTTAATCGCCAACCCTTTAACGCCAACCGTTAAAGGCAAACCTTTACACGCCAAACCCTTAAACACCAACCCTTAAACGCCATCCATTAAACACCAACCATTAAACGCCAACCCGTAAACGCCAAAACCTAAACACGCTTAAACGCCAACCCTTAAATGCCAACCCTTAAACGCCAAGCCTTAAACACCAACCGTTTGAACGCCAAACCATAAACGCCCACCCCTAAACACCAACCCTTAAACGCCAACCCTTAAACGCCAACCCTTAAATGCCAACGTTTAAATGCCAACCCTTAAACACCAACCCTTAAACGCCAACCCTTAAACACCAACCCTTAAGCGCCAACCCGTAAACGCAAACCCTTTAACGCCAACCCTTAAACACCAAGCCTTAAACACCAACCGTTTGAACGCCAACCCATAAACGCCCACCCCTAAACACCAACTCTTAAACGCCAACCCTTAAACGCCAACCCTTAAACGCCAACCCTTAAACGCCAACCCTTAAACGCCAACGTTTAAATGCCAACCCTTAAACACCAACCCTTAAACGTCAACCCTTAAACACCAAGCCGTAAACACCAACCGTTTGAATGCCAACCCATAAACGCCCAACCCTTAAACGCCAAACCCTTAAACACAAACCCTTAAACGCCAACCCTTTAAAACGCCAACCCTTAAACGCCAACCCTTAAACCCCTACCCTTAAACGTCAACGCTTAAACGCCAACTATTAAAGACCAACCCTTAAACACTAAACCCTAAAACACCAACCCTAAAACGCCAACCCATAAACAAACCCTTTAACGCCAACCCTTAAATGCCCACCCTTAAACGCCAACGTTTAAAGGCCAACCCTTAAACACCAACCCTTAAACACCAAGCCTTAAACACCAACCATTTGAACGCCAACCCATAAACGCCCACCTCCAAACACCAACCCTTAAACGCCAACCCTTAAACGCCAACCCTTAAACTCCAACCCTTAAATGCCAACCCTTAAACGCCAACCCGTAAACACCAACCCTTAATCGCCAACCCTTTAACGCCAACCGTTAAAGGCAAACCTTTACACGCCAAACCCTTAAACACCAACCCTTAAACGCCATCCATTAAACACCAACCATTAAACGCCAACCTTTAAACGCCAAAACCTAAACACGCTTAAACGGCAACCCTTAAATGCCAACCCTTAAACGCCAAACCCTTAAACCCCAACCCTTAAACACCAACCCTTAAGCGCCAACCCTTAAACACCAAGCCTTAAACACCAACCGTTTGAACGCCAAACCATAAACGCCCACCCCTAAACACCAACCCTTAAACGCCAACCCTTAAACGCCAACCCTTAAATGCCAACGTTTAAATGCCAACCCTTAAACACGAACCCTTAAACGCCAACCCTTAAACACCAACCCTTAAGCGCCAACCCGTAAACGCAAACCCTTTAACGCCAACCCTTAAACACCAAGCCTTAAACACCAACCGTTTGAACGCCAACCCATAAACGCCCACCCCTAAACACCAACTCTTAAACGCCAACCCTTAAACGCCAACCCTTAAACGCCAACCCTTAAACGCCAACCCTTAAACGCCAACGTTTAAATGCCAACCCTTAAACACCAACCCTTAAACGTCAACCCTTAAACACCAAGCCGTAAACACCAACCGTTTGAATGCCAACCCATAAACGCCCACCCCTAAACACCAACCCTTAAACGACAACCCTTAAACGCCAACCCTTAAACGCCATCCCGTAAACGCCAACCCTTAAAACGCCAACCCTTAAACGCCAACCCTTTAAACGCCCAAGCCTAAACACCAACACTGAAACGCCAACCCTTAATCGCCAACCCTTAAACGCCAACCCTTAAACGCCAACCCTTAAACGCCAACCCTTAAACGCCAACCCTTAAACGCCAACCCTTAAACACCAACCTTTAAACGCCAACCCTTAAACGCCAACCCTTAAACGCCAACCCTTAAACGCCAACCCTTAAATGCCAACCCTTAAACGCCAAACCTTAAACAACAACCCTTAATCGCTAACTCTTTAAATGCCAACCCTTAAACGCAAACTCTTAAACACCAATCCTTAAATGCAAACCCTTAAACACCAACCTTTAAACACCAACCCTAAAACGCCAACCCTAAAACGCGAACCCTTAAACACCAACCTTAAACGTCAACCCTTAAAGGCCAAACTTACACGCCAAACCTTGAAACGCCAACCTGTAAACACCAACTCTTAAGCACTAACACTTAAACGAAAACGCTTAAACACCAACCCTTAAACACCAACCCTTAAACACCAACCCTTAAATGCCAACCCTTAAACACCAACCCTAAATCGCCAACCCTTAAAAACAAACCTTAAAACACCAACCTTTAAACACCAACCGTTAAAGACAAACCTTAAACGCCAAACCCTTAAACACCAACCCTTAAACGCCATCCATTAAACACCAACCATTAAACGCCAACTCATGAACGCCAAAACATAAACACGCTTAAACACCAACCCTTAAAGGCCAACCCTTTAATGCCAACCTTTAAACACCAACCCTTAATGCCAACCCTTAAACGCCAACCCTTAAACACCAACCTTTAAACATCAACCCTAAAACGCCAACCCTTAAACGCCAACCCTTTAAAACGCCAACCCTTAAACGCCAACCCTTAAACCCCAACCCTTAAACGTCAACGCTTAAACGCCAACTATTAAAGACCAACCCTTAAACACTAAACCCTAAAACACCAACCCTAAAACGCCAACCCATAAACAAACCCTTTAACGCCAACCCTTAAATGCCCACCCTTAAACGCCAACGTTTAAAGGCCAACCCTTAAACACCAACCCTTAAACACCAAGCCTTAAACACCAACCATTTGAACGCCAACCCATAAACGCCCACCTCCAAACACCAACCCTTAAACGCCAACCCTTAAACGCCAACCCTTAAACTCCAACCCTTAAATGCCAACCCTTAAACGCCAACCCGTAAACACCAACCCTTAATCGCCAACCCTTTAACGCCAACCGTTAAAGGCAAACCTTTACACGCCAAACCCTTAAACACCAACCCTTAAACGCCATCCATTAAACACCAACCATTAAACGCCAACCCTTAAACGCCAAAACCTAAACACGCTTAAACGCCAACCCTTAAATGCCAACCCTTAAACGCCAAACCCTTAAACACAAACCCTTAAACACCAACCCTTAAGCGCCAACCCTTAAACACCAAGCCTTAAACACCAACCGTTTGAACGCCAAACCATAAACGCCCACCCCTAAACACCAACCCTTAAACGCCAACCCTTAAACGCCAACCCTTAAATGCCAACGTTTAAATGCCAACCCTTAAACGCCAACCCTTAAACGCCAACCCTTAAACACCAACCCTTAAGCGCCAACCCGTAAACGCAAACCCTTTAACGCCAACCCTTAAACACCAAGCCTTAAACACCAACCGTTTGAACGCCAACCCATAAACGCCCACCCCTAAACACCAACTCTTAAACGCCAACCCTTAAACGCCAACCCTTAAACGCCAACCCTTAAACGCCAACGTTTAAATGCCAACCCTTAAACACCAACCCTTAAACGTCAACCCTTAAACACCAAGCCGTAAACACCAACCGTTTGAATGCCAACCCATAAACGCCCACCCCTAAACACCAACCCTTAAACGACAACCCTTAAACGCCAACCCTTAAACGCCATCCCGTAAACGCCAACCCTTAAAACGCCAACCCTTAAACGCCAACCCTTTAAACGCCCAAGCCTAAACACCAACACTGAAACGCCAACCCTTAATCGCCAACCCTTAAACGCCAACCCTTAAACGCCAACCCTTAAACGCCAACCCTTAAACGCCAACCCTTAAACGCCAACCCTTAAACACCAACCTTTAAACGCCAACCCTTAAACGCCAACCCTTAAACGCCAACCCTTAAACGCCAACCCTTAAATGCCAACCCTTAAACGCCAAACCTTAAACAACAACCCTTAATCGCTAACTCTTTAAATGCCAACCCTTAAACGCAAACTCTTAAACACCAATCCTTAAATGCAAACCCTTAAACACCAACCTTTAAACACCAACCCTAAAACGCCAACCCTAAAACGCGAACCCTTAAACACCAACCTTAAACGTCAACCCTTAAAGGCCAAACTTACACGCCAAACCTTGAAACGCCAACCTGTAAACACCAACTCTTAAGCACTAACGCTTAAACGAAAACGCTTAAACACCAACCCTTAAACACCAACCCTTAAACACCAACCCTTAAATGCCAACCCTTAAACACCAACCCTAAATCGCCAACCCTTAAAAACAAACCTTAAAACACCAACCTTTAAACACCAACCGTTAAAGACAAACCTTAAACGCCAAACCCTTAAACACCAACCCTTAAACGCCATCCATTAAACACCAACCATTAAACGCCAACTCATGAACGCCAAAACATAAACACGCTTAAACACCAACCCTTAAAGGCCAACCCTTTAATGCCAACCTTTAAACACCAACTCTTAATGCCAACCCTTAAACGCCAACCCTTAAACACCAACCTTTAAACATCAACCCTAAAACGCCAACCCTTAAACGCCAACGTTTAAATGCCAACCCTTAAACACCAACCCTTAAACGTCAACCCTTAAACACCAAGCCGTAAACACCAACCGTTTGAATGCCAACCCATAAACGCCCAACCCTTAAACGCCAAACCCTTAAACACAAACCCTTAAACGCCAACCCTTTAAAACGCCAACCCTTAAACGCCAACCCTTAAACCCCTACCCTTAAACGTCAAGGCTTAAACGCCAACTATTAAAGACCAACCCTTAAACACTAAACCCTAAAACACCAACCCTAAAACGCCAACCCATAAACAAACCCTTTAACGCCAACCCTTAAATGCCCACCCTTAAACGCCAACGTTTAAAGGCCAACCCTTAAACACCAACCCTTAAACACCAAGCCTTAAACACCAACCATTTGAACGCCAACCCATAAACGCCCACCTCCAAACACCAACCCTTAAACGCCAACCCTTAAACGCCAACCCTTAAACTCCAACCCTTAAATGCCAACCCTTAAACGCCAACCCGTAAACACCAACCCTTAATCGCCAACCCTTTAACGCCAACCGTTAAAGGCAAACCTTTACACGCCAAACCCTTAAACACCAACCCTTAAACGCCATCCATTAAACACCAACCATTAAACGCCAACCTTTAAACGCCAAAACCTAAACACGCTTAAACGGCAACCCTTAAATGCCAACCCTTAAACGCCAAACCCTTAAACCCCAACCCTTAAACACCAACCCTTAAGCGCCAACCCTTAAACACCAAGCCTTAAACACCAACCGTTTGAACGCCAAACCATAAACGCCCACCCCTAAACACCAACCCTTAAACGCCAACCCTTAAACGCCAACCCTTAAATGCCAACGTTTAAATGCCAACCCTTAAACACGAACCCTTAAACGCCAACCCTTAAACACCAACCCTTAAGCGCCAACCCGTAAACGCAAACCCTTTAACGCCAACCCTTAAACACCAAGCCTTAAACACCAACCGTTTGAACGCCAACCCATAAACGCCCACCCCTAAACACCAACTCTTAAACGCCAACCCTTAAACGCCAACCCTTAAACGCCAACCCTTAAACGCCAACCCTTAAACGCCAACGTTTAAATGCCAACCCTTAAACACCAACCCTTAAACGTCAACCCTTAAACACCAAGCCGTAAACACCAACCGTTTGAATGCCAACCCATAAACGCCCACCCCTAAACACCAACCCTTAAACGACAACCCTTAAACGCCAACCCTTAAACGCCATCCCGTAAACGCCAACCCTTAAAACGCCAACCCTTAAACGCCAACCCTTTAAACGCCCAAGCCTAAACACCAACACTGAAACGCCAACCCTTAATCGCCAACCCTTAAACGCCAACCCTTAAACGCCAACCCTTAAACGCCAACCCTTAAACGCCAACCCTTAAACGCCAACCCTTAAACACCAACCTTTAAACGCCAACCCTTAAACGCCAACCCTTAAACGCCAACCCTTAAACGCCAACCCTTAAATGCCAACCCTTAAACGCCAAACCTTAAACAACAACCCTTAATCGCTAACTCTTTAAATGCCAACCCTTAAACGCAAACTCTTAAACACCAATCCTTAAATGCAAACCCTTAAACACCAACCTTTAAACACCAACCCTAAAACGCCAACCCTAAAACGCGAACCCTTAAACACCAACCTTAAACGTCAACCCTTAAAGGCCAAACTTACACGCCAAACCTTGAAACGCCAACCTGTAAACACCAACTCTTAAGCACTAACACTTAAACGAAAACGCTTAAACACCAACCCTTAAACACCAACCCTTAAACACCAACCCTTAAATGCCAACCCTTAAACACCAACCCTAAATCGCCAACCCTTAAAAACAAACCTTAAAACACCAACCTTTAAACACCAACCGTTAAAGACAAACCTTAAACGCCAAAACCTTAAACACCAACCCTTAAACGCCATCCATTAAACACCAACCATTAAACGCCAACTCATGAACGCCAAAACATAAACACGCTTAAACACCAACCCTTAAAGGCCAACCCTTTAATGCCAACCTTTAAACACCAACCCTTAATGCCAACCCTTAAACGCCAACCCTTAAACACCAACCTTTAAACATCAACCCTAAAACGCCAACCCTTAAACGCCAACCCTTTAAAACGCCAACCCTTAAACGCCAACCCTTAAACCCCAACCCTTAAACGTCAACGCTTAAACGCCAACTATTAAAGACCAACCCTTAAACACTAAACCCTAAAACACCAACCCTAAAACGCCAACCCATAAACAAACCCTTTAACGCCAACCCTTAAATGCCCACCCTTAAACGCCAACGTTTAAAGGCCAACCCTTAAACACCAACCCTTAAACACCAAGCCTTAAACACCAACCATTTGAACGCCAACCCATAAACGCCCACCTCCAAACACCAACCCTTAAACGCCAACCCTTAAACGCCAACCCTTAAACTCCAACCCTTAAATGCCAACCCTTAAACGCCAACCCGTAAACACCAACCCTTAATCGCCAACCCTTTAACGCCAACCGTTAAAGGCAAACCTTTACACGCCAAACCCTTAAACACCAACCCTTAAACGCCATCCATTAAACACCAACCATTAAACGCCAACCCTTAAACGCCAAAACCTAAACACGCTTAAACGCCAACCCTTAAATGCCAACCCTTAAACGCCAAACCCTTAAACCCCAACCCTTAAACACCAACCCTTAAGCGCCAACCCTTAAACACCAAGCCTTAAACACCAACCGTTTGAACGCCAAACCATAAACGCCCACCCCTAAACACCAACCCTTAAACGCCAACCCTTAAACGCCAACCCTTAAATGCCAACGTTTAAATGCCAACCCTTAAACGCCAACCCTTAAACGCCAACCCTTAAACACCAACCCTTAAGCGCCAACCCGTAAACGCAAACCCTTTAACGCCAACCCTTAAACACCAAGCCTTAAACACCAACCGTTTGAACGCCAACCCATAAACGCCCACCCCTAAACACCAACTCTTAAACGCCAACCCTTAAACGCCAACCCTTAAACGCCAACCCTTAAACGCCAACGTTTAAATGCCAACCCTTAAACACCAACCCTTAAACGTCAACCCTTAAACACCAAGCCGTAAACACCAACCGTTTGAATGCCAACCCATAAACGCCCACCCCTAAACACCAACCCTTAAACGACAACCCTTAAACGCCAACCCTTAAACGCCATCCCGTAAACGCCAACCCTTAAAACGCCAACCCTTAAACGCCAACCCTTTAAACGCCCAAGCCTAAACACCAACACTGAAACGCCAACCCTTAATCGCCAACCCTTAAACGCCAACCCTTAAACGCCAACCCTTAAACGCCAACCCTTAAACGCCAACCCTTAAACGCCAACCCTTAAACACCAACCTTTAAACGCCAACCCTTAAACGCCAACCCTTAAACGCCAACCCTTAAACGCCAACCCTTAAATGCCAACCCTTAAACGCCAAACCTTAAACAACAACCCTTAATCGCTAACTCTTTAAATGCCAACCCTTAAACGCAAACTCTTAAACACCAATCCTTAAATGCAAACCCTTAAACACCAACCTTTAAACACCAACCCTAAAACGCCAACCCTAAAACGCGAACCCTTAAACACCAACCTTAAACGTCAACCCTTAAAGGCCAAACTTACACGCCAAACCTTGAAACGCCAACCTGTAAACACCAACTCTTAAGCACTAACGCTTAAACGAAAACGCTTAAACACCAACCCTTAAACACCAACCCTTAAACACCAACCCTTAAATGCCAACCCTTAAACACCAACCCTAAATCGCCAACCCTTAAAAACAAACCTTAAAACACCAACCTTTAAACACCAACCGTTAAAGACAAACCTTAAACGCCAAACCCTTAAACACCAACCCTTAAACGCCATCCATTAAACACCAACCATTAAACGCCAACTCATGAACGCCAAAACATAAACACGCTTAAACACCAACCCTTAAAGGCCAACCCTTTAATGCCAACCTTTAAACACCAACCCTTAATGCCAACCCTTAAACGCCAACCCTTAAACACCAACCTTTAAACATCAACCCTAAAACGCCAACCCTTAAACGCCAACCCTTTAAAACGCCAACCCTTAAACGCCAACCCTTAAACCCCAACCCTTAAACGTCAACGCTTAAACGCCAACTATTAAAGACCAACCCTTAAACACTAAACCCTAAAACACCAACCCTAAAACGCCAACCCATAAACAAACCCTTTAACACCAACCCTTAAACACCAACCCTTAAACGCCAACCCTTAAATGCCAACCCTTAATCGCTAACTCTTCAAATGCCAACCCTTAAACGCCAACCCTTAAACACCAATACTTAAACGCAAACCCTTAAACACCAACCTTTAAACACCGACCCTAAAACGCCAACCCTTAAACGCCAACCCTTAAACACCAACCCCTTGAAGGCCAAACTTACACGCCAAACCTTTAAACACCAACCTGAAAACACCAACTCTTAAGCACCAACACTTAAACGAAAACGCTTAAACGCCAACCCTTAAACACCAACCATTAAACGCCAACCCTTAAACGTCAACCTTTAAACGCCAACCCTTAAACGCCAACCCTTAAACACTAACCGTTAAACGCCAACCCTTTAACGCCAACCCTTAAACGCCAACCTTTAAACACCAACCCTTAAACGCCAACCCTTAAATACCAACCTGTAAACACCACGTCTTAAGCACCAACCCTTAAAGGACAACCCTTAAACGCCAAAACCTAAACACGCTAAAATTTAAACCCTAAAACGTCAACCTTTAAACACCAACCCTTAAACACCAACCCTTAAACACCAACCCTTAAACGCCAATCCTTCAACACCAAACCTCATCCGGAAAACCTTAAACGCTAACTCTTTAAAGACCAACCCTTAAACACGAACCCTTGAAAGCCAACCCTTACAAACCGACGGTTAAACACCAACCCTTAAATGCCAACCATTGAACACCAACCCTAAATCGCCAACCCTTAAAAATCAACCTTAAAACACCAACCTTTAAACACCTACCGTTAAAGCTAACCCTAAAACGCCAACCCGTAAACGCCAACCCTTAAACACCAAACCTTAAACGCCATCTCTTAAACACCAACCTTTAAACACCAACCCTTAAAGGCCAAACCTTACCCGCCAAACTATTAAACACCAACCTGTAAACACCAACTCTTAAGTACCAACCCTTCAAACACCAACCTGTAAACACCACCTCTTAAGCACCAACCCTTAAACGACAACCCATGAACGCCAAAACCTAAACACGCTAAAACGCCAACACTTAAACACCAACCCTTAAATGCCAACCCTTAAACACCAACCCTAAATCGTCAAACCTTAAAAACCAAACCTTAAAACACCAACTCTAAACGCCATCTATTAAACACCAAGCTTTAAACACCAACACTTAAAGGCCAAACTTACACGCCAAACCTTTAAACACCAACCTGTAAACACCAACTCTTAAGAACCAAACCTTAAACGACAACCCTTAAACGCCAAAGCCTAAGCACGATTAAACACCAACCCTTAAATGCCAAGCCTTAAAAGCCAACCCGTAAACGCCAACCCTTTAACGCCAACCCTTAAACTCCATCTCTTAAACACCAACCTTTAAACAGCAAACCTTAAAGGCCAAACTAACACGCCAAACCTTTAAACACCAACCTGTAAATACCAACTCTTAAGCACCAATCCTAAAAACTAAAACCCTTAAACGCCAACCCTTAAACACCAACCCTTATACGCCAACCCTTAAACGCCAACCCTTAAGCACCAACCCTTAAACACCAACCCTTAAATGCCAACCCTTAAACGCCAAACCTTAAACAACAACCCTTAATCGCTAACTCTTTAAATGCCAACCCTTAAACGCAAACCCTTAAACACCAATCCTTAAACGCAAACCCTTAAACACCAACCTTTAAACACCAACCCTAAAACGCCAACCATAAAACGCGAACCCTTAAACACCCACCTTAAACGTCAAACCTTAAAGGCCAAACTTACACGCCAAACCTTTAAACACCAACCTGTAAACACCAACTCTTAAGCACCAACACTTAAACGAAAACGCTTAAACACCAACCCTTAAACACCAACCCTTAAATGCCAACCCTTAAACACCAACCCTAAATCGCCAACCCTTAAAAACAAACCTTAAAACACCAACCTTTAAACACCAACCGTTAAAGACAAACCTTAAACGCCAAACCCTTAAACACCAACCCTTAAACGCCATCCATTAAACACCAACCATTAAACGCCAACCCTTAAACGCCAAAACATAAACACGCTTAAACACCAACCCTTAAAGGCCAACCCTTTAATGCCAACCTTTAAACACCAACCCTTAATGCCAACCCTTAAACGCCAACCCTTAAACACCAACCCTTAAATGCCAACCATTGAACACCAACCTTAAATCGCCAACCCTTAAAAACCAACCTTAAAACACCAACCTTTAAACACCTACCGTTAAAGCTAACCCTTAAACGCCAACCCGTAAACGCCAACCCTTAAGCACCAAACCTTAAACGCCATCTCTTAAACACCAACCTTTAAACACCAACCCTTAAAGGCCAAACCTTACCCGCCAAACTATTAAACACCAACCTGTAAACACCAACTCTTAAGCACCAACCCTTTAAACACCAACCTGTAAACACCACCTCTTAAGCACCAACCCTTAAACGCCAACCCTTAAATGCCAACCCTTAAACACCAACCCTAAATCGCCAACCCTTAAAAACAAACCTTAAAACACCAACCATTAAACACCAACCGTTAAAGACAAACCTTAAACGCCAAACCCTTAAACACCAACCCTTAAACGCCATCCATTAAACACCAACCATTAAACGCCAACCCTTAAACGCCAAAACATAAACACGCTTAAACACCAACCCTTAAAGGCCAACCCTTTAATGCCAACCTTTAAACACCAACCCTTAATGCCAACCCTTAAACGCCAACCCTTAAACACCAACCTTTAAACACCAACCCTAAAACGCCAACCATTAAACGCCAACCCTTTAAAACGCCAACCCTTAAACGCCAACCCTTAAACCCCAACCCATAAACATCAACGCTTAAACGCCAATTATTAAAGACCAACCCTTAAACACTAAACCCTAAAACACCAACCCTAAAACGCCAACCCATAAACAAACCCTTTAACGCCAACCCTTAAACACCAACCCTTAAACGCCAACCCTTAAATGCCAACCCTTAAACGCCAACCCTTAAACACCAACCATTAATCGCTAACTCTTCAAATGCCAACCCTTAAACGCCAACCCTTAAACACCAATACTTAAACGCAAACCCTTAAACACCAACCTTTAAACACCGACCCTAAAACGCCAACCCTTAAACGCCAACCCTTAAACACCAACCCCTTGAAGGCCAAACTTACACGCCAAACCTTTAAACACCAACCTGAAAACACCAACTTATAAGCACCAACACTTAAACGAAAACGCTTAAACGCCAACCCTTAAACACCAACCATTAAACGCCAACCCTTAAACGTCAACCTTTAAACGCCAACCCTTAAACGCCAACCCTTAAACACTAACTGTTAAACGCCAACCCTTTAACGCCAACCCTTAAACGCCAACCTTTAAACACCAACCCTTAAACGCCAACCCTTAAATACCAACCTGTAAACACCACCTCTTAAGCACCAACCCTTAAAGGACAACCCTTAAACGCCAAAACCTAAACACGCTAAAATTTAAACCCTAAAACGTCACCCTTTAAACACCAACCCTTAAACACCAACCCTTAAACACCAACCATTAAACGCCAATCCTTCAACACCAAACCTCATCCGGAAAACCTTAATCGCTAACTCTTCAAATGCCAACCCTTAAACGCCAACCCTTAAACACCAATACTTAAACGCAAACCCTTAAACACCAACCTTTAAACACCGACCCTAAAACGCCAACCCTTAAACGCCAACCCTTAAACACCAACCCCTTGAAGGCCAAACTTACACGCCAAACCTTTAAACACCAACCTGAAAACACCAACTTATAAGCACCAACACTTAAACGAAAACGCTTAAACGCCAACCCTTAAACACCAACCATTGAACGCCAACCCTTAAACGCCAACCCTTAAACGCCAACCCTTAAACGCTAACCGTTAAACGCCAACCCTTTAACGCCAACCCTTAAACGCCAACCTTTAAACACCAACCCTTAAACGCCAACCCTTAAATACCAACCTGTAAACACCACCTCTTAAGCACCAACCCTTAAAGGACAACCCTTAACCGCCAAAACCTAAACACGCTAAAATTTGAACCCTAAAACGTCACCCTTTAAACACCAACCCTTAAACACCAACCCTTAAACACCAACCATTAAACGCCAATCCTTCAACACCAAACCTCATCCGGAAAACCTTAAACGCTAACTCTTTAAAGACCAACCCTTAAACACGAACCCTTGAAAGCCAACCCTTACAAACCGACGGTTAAACACCAACCCTAAATCGTCAAACCTTAAAAACCAAACCTTAAAACACCAACCCTAAACGCCATCTATTAAACACCAAGCTTTAAACACCAACACTTAAAGGCCAAACTTACACGCCAAACCTTTAAACACCAACCTGTAAACACCAACTCTTAAGAACCAAACCTTAAACGACAACCCTTAAACACCAAAGCCTAAACACGATTAAACACCAACCCTTAAATACCAAGCCTTAAAAGCCAACCCTTTAACGCCAACCCTTAAACTCCATCTCTTAAACACCAACCTTTAAACAGCAAACCTTAAAGGCCAAACTAACACACCAAACCTTTAAACACCAACCTGTAAATACCAACTCTTAAGCACCAACCCTAAAAACTAAAACACCTTAAACGCCAACCCTTAAACCCCAACCCTTAAACGGCAACGCTTAAACGCCAACCCTTAAACACCAACCCTTAAGCGCCAACCCTTAAACACCAAGCCTTAAACACCAACCGTTTGAACGCCAAACCATAAACGCCCACCCCTAAACACCAACCCTTAAACGCCAACCCTTAAACGCCAACCCTTAAATGCCAACGTTTAAATGCCAACCCTTAAACACCAACCCTTAAACGCCAACCCTTAAACACCAACCCTTAAGCGCCAACCCGTAAACGCAAACCCTTTAACGCCAACCCTTAAACACCAAGCCTTAAACACCAACCGTTTGAACGCCAACCCATAAACGCCCACCCCTAAACACCAACTCTTAAACGCCAACCCTTAAACGCCAACCCTTAAACGCCAACCCTTAAACGCCAACCCTTAAACGCCAACGTTTAAATGCCAACCCTTAAACACCAACCCTTAAACGTCAACCCTTAAACACCAAGCCGTAAACACCAACCGTTTGAATGCCAACCCATAAACGCCCAACCCTTAAACGCCAAACCCTTAAACACAAACCCTTAAACGCCAACCCTTTAAAACGCCAACCCTTAAACGCCAACCCTTAAACCCCTACCCTTAAACGTCAACGCTTAAACGCCAACTATTAAAGACCAACCCTTAAACACTAAACCCTAAAACACCAACCCTAAAACGCCAACCCATAAACAAACCCTTTAACGCCAACCCTTAAATGCCCACCCTTAAACGCCAACGTTTAAAGGCCAACCCTTAAACACCAACCCTTAAACACCAAGCCTTAAACACCAACCATTTGAACGCCAACCCATAAACGCCCACCTCCAAACACCAACCCTTAAACGCCAACCCTTAAACGTCAACTCTTAAACACCAACCATCATCCGGAAAACCTTAAACGCTAACACTTCAAAGACCAACCCTTAAACACCAACCCTTAAATTCCAACACTTAAACACCAACCCTAAATCGCCAACCCTTAAAAACAAACCTTAAAACACCAACCTTTAAACACCAACCGTTAAAGACAAACCTTAAACGCCAAACCCTTAAACACCAACGCTTAAACGCCATCCATTAAACACCAACCATTAAACGCCAACCCTTAAACGCCAAAACATAAACACGCTTAAACACCAACCCTTAAAGGCCAACCCTTTAATGCCAACCTTTAAACACCAACCCTTAATGCCAACCCTTAAACGCCAACCCTTAAACACCAACCTTTAAACACCAACCCTAAAACGCCAACCCTTAAACGCCAACCCTTTAAAACGCCAACCCTTAAACGCCAACCCTTAAACCCCTACCCTTAAACGTCAACGCTTAAACGCCAACTATTAAAGACCAACCCTTAAACATTAAACCCTAAAACACCAACCCTAAAACGCCAATCCATAAACAAACCCTTTAACGCCAACCCTTAAACGCCAACCCTTAAACGCCAACCCTTAAACGCCCACCCTTAAACGCCAACGTTTAAAGGCCAACCCTTAAACACCGACGCTTAAACGCCATCCCTTGAACACCAAGCCTTAAACACCAACCATTTGAACGCCAACCCATAAACGCCCACCTCTAAACACCAACCCTTAAACGCCAACCCTTAAACGCCAACCCTTTAACGCCAACCCTTAAACGCCAACCAGTAAACGCCAACCCTTAAACGCCAACCCTTAAATGCCAACCCTTAAACGCCAACCCTTAATCGCCAACCCTTTAAACGCCAATCCTTAGACGCCAACCCTTTAACGCCAACCCTTAAACGCCAACCCTTAAATGCCAACCCTAAATCGCCAACCCTTAAAAACAAACCTTAAAACACCAACCTTTAAACACCACCTCTTAAGCACCAACCCTTAAACGCCAACCCGTAAACGCCAACCCTTTAACGCCAACCTTTAAACACCAACCCTTAAAGGCCGAACTTACACGCCAAACCTTTAAACACTAACCTGTCAACACCAACTCTTAAGCACCAACCCTTAAATGAAAACCCTTAAAACGCCAACCCTTAAACACCAATGTTTAAATGCCAACTCTTACACGCCAACCCTTTAACGCCAACCCTTAAACGCCAACCCTTAAACACCAACCTGTAAACACCAACTCTTAAGTACCAACCCTTAAACGACAACCCTTAAACGCCAAAACCTAAACACGCTTAAACATTAACCCTTAAACACCAACCCTTAAACGCCAACCTATTAAACACCAACCTTTAAACGCCATCTCTTAAACACCAACCTTTAAACACCAACCCTTAAAGGCAAAACTTACATGCTAAACCTTTAAACACCAACCTGTAATCACCAACTCTTAAGCACCAACCCTTAAACGAAAACCCTTAAACGCCAACCCTTAAATACCAATCTTTAAACACCAATCTTTTAACGCCAACCCTTAAACGCCAACCCTTAAACGTAAACCCTTAAACGCCAACCCTTAAATGCCAACCCTTAAACGCCAACCCTTAAATACCAACCCTTAGTCGCCAACCCTTTAAATGCCAACCCTTAAACGCCAACCCTTAAACACTAATCCTTAAACGCAAACCCTTAAACACCAACCTTTAAACACCAACCCTAAAACGCCAACCCTTATACGCCAACCCTTAAACACCAACCCTTAAACGCCAACCCTTTAAATGCCAACCCTTAAACGCCAACCCTTAAACACTAATCCTTAAACGCAAACCCTTAAACACCAACCTTTAAACACCAACCTTTAAACACCAACCCTTAAAGGCCAAACCTTACCCGCCAAACCTTTAAACACTAACCTGTAAACACCAACTCTTAAGCACCAACCCTTTAAACACCAACCTGTGAACACCACCTCTTAAGCACCAACCCTTAAACGACAACCCTTAAACGCCAAAACCTAAACACGCTAAAACACCAACCCTTAAACACCAACCCTTAAACGCCAACCCTTTAACGCCAACTCTTAAACACCAACCCTTAAACGCCAACCCTTAAATACCAACCTGTAAACACCACCTCTTAAGCACCAACCCTTAAAGGACAACCCTTAAACACCAAAACCTAAACACGCTAAAACACCAACCCTTAAACACCAACCCTTAAACGCCAACCCTTTAACGCCAACTCTTAAACACCAACCCTTAAACGCCATCTCTTAAACACCAACCTTTAAACACTAACCCTTAAAGGCCGAACTTACACGCCAAACCTTTAAACACTAACCTGTCAATACCAACTATTAAGCACCAACCCTTAAACGAAAACCCTTAAAACGCCAACCCTTAAACACTAACCCTTAAACGCCAACCCTTAAACGCCAACCTTTAAACGCCAACCCATAAATGCCAACCCTTAAATGCCAACCCTTAAACACCAACCCTTAAACGCCAACCCTTTAAAGCCAAGCCTTAAACACCAACGTTTAAATGCCAACTGTTACACGCCAAACCTTAAATGCCAACCCTTAAACACCAACTCTTAAACGCCAACCCTTTAACGCCAACCCTTAAACGCCAACCCTTAAACACCAACCTGTAAACACCAACTTTTAAGCACCAACCCTTAAACGAAAACCCTTAAACGCCAACCCTTAAACACCAACCCTTTAACGCCAACCCTTAAACGCCAACCCTTAAACACGAACCTTTAAACACCAACCCTTATACGCCAACCCTTAAACACCAACCCTTAATAGCCAACCCTTAAATGCCAACCCTTTAACGCCAACCCTTAAACGCCAACCGTTAAACACCAACCTGTAAACACCAACACTTAAATACCAACCCTTGACAACCTTTAAACGCCAAAACCTAAACACGCTTAAACACCAACCTGTAAACACCAACCCTTAAACGCCAACCCTCAAACGCCAACTCTTTAAACACCAACCTTTAAACGCCATCTCTTAAACACCAACCTTTAAACACCAACCCTTAAAGGCAAAACTTACACGCTAAACCTTTAAACAGCAACCTGTAAACACCAACTCTTAAGCACACATCCCTTAAACGAAAAACCTTAAACACCAACCCTTAAACACCAACCCTTATACGCCAACCCTTAAACGCCAACCCTTAAACGCCAACCCTTAAACACCAACCCTTAAATGCCAACCCTTAAACACCAACCTTTAAACACCAACCCTTAAACGCCAACCCTTAAACGCTAACCCTTAAACGCCAACCCTTAAATGCGCGAACTTGTACCAAAACGGTCAGGCCGATCTGCTACAGAGCAAACAAATCAGGGAGACACATGGAAGGGGAGCTTTATTGACATTGGGACACTGCTTAAGAACTGGATAAAATGGTACAAAAGCGAAAACGATGTAAAAACTTCAGAAATAGCTACGCTGAACTCAGACCCTCTCGCACAGACAGACAAACAGAGATTATATAATGAGGAAAAATTCGGAAAAGAAACGGGTGGGGCTGACAACCCCGATGTCAGAGGGGGACAGAATATTAAAACTAAGTCACCAGGGGATTCTGTACTAATAACGCGAGAAAGGGCGGAGCCGAAGCTCCGAGGCAACTCTTCAGGAAAACGCACACCACGCACAGACGGCCGACACAAACATCGCGACAGGCACGACGCACCAGACAAATATAAATCAAACACCCCACAAAAACCACGTAAGTATGAGCCATGGGATAAACAGGAGTCACCGAGCAAAGCTGACCCACGTTACAGGCGCAAAAGACACTGCAAAAATCATGTTAAGCAACGCCACCGTGATATTAATAACTCATCCGAATCTGACTCGGATGACGATGATCAACTTTCCGATTACTTGTTCAGTAGTAAAACTCTGAAATAGATGGACAAAGCTCTCGCCAGAATTCCCTATTTTGATCGACACAATAAGAACAGAGACATACACACTCACATTGCAATGGTAGAAGCAGAAGCAATGATCAGGGGTCTGAGAAAAACGGATGAGAAAGCCAGTTTGCTGAAACGCAGCTTGCATGGACAGTCCATATCATGGGTAAAGTTGCTACCATACGAGGTTCGGAACGATTTTAAAAAGCTGAGCTTGGCAGTGATTCGGAAGTTTGCACAATATCTAACACTGTCTGAGGGAATTAACGCTGCAAAATCTATGACCCAGTGCGCAGATGAGGATCCTCGAGAGTACCTCATACGATTTAAAAGAGCGTACTATGCGGGCGATGTGGATCAGTATCACGAAGGTGACAAAAGATTAAAAATTATGTTTTTCGGATCCTTGGGTCCAGAGATTACAAAAATCGTGGGAATGGTTTTGGATCCAGAGACGGCCTCCTTACACCACATAGTGAATAAGGCTCACATGGCTTGGCTGTACAGGGATAAGAACAATAATTCCACAACACACAGTGAACGAGGCAAGGCAACCAGTATTTCAGAAGGAAATAAAAATCAGGGGAGCAGAAACAAAACATCACCTGCGAGGCACTCAAGACACGCAGGCCCACAGTGCAGGAAACAAAAAGCACCCGCGAATTACCAACGTAATTACATACCCAGGTGGCCAGATAGCAATTACACGAGACAATGGCACACAGACCAGGAGCGATCGCAGCGTGCAGGGACGCGTATTTGCGAGAATCGCAATGTGTGGAGACCACGAGCAAAGTCAGACCAGTTCCCAATTCCACGGCACACAGACCGAAAGCGTTCGCAGCGTGCAGGGACGCGTATTTGCGAAAATCGCCACGGGTAGAAGCCAATAGCAGGACCAATGCCACGGCACACAGCTAGCCAAAATTACCCACACTGATGGCGAGATAACAATTCCACAATTCCACGGCACACAGACCGGGAGCGTCCGAAGCGTACAAGGACGCGTATTTGCGAAAATCGCCACGGGTGGAAGCCAAGAGCAGGACCATATCTATACCCAATGCCACGGCACACTGCTGGCCAAAATTACCCACACAGATGGCGAGATAACAATTACGATCGACAGTGGCACATAAATAATGGGCGATCGCAACACACAAAGACACAATCACGAGAATCACGGCACGTATAGGCCAAGAGCAGAATCACGCCGATTCCCAACTGCTGTGACAAAGAGGGTGACATGGGCACGTGATGAATCGCTCACAGGGGTTGAGAGGAAAATGACAGGAAGAGCAGTGTCCGCTGAGCTGGAAAAAAATTCACAGCCCTTGAAAAAAATCAAGCAGGCTGGAGGTGACGAACAAAACCAGGAGGGTAACCATGATTGTGGAAAACTAAATGCACCATGCACCCGTTCTGATAATGTGGTGGAGAACGCGAGAGTCGCTCCCGTGGTGAATACACCTATTGAACAGGGAAAAATAACAATGAAGTGTGATCCAACGAGAAATGATAAGCAACAGGATCGGGGGGAGAAACCTGCTTGTTTGGTAAATGGAAACGCGATCAATTGTGTCGCGAAATTGCGTGAGAGTACTGCGAATGTGGCAGAGAAAGATGCTACGGAGACAGAAATCCATGATGGATCGGGGAATGTGTTGAAATCCAGCACATGCAAAAACATGGAATCGAATCGTGGTACGGAGTCATCAAATCAGCACATGGCTGCGGAGAAGGCAAATGACCCCAACAGTCGAGCACGGAAACTCGTGGTGTGTACTAATCCTGGTGGCGCACGACATCACTTCACGCCACATAAACCCACAGGGAAGGCGAGGGATAAAAAAAAATACCGATACGAACCAAGGAACCGTGCTCATTTGGCTAAAGCCATACCGACGATGAACCAAAATGACGATGTGATGATGTTGCATGGAAAGGTCACAGGTTACTCTAAAATACCTGGCCATGAGAAAAAATTATTCTGCACTCTTGACCAAAGGTGGCGGTAAGGTTGCCAATAACTTGGTAAACTTTGATTTAAAGCTTTCGTGACTGCAGTAATTCATATTCTTAGTTTTTTCGGTAAAGTCACGTTGAAGAGAAACAACATGACTTTACCGAAAAAACTAAGAATATGAACTTGGTAAACATTAAACAAAGAGATGCCAGGAGGGAAACGGTGTACCACCGGGCTCGAAACCGCTATCCAGTGTTTCCCAGGAACTGAAACAAAAATCAAAGTAGCAATAATTGATAAGAACCGATGTAACATGTTGCCTTAATTTTTTTATTTTTCCTGTTCTTTTATTTTCTTATTTCAAATGTAATCATGCTAAGTTGTGACACGTACGCGCGCGTTGTAAGGAAAATCACAAACTCGAAGACAATCAATGCTTATGATGGGAAAAGGCATTTTTCTTTTATTTTAAAAATAATCCGTGGCAGACCACAGATCATTTTTAAAAGGGTGGTGTGTTGGATATGAGCCTTTTTCCAAAATTGATATTAATAATATCTGCCGATATATAATTTTTTAAAATAATAACAAAGAGAAATAATGCATAAAACGCATCAACCCAAAAACACGCAAACACAGATGGAGATCATAAACAGGCCATAAATAAAAAAAGAAATAATAAAACTCTCGAGGCGAGGATGTTAACAGCTATCTGCGAAGATCTCCAGATGAACAAGAGTTTGATGTGCCCCTTTGGAAAGGTCACCCAGAGACGAGCCTCAGGAAGACAGACGCGAGTTAAACCAATTTTTTTATTTTCCTTATTTGCCATTAAAACAACGGTTTTAATTTAAAATGCAACAACAAGAATAAGCTAAAATTAGCGATCCTCACGATCACTCCAATTAAGACCAGGCCACCAGATGCATCAGTGAATCCTTATCCAATTATTAATTCGATATCAAATTATTTTCACCTTTAATACGTTTTACTGTTAAAACAAAGCTTGGAGACAGAAATACCGAGTCACATCAAAGATTTTCGAGAAGGAATGAGACAACGGGCAAACTTACGAAACGAGTTAAACAATACTCCAAGAAACCCCGACCACCTTTGTCTCTCTCGCAGCGCGGAGAAACAGGAATTCCACCCTGGCAAGGGGCCATCTGGAAGCAGCCGGGTTTAATGAGAAAACAAAGATCCCCCATATAGCCTTAACAGACTGTAGGGGCAAGTGCTGTTAGCGAGCACCTATGAAGGCCGGAACGGTACACGAGGGGGTGGGTGGCCAGCACCACGCCCGACCGCCTTTGTCTCCCTAGTGGCAATGTTTACACACCTTACCAGGTACTCATTTGAGGCTGAGTCGACCTAGGGGAGGCCCGGGACCGGTTCAGATAATCGTCACTGGTGTTGGCCGTGAGCGGGAATCGAACCCGGGTCACCCCACACACAAACTCACCCCCCCCCCCCTCCACGATACCCTTCGGAAACAAAGGAAGATGAGGGCGGGGGGGAACAACTCCCAAAGCCATAACCGCCAGCAAACAATTTTTTTTTAAAGAAAATTGTTTAACAGGTTTTCCCTGCCAGGGATCTGAACACAATTAATTAAAAGATTGGTCCAAGATAAGAATCTCAAAGGAATACATTGCGGCCATTTGAGTTACGTGGTTACGGTCACTTGGGGGTATTTGAGTGGTTCGTTTTTTTCTATTGCATAATCTTGCTGGTATCCATGAATGAACAAGACGAATCTATGAACGCATATTTGTGCCTTTAGGAATAATAATGGTTTGAGTGTCTTTCCATATGAACAGCGTTGCATAATAATCAATCGTCCTACTGTTAACAACGTGACAAGAATCTGCATTAAGGGTCGCATATGATCAATGACCGAATGCCGTGTTGTGTAACAATTTAAATACGAATTACATATTATAAGGTTAAGGTTTTGATAGAATAGTTTGCATGTTTTAATCTCTCTCTCTCAACAACCGATCAATTGCGTTACGCGTCGGGAATTAAACACAGGTGCCGTTATCGAAGTGAAACAACGCAATCGTGATGTGTACCTTGTTAATGCTATTGTTGAAATTCCGAAGTTGAGAGTTCTCATATTATCCAAAAATTAAAGTTTAGCTAGAAAATAAAATTGATTAAAGCAGAAGAGTTGTGTGTGATTCTTTCCGTGATACTGCATCGAATTGTTCTGCGAATGAGATCTGAATCTTGGGGACCTATCATAAGCACACTAATCACTAATCCAGCACATAATCAATAAGCGTTAAATCGAAGATCATTGTATCCTTATTGAAAACACGGAATTAAATAACAAGTCGAGTCGACTCTCTCTCATTCACGCTCACAATACCTGCACAACTGCATACGATTAATTGCGTTGTTCCAATTAATAACCAACCTTCGTCACCGAGGCTGGACCTAATTATCATAACGACCTGCATCATCATAACCACGCCCACTCGCATAAATTAATACGGTTATCTCGAATTAGCATAGTTTATGCACATAATTACACCAATTAATTCGGATAAATTATGCAGATTTCAAATTTAATCAAATTTTCATTATTTTCATCAAATTTTCATAACCTACATAAACAACAACCTTCGAGCACCCATATCTCACAGAGCGGGCCCTAACCTATAACAGCTGGCAGTTCACCAGCATTGCTTCAAGTGAGCTGGAGCGTGCTGATGAATATAAAAACCGGACCAGAGCTTGGTTTGTGTACAACCAATACTGCTGAAATGATGCACTCCCAGCAGGAAAGCCGTGTGGCTAATGGGATGTGTACAAATACTTGTATTTTTTAAGTGGAAAGACAGATATGTGAAGGAGGGGAATCATCGTTTGCGTGTTAATTTTGTTACTCATATCCACGATGTAAGCGAATTATTATATTGAAACTTCGCAGAGCTTTCATGAGTAAGAAAGTTGTACCAACAATAATTATTATCGGTTCTATTGCGATCGAGGGCTGCACGTTTCAACGGGCACACATGTGTCATGCTGCGATGGTGACGGTGCTCCCGGTTTTTTAAGACCGGGAGGAAGTGAGGGCTTCACCTTTCTGGCAAATTGCCCGATGATGCTGGATGTAATTACCAGCGAAACGTCGTACTCAAAAATTGTAAATGTTGTGGATTCACTCTTCAACACACCGGTGGGCTGCAGGAGTGATCTATTTCTCTTTTGTCAATGTGACACTTTTTTACTGATTGGCCGTGTCGGGTAGTGGAGGGTTACGACACATTTATGAATAATGCGATCTAACCCAAAAACGTTTATTATGAATAATATTGGTCGTGAAAGCCTACGGCCTTTCTGGCCGTGATTTTTATTTCAGCAGCATTGGTTCAACACGAGCAAACGTCAGAATGGTTTTCAGCTCTGCAAAGCTCATGATGACTTTTTGTGAAGTATTCCACAGTTTTGCATAGAACTAGGACCTGTAACTAACAGAGAGCATCCTTGCCTGCAAATATCTGGCAGTTCACCAGCGTCGGTTTGAGACACTGAATGCTCAAACGAACGCAAATGTGGTAATGATTATTTTGTGTTATCTCCATATATATAAAAGTTGTGAATATGTGTGCCTGTTCAAAATGTTTAGCGTACTTCCCGACATGCAACAAACTTGAAATTTGCCATGTGGGTACTTTCCAGACTCTACACAATGCAAAAGTTATGAAAACACACTTTTTTGTGTGTGGGGGGGGGGGGGGGGGAGCTCAATAATGCATTTATTTTTTGTACGGCAAGTGAGCTGTGACGTCAAATCTGTTACGTGACCCGCACATGTGGAAGCGTAACGCATTGTGTAGTGGTTAGCGCGCTGCGCTGCGAATCCGGCCACCCGAGTTCGATTCCCGCTCACGGCCACTACCAGTGACGATTAGTTTAACTGGTCCTGGGCCTCCCCTACGTCGACTCAGCCTCAAAACGAGTAACTGCTGTGGTGTGTAAACATCGCCACTGGGGAGACAAAGGCGGCCGGGCGTGGTGGATCCAAGTCCCAGGAGAAGCTGGGTAGTACAACTAGTGTATTCATACTCTTTGGTTCTATTGGGTAAAGTCACGTAGGTGAAAATAAAATAACAAAAAATCACGACGTTTTGGCCACAACACAAGCGGCCTTCATCAGGTGAAGGGACGAGACTGTCTGGAGGACAGCGCTGGAGTGGAAGAAGCCACGCTTAGATCACGACCTTTAAGCTGTGTGACAAGAAAAACACCAAGCACCTTGACAAAGGAATTAGCATAAAATTTAGCATTGAAATGGCTCATTGAAATAGCTAAGTTAAAGTATACACATCCGCAGAGGTACCCCTTGACGAAGGAATTAGCATAGAATTCAGCATGGAAATAGCTGAGTGATTAGCTTGTAACTGGTCACAGAAATAGCTATGTTAAAGATAGAGCATATACATTCACCGAGGCACCTAGTACTCATCAAACAGGAGAATTTAGCGAAACACAACCACGCTCAGACAGCGGACCTTTAAACTGTGTGCGAGCAAACAAGGTGTTCTGACAAAAAAAATAGCATAAAAATTAGCATTTGATTGGCGGATTTTAGGAAAGAGGTGGTGTACGTGCAGATGGACTTGCCGTTTGGCGCGGGGGGGGGGGAAAGGGGGGAGGGGGAGTTTACCTATTGATGGTGTGAAAAGGGAATTTATAGCTGCGAAAGTTTGGGGTACCACTACTTGAAAAATATACTGTACCATTGAAATTAGTTTAATGTTTAGTTCGATTTAGAACATCTTTCCAATGGTTGCTTAATTTGAAACCATTCTCTCGGTTGAAATTGTGTCTGTGTTTGTAGATCTGAATTGCTTCATGAACAAATCTCTGATAAAAGCCCGTGGGTTTGCAAAGAACCTTGGTATCGGAGAAAATTATATCGTGATCCCCCACAGCGTTGTAACAGTGATCAGCCACGGCAGAAGAATTCGTTTTGCCGTGTTTCAAATCTGATTTGTGCTCGCGAATTCGGTCAGAGACATGTCGCTTTGTCTCACCGATATAGCAATCACCGCAGGTACAACTCAATTTGTAAACCCCGGGGTACTGTAAATCAGGAATGACATCCTTCACGGATGGGATCAGATCACAAATTTTGTGTACTGTATTGAACCGGACCTGGATCTTGTGTTTGTTTAGAATTTTGGAAATCTTTTTAGTAACGCCTGCTATATATGGAAGTGTGATGGTTTTGACCGGAGTATCAAGTGGTTGTTTCTGTATGGAGGGAGAGACAGCTTGGCGGATGGTACGGTTAGAGTAACCATTCCTTTTGAGGGCCAGGTGTACATGTTTTAATTCACTGGTCAGGTGGTGTTGGTTCGAAATGCAATGAGCCCTATGGTATAAAGTTTTGATGAGATAATTCTTTTGGGCTGGGTGGTGGTGGGAATCTGGTTTCAAGTAGGAATCTGTGTGGGTGGGTTTCCTGTAGACAGAATGCCCCAATGAGCCATCAGGTCTCCTCTCAAACATAACATCTAAGAATGATAGCTTGCCATCTTTCTCCACTTCCATGGTGAATTTGATGGCGGGATGTCTGGAATTGATGTGTCTGGAATTGATGTGGTGTAGGAAAAGGTTCAGAGCTGGGAGGCCATGTGGCCAAATGACGAAAGTGTCATCCACATATCTCTTCCACAGGGAAGGTCTGAGGGTGGAAGTCTGGATGGCGTCTGATTCATATTTCTCCATGAAAATATTGGCTATCACTGGTGATGAGGGGGATCCCATGGGGGTACCCTCATTTTGTTTGTAGAAGGAGCCATTCCAAGTAAAGTAGGTATTATAATCTTAGTTCTTTCGGTAAAGTCACGTTGAAGGGAAACAACAAAATATATATTATATATATTTCACTGGCAAGACCGCCTCAGCAGTACTTAACTCAGCCCAATTGGTCTCTATGGTCAAAGACGTTGTACTGTCCCCTGACGATATCCTTGTCAGCTTCGATGTGCTTTCTTTGTTCACCAAGGTCCCAGTACCTGATACCATTGAAATAATTTAAAATTTGGTCCAACATGGACTAGACCCCGACACACCTGCACTGGTTAGGCACTGCCTCAACAATACCTACTTTACTTGGAATGGCTCCTTCTACAAACAAAATGAGGGTACCCCCATGGGATCCCCCTTATCACCAGTGATAGCCAATATTTTCATGGAGAAATTTGAATCAGATGCCATCCAGACTTCCACCCTCAGACCTTCCCTGTGGAAGAGATATGTGGATGACACTTTCGTCATTTGGCCACATGGCCTCCCAGCTCTGAACCTTTTCCTACACCACATCAATTCCAGACATCCCGCCATCAAGTTCACCATGGAAGTGGAGAAAGATGGCAAGCTACCATTCTTAGATGTTATGTTTGAGAGGAGACCTGATGGCTCATTGGGGCATTCTGTCTACAGGAAACCCACCCACACAGATTCCTACTTGAAACCTGATTCCCACCACCACCCAGCCCAAAATAATTCTCTCATCAAAACTTTATACCATAGGGCTCATTGCATTTCGGACCAACACCACCTGACCAGTGAATTAAAACATGTACACCTGGCCCTCAAAAGGAATGGTTACTCTGACCGTACCATCCGCCAAGCTGTCTCTCCCTCCATACAGAAACAACCACTTGATACTCCGGTCAAAACCATCACACTTCCATATATAGCAGGCGTTACTAAAAAGATTTCCAAAATTCTAAACAAACACAAGATCCAGGTCCGGTTCAATACAGTACACAAAATTTGTGATCTGATCCCATCCGTGAAGGATGTCATTCCTGATTTACAGTACCCCGGGGTTTACAAATTGAGTTGTACCTGCGGTGATTGCTATATCGGTGAGACAAAGCGACATGTCTCTGACCGAATTCGCGAGCACAAATCAGATTTGAAACACGGCAAAACGAATTCTTCTGCCGTGGCTGATCACTGTTACAACGCTGTGGGGGATCACGATATAATTTTCTCCGATACCAAGGTTCTTTGCAAACCCACGGGCTTTTATCAGAGATTTGTTCATGAAGCAATTCAGATCTACAAACACAGACATAATTTCAACCGAGAGGATGGTTTCAAATTGAGCAACCATTGGAAAGATGTTCTAAATCGAACTAAACATTACACTAATTTCATTTGTACAGTATATTTTTCAAGTAGTGGTACCCCAAACTTTCGCAGCTCTTATAAATTCCCTTTTCACACCATCAATAGGTAAACTCCCCCTCCCCCCTTCCCCCCCCCCGCGCCAAACGGCAAGTCCACCGGCACGTACACCACCTCTTTCCTAAAATCCGCCAATCAAATGCTAATTTTTATGCTAATTTTTTTTGTCAGAACACCTTGTTTGCTCGCACACAGTTTAGAGGTCCGCTGTCTGAGCGTGGTTGTGTTTTGCTAAATTCTCCTGTTTGATGAGTACTAGGTGCCTCGGTGAATGTATATGCTCTAACTTTAACATAGCTATTTCTGTGACCAGTTACAAGCTAATCACTCAGATATTTCAATGCTAACTTCTATGCTAATTCCTTTGTCAAGGGGTACCTCTGCGGATGTGTATACTTTAACTTAGCTATTTCAATTAGCCATTTGAATGCTAAATTATATGCTAATTCCTTTGTCAAGGCGCTTGGTGTTTTTCTTCTCACACAGCTTAAAGGTCGTGATCTAAGCGTGGCTTCTTCCACTCCAGCGCTGTCCTCCAGACAGTCTCGTCCCTTCACCTGATGAAGGCCGCTTGTGTTGTGGCCGAAATGTCGTGATATTTTGTTATTTTATTTTCACCTACGTGACTTTACCCAATAGAACCAAAGAGTATGGATCCTAGCAGTCACGAAAGCTTTAAATCTAGAATAGCTAGTGTATTATATGCGCGAGTACTAAAGCTGGAACGATTCGATTACCAAGTCGATTATAACCGATTCCTTGTGTATGGTCAATTACTCAGACCCCTTTAAAAATGACAGCCATCCCCACATCTTACTTCCTGTGACGCGGCTGATGTGATCAAGTCCCTCCCATCAGGTGGGACAACCACAGCAAGAAAAAACTGCTGAAGTAGGCGAGAGATCTGCCGTGGCACGAGGTTATAGAGGCCTCGGCAGTAGGGGGGAGAGAGAAGGGGGGGGGGGGAAAGGAGGCGGGGCAGAAAGTGGACCCCGCAGCAGCACCCGGGTCACTGGAGTAAAGTGGGCCACCACTCATTGATCCGTACATTTAACTCGATGAGTCGATTCGATTCCGTGCCCCGTTGGGTCCTCCCCACTTTTGTGCTTTTGGGTGTGCTGGGTTTCAACATAATTCCCGATCCATTGTGAATCTTCCCTCCCCCCATTTCAGCACTCCGATCTACATCCGACAGGAGATGATAAACCACAGGGAGGGGGAGTAAAACCTAATCGCCAGGTAATTGGAAAAGTCGCCCATTGTCTCGCGGATTTGCATGATTGTACGATGGATGGGGCAGAGGAACGTGCTACAGGGACACGCCCTGAGGAATGCAGGCATCGGCCTTTGGATGAAAAACTATTTTTCAGTAATTCAGTGGGCAGTGCTCTCACTGGCAGCTCATTCTCAATTAATGTGGGTGATTCACCACGTGTTTGTGCCACATTTTGTATCTGAGTTGAGTCCATTTTTGTTTCCTTTCCTGTTTCTCTACTCCCTCCTGGTATAGCCGGGTGGGGGTATCGAAGGGGGAATGGGCAGATTGTGTTTAACCTTGAGTTTGTCGTGGCATGGGGTGCTGGTATGATTCCGCTCTTGGCTTCCACACCCAGACATTCCAATAATTACCTGTCTTTGTGTGCTGTGGTTGCTTCGGATTGGTGTGCCACTCTCTCGCTGGATTGTTACCTTGCCATCTCTGCGTGTAATTATGTTGGTAGTTCGTGGGTGCTTGCTCCTCTCTGTATTGTGGGGCTTGGTGTGAGGTGCTGTAGCTGCTCACGTGATTTTTACTTCCCCCTAGATGGCGGGGTGCATTATCTCTCTCCCTGTGTTTTGTCCGAATGATATATATAGTTTAACACGTAGGCTTTCGCGACCAATATTATTCATAATAAAGGTTTTTGGGTTAGATCGCGTTTATTTATAAATGTGTCGTAACCCTCCACCACCCGACACGGCCAATCAGCAAAAAAAGTGTCACGTTGACAAAAGACAAATAATTCACTACTTCAGCCCACCGGTGTGTTGAAGAGTTAATCCACATTTACAGTTTGAGTACGACGTTTCGCTGGTAAATACTTCCAGCATCATCGGGCAATTTGCCCGATGATGCTGGAACACACCGGTGGGCTGAAGTAGTGAATTATTTGTCTTTTGTCAACGTGACACTTTTTTTTGCTGATTGGCCGTGTCGGGTGGTGGAGGGTTACGACACATTTATAAATAAACGCGATCTAACCCAAAAACCTTTATTATGGATATATATAGCCATGCCGTGTGAACCCTATTCTGTATGTGGTGTAAGGAGGCCGTCTCTGGGTCCAAAACCATTCCCACAATTTCTGTAATCTCTAGACTCAAGGATTAAAAAAAAAATCTTGAACTTTTTGTCACCTTCGTGGTATTGATCAACATCACCTGCGTAATACACTCCTCATTTACGCACTGGGTCACAAATTTGGCAGCATTAAACCACTCAGTGTTGAATATTCTCCAAACTTCGTAATCACTGTTAGGCTGAGTTTTTTTTAATAATTCCTAACCTTGTATGGCAGCGACTTTACCCATGGTATAGAATGTTCATGTAACCTTCTTTTCAGCACTTGTTTTCTCGTCCAACTTCCTCAGACCTCTGATCATTGCCTCCACTTCTACTGTTGTGATATGATTGTGTATGTCTCTGTTCCAATTGTGTGGATCAAAATAGGGGATTCTCACGAGAGCTTTCTCCGTAAATTTAAGAGTCTTACTACTGAATGAGTATTCTGAAAGTTGGTCGTTGTGAGAGGAGTCAGTGTCAGATGAGCTATCACTCAAACTTTACCGCTGCTTAACATAACTTCTGTAATGTATTTTGCGCCTGTGTTGTGGGTATGAACGTAGAGCGAGACTTCTCTTGGAGGCAATGCGTTTATTACAATAAACGATAACAACACCAATAGCCGTAACACGACTGGTGTCTGTTAAAAACACTGCTGCAGTCAATCACAGTTGGTTTTGAGTGATTACATTGGGGTGGGGGGGGGGATGGCAAGTGATGGGTGATGGGAGGAGACCAGGGACGCAACGTGACCGTCCATGTACGAGGATAAGAGTTGCCATCTGTGACGTACACAACCTGGGGACACATCATGGGAAGAAGGATCTCTCAAAACCCGAAGAGGGGAGAACTACATGGAAACGCATTGTCTTGAGCAATGAATTAGCACAAGGGGACGAACAGGGGTTGGAGTCATGTTCTTCGTATGGTCGACGTTTATGTAGAGCAACAACTATATTGGATTGAGGTGGTTGAGCCAGATCATTGTGTAAGAAGTAGAGTTGGTGCATCGCTGTGATGATGCCTCCGAATTTGTGAATTGGACATTGAGTTTTCATATATTCCATAGTCTATTCAGGCTTGGAGTTAGGGATAGGGCTACAGATTTGCTGCAGAAATATTTTTCAGAGCGTCAGTGTTTGGCACTACATGTAGGGCAGTTCCACATATTAGGCAAACATCACAATTTCAGCATCATCTTAATTTTATATATTTATATGGGATATAATATAGAAGGTAATTATTGCTTTAGAAATGACATTATTCACACAGATGATTTCTATCTGAATCTCTTGGTTGAAATACTTTGCCCAAGGTAAGATAACTGTGCGATTATGGTAATGAGTATCCACGTCCGTCTGAGACCGTGGAACTGCCCTCCAGCACTGCCGCTCACATCAGGGGACGTAGGAACGACTATGGTTGCTGGCTTCACCGTGGCCAACTAGTTTATTGATGGGCATCTCCTCCTTGCCATCCTCCTAAATTTCCACCACCATCACCACCTCCACAACCTTATGCTTGTCGCCCCCAACTCAAGCTCAGTGCAAACCCCTTGGAGGGCTGGCATTACCCAAGGGACACAGAACTCTGCCTCACATTTGGTTTCTAGAAGCTCCGCAACAGCCACACTGTGGATGTAGACAGCCCTTAGCGTTATAAATGTGAGCCACTCGCATGTCCCAAACACTCAAAAGAATTGAGACGAGGCGATAGTATTAGATACAAATATTTATTATTAAAACGCGACGCCTTGTAAAGAAGGGGAGGTGCTGGTGGGGGTGGGTGGTGCTGGAAGTGTGGGGGGCTGTGAGATGCTCAGAGGGTGTTCGAGGCCTGGGGGGGCAGGTCTTGGGAGGCTTCTTGAATGCCGGGCTCCAGTGAGCAGCCAGAGATGTCCTCTTCCTCCTCAACCGTGACAAGCTGTGGACATACTGACCCATTAGACACTACACACAACTCAGTACTTCTACCAGCTCAACTGGGATTACACACAACAATCAGCACCCCCTACTGGCAGACAAATGCCAATTGCACACCAGGTGCTGAGTCACCTTGTGCCCACAGGGACATCTGTCATTGGGGGTGCCCTTTCACACGTGTTGAGATGAGATGTGATGTAAAGCGCTCTGAGATGCCCCGGTGTACAGAAAGGTGCTAAATCATTCTCATCGTTATCACTGTGTCCAGCTATAATGAAATTGTCTATAGATATATAATCTGTATTTGTAAACAGGGACCATGACGGCTTAACATGATGGTTAGACCAGCTCATCATTATCATAATACACTGAATCGTGTGTGCATGAATCTATTATTTACGTTAAACGCAAATTATATACGTGTGTGTGTGTGTGCGATGCGCGAGTGCTGTACACTCACCTCCACCTCGCTCTGCAGACGCTGCTGCTCCGAGTGTTCACTCTGCTCGTTGTCGCGGTAGGGCGCCAGCTCAGCGTGCAGCTCCGCCACTACACGTTGATACCACTGAATCTCTGCCTGCAGAGATTCCAGTTGCCAGTTCCTGTCAATGAGCTGCGTGGGCCACGGGCAAATGGCGGCAGAGGGACACAGGAAAGCATTTTAACGACTGCGTGAGGTTATTGCAGAACATACAGGTATAATAACACACACACAACCAGGATCTTCATTTATAATTGAGTAATGTAATGAGCTACGAAGCTCTTTTACACAGATGTCCATACACCACCTTTGACCAAATAAACCGAAATGCATCCAATCATCTCAGATCTTGGAAGAAAAGCATGGTTGAACCTCAAGTGCTTGGATGGGCAACCACCATCAATACAAACCAAGATAACACCTATAAAAGCATGATGAAGACCGCTTGTGTTGCAATCGAAACGTCGTGGGTTTTTTTATATTATTAAAAAAAGTACGTGACTTTACCAAAAGAATCAAGAATATGAATTCCTGCAGTCACGAAAGTTTTATGTTAAACATTTTTTAGGAATTAATTAACCCAAAATCTCGATTAAAATAATAGATTAAGATCGCTTCCCAACCAAAAAGAGGGAGGGGATGGAGATGCATGTAGCAGAGGGGAGCAGATGGTCTAGTAGTCGTAGGTACTTCTACTAGAGGTGGGATGGTGGATCGTAACGTGGTACAGTCCCTAAACAGAGAATGCTCAGTAACCTAGTGCGCATCCATTCTGTACAACCATCAGTGTGAAAAATAAGTGTATACATACAGTCCTCGACTTAGGAACACCATACTTACGGAGACCCGACTTACGGATACCCGACTTCCGAATCTGTTTCTATGAAATGTATCAATTTTTGGATACCATTGACTTTAAAACGCGAACTTGCACTTCCAAACTGAACCACAGAACTATTTTGTTCAGTGCTGCGATCCTCCACGAGATGTCATGAGTCAGCCTCGTGCACGCGCACATGTGCATATATGTGAAAGTGATTGTGTGGGGAGCGGTAGTGTTGCAGTTCACGCGCTGCGCTACAAACCCACCGACCCAAGTTCAATTCCAACTCACGGCCAACACCAGTGACGATTATCTGAACCATTCCTGGGCCTCCCGTAGGTCAACTCGGCCTCAAATGAGCACCTAGCGCGCTGTATAAACATCACCACTCGGGACACAAATACAGCTGGGTGTGGTGCTGGCACACAACCCCTCGCATGCCGTGCTGGCTTTCATAGGCTATCGCTAACAGCACGTGCCCCAACAGCCTATTAAAGCTACACGGTGGATCTTTGTGCGGATCGGAAGTGTAGCGGTGAGCACGCTTGTGATTTGAAAGCGGTGAGTGAAAATAAACAATATTTTTACTACATTTTATGTATTACTTACGATACACTATAATTTTAGTGTTAATGCAAATGTACATGATTTCTTATTTACGAGTTTAACAATGCTTGACTCTTTTGTTGAACCTTAACACATTTTATAACACTGACAATATGGGAATTTAAATATCGCACATTATTGTATTCCGACTTACGAACCGTTCCGACTTATGAATGGGCCTCAGGAACTAAATGCATTCGTAAGTCGAGGACTGCCATATTATTGATATATTTGTCTATTATACTATGTGTATTATTAGTTGTTTATCATGTAAAATTAGTTTACACTTGAAAAATATTCACCATAAATCCGGTATGTGGGGAAAAAATTTTGATAGAGTATGTGTAGTGGCATAGCGCTGGCTGCTGGTAAAAAAGGGTAACTGCGGTGTATGGTAGTACCCACGTCAGCAGGCCACGATAGACACGAGAGGGGGACATCTAGAGGAAAGGTCACAGAGGGGGGGCCATCGGGAACCCGCTAGTAGGTTCCAGAGAGGGGGCGTGGCCGTGGCGGAGCGAGGCCACGCTGAGAGTATAAGAAGGGCCCCTGTGAGGGACCTTGTGGCTGTTGCTGGAAGTGGGATCCTCGTCGTGCTGTTCGTATATATAAGATAGTCGTCGTCACCATCTCGTCATCGTCGTTGTCATCTCGTCGCTGTCGTCTTGTCGCCATCGTCGCTGCCGTCTTCACTCGATATTACGCTGCTAGATAGGTGTTCGCTGTCTCCGTTCAGTGCTGTCAGTGTTAGATGGTTAGTGTTTTGTATAGGCAAGCAACGGTAATAGTGTGTACCCACGTAGGGTGTCTGTATTATCCCAATGGTGCTCGTTAAATAAAAGAAGCGCCTAAAAGTCTTACTGTCTCTGAGTTAGTCACTACACATGTACACATGAAAGTGACTACTGTAGTCAGAGATGCAAACGCTTGGGCGTCATCTGGTGCCTTACTGTCGCCATCCAGCGTAAACTATTTGGGTCTTTATAGTAAAGTTCGTAAATCTCAAGTACGCTATGGCAAGGTACCACAGTACATAACATGCGATTGGCTATCAATGACTTGAGTACATTAATAGTGAAAGTACGTACAACGGGAGGGCGTAAATAATGGTATTACTGTATATATGTGCGTTTGTGCCATGCCGGACTTCATAGGTGCTCGCTAACAGCACTTGCTCACCTTCGCCTCACTCTGCTGGTGCAGCACTTGCAGATCCTGGAGCTGACAGTGAATGCTCTGCAGGTTTTCTTGGCATGGCGCCAGCTCAGCGTGCAGCTCTGCCACCACACGCTGGTAACCCAAAATCCCCACCTGCAGGGATCCCAGGTGCTCATTCTTTTCGATGAGCTGCATTGGCCACGGACAAACGGCAACAGAAGGACATGGCTAAGCATTTTAACGACTGTGTGCAGTTGTTAAAGAACATACAAATCCAACAAACACATACAGAACCAGTATCTTTATTTTAAATGAAGGAATCTGATAAGCTATGAAACTCTTTTTCACAGATGTCCATACACCACACCACCTATGACCAAATGACCCGGAATGCACCCAATATTATAAGATCTTGGAAGAAAAGCAGGGTTGAACTTTGATGGTACTTGGATGGGTGACCACCATCCATACAACCCAAGATAACACCTATAAAAGCCCAGATATATGGATTAATTAACCCAAAAGCTACTTTAAAATGTCCGATTATAATTGCTTCCCAACCAAAAATAGGGAGGGGATGGAGATGCACGTAGCAGAGGGGAGCAGATGTTCTAGTAGTAGTAGGTACTTTTACTAGAGGTGGGATGGTGGATTGTAATGTGGTACAGTCCCTAAACAGAGGATGCTCAGTAACCCAGTGCGCATATACACATCTGTATGAAAAATAAGTGTATATATAGGCAGTCCTCAACTTACAAACACCTGCACTTACGAACCTGCTTCCATCAAATATATTTTATAAAATTGACTTTAAACGCGAACTCGCACTTGAAAATTGAACCGCGTCACTATTTTGTTCAGTGGAGCAATCCTCCGCGACATGTAATAATTCAGGATGGCGCTTGGAGCAAGTGTTTGCCTATAAGTGTGTGTGTGTGTGCACGCGCACGTGTCTATGTGTATGAAAGTGAATGTGTGGGGAGCGGTGGTGTAGCGATTAGCCTTCGAAAGCGGCGACCCGAGTTCGATTCCCGTTCATGGCCAACACCAGTGACGATTATGTGAACCGGTCCTGGGCGTCCCCTAGATCGACCCAGCCTCAAATGAGTACCTGGTGCGATGTGTAAACACCACCACTGGAGAGACAAAGGCAGCGAGGCATGGTGCTGGCCAATCACCCCCTTGTGTGCCATGCCGGCCTTCATAGGTGCTGCTCACTAACAGTACTTTCCCCAACAGTCTATTAAGGCTATACGGGAAGTCTTTGTCTGCGACGTGCGAATGCAGTGTACTCACCTCCGCCTCGCTCTGCTGGCGCAGCATGTCCAAATGCTGCAGCTGTGAGCGTGCGATCTGTGCGTTTCCGCGGTACTGCTCCAGCTCTGTGTGCAGCTCGGCCAGCATACGCTGATACCAAAGAATCCCCGCATGCAGGAATCCCAGCTCCTGGCTCCTTTCGAACAGCTGCTTGGGCCACAGGCAGAGGGACAGAGAAAAGCATTTTAACGACTGTGTGCGGTTATTGTAGAACATACAGATGCAACAACAGACACATTTAGAACCAGAATCTTTATTCATATTGGAGGAGTCTGATGAGCTGTGAAAATATTTTTCACAGATGTCCATACACCATGTTTGACCAAATCACCCAGGATGCACCCAATCTTGTCAGACCATCATGCACACAACCCATGATTACGCCTATAAAAGCCCACATATATGGATTAAGTAACCCAAAATCTGCATTAAAAGGTCAGATTAAAATCGCTTCCCAAACCAGGACAGAGAGGGCATGGACATGCACGTAGCATAGGGGAGCAGATGGTCAGACCCTACACAGCCTGACGACTCAAGTGCTGTGTCACGGTCAGACCTGGGCCGTTCCGGGGCCAGGAGAGCCTGGGTTCTCAGCGACCGTGGGAACGAGGCTGGGAGCATTACCTGACGCAGAGTGTCCTCATTCTCAGCTTGGGACGTGGTCAGCTGATCCTGCAGCGCCGACAGTCCCTGTTGGGGGGTGGAGAGCTCCGGCTGGGCACTGGCGTGCTCCGCCTCACTCGCTGCGAGCTCCTCCTTGCTCGCCTTGAGCTCCTCCCTCAGCCGAGTGATTGTGTCCTCGTCCTCCTGAGCCTTAATACAGGCAACGTTCGTTTTACCATCGTAATCATCACCATCATCATCATGAACAGCCATGATCCGTCCACCGCTGAATGTGTTTTTGTGATACTGCTGGATGAAAGTTTCCCTGAGCCATACCGGTCATGGGAATTAATTGATCATACTTCATCACACTGGTCAGCACGAAGTGGTACACCCAAGACTGGGTCAGATTTCACTGCCCACCAATGCTAGCCATGGTTGGTAATCAAACTCGGACAGCTTGGTTCAGAGTGCAGAAGGCTCATCACAGTAAATTAATACGTTGTATATCATCATAAATATTTCGCCGCACAAGGGTCTCCTCCTCTTGTGAACGCTGCCACAAATGTCTTAAAACTCAAACTTTAATTATCTTTATTTTACCAGCTAAGGCCTACTGAACTATATAGCTCTTTTTCAGAAGCGACCTGCCCACAAATGAAAGTTCAACGAAGTGGCTTATCATGTGGAAATGTATTGCAGCTATAGAATCTAAACGCACGTTTCTAAATGTGGAGGAAGAACCGGAGGACCCGGAAAAAATCCACGTGACCACAGGGAGAACATGCAAACTCCAAATATACAGGTGTCGGGGTTGGGATCAAACCCACAACCTCCTGCATACAGGCGAGGTAGTTAACATCTCGCCACCGTGGCGCCCCTCTTCAGTGCCAATCGCGGCTTCACCACGCGTGCCCTTGCGAGCCGATACCTTCTTGGAGTTGCGCTCGAACTGCTTAAAAGCATCGGCGAGGGTGAGCCGGACCTCCTCCAGCCCTGTCGCCAGCTCGCAGGCCTCTTTCCGGTGCGCGTCCTGCTGCTGCGCCTTCTCCATCCCAAGTGCCTGGACGTGCCCCTCCGACTCCTTCAGCTACAGGCACGCACACGTTCCACAATGTTGGATTCATGTCTGGGGAAGTATACTGAATATGGTGTGCAGAATGTGGAAATATTTTCTGGGTTGGAAAAGACCCAGCTGTAATTAAGCCCGGCTTGCAAACAGATAAATAATTACCACTTAAGTCATTTAAACTCTGTGGTGTGCATATAGCTGTGTGTCTGCAAGCCTATATTGTTTCTCTAACAAATGCAAGCCAATCACATTTTAGAAAAAGTCCTGTAAACTGCAGCTGACTTTATAATTAAATTGTATTTATTCTAACTGAAAGTATTAAAATGTGAGAAAATACATTCGCAACTCTGAATCATGACAAATTATGAGAGGGAGTGAATTAGTTAAAGGCCTAGTCAGGGATTGCCTTGTCTAGTGTAATTACCTCATCCAACATTCACCTATCTGCAGACAAAATTAAGAGCCATGAGGGGAGGACCGATCCTGTGGTCACAATTATACCTTTTGCCATATAGAAATGCATTATCATACTACATTCGAAAAAAAAAACATTCTGGCTGTCTGCCTTCCTGGCTGCATCCATATTACTTATATAACCACTTCAGGTTTCAGCCACCTGTGATTAAGCCAGGTTCACATGTGCAGTGAGTTAATGATCTCAGCCTGATCATCAATGACTTCACAGAAAAGCCCATGAAAAGAATGTCGGCTTTACACTAAATCGAGCTAAGTTCCAGCTTTGAAAACCAAAGATCAGACTGTTTTGTGATGAACATTACTCATTACTTTCCATAGCAGGGCAGATATCAAAGTATTTCCTCCTATTGTGTGGGTACCAGAGGGCACTTAAATATTTCTCAGAAGTAGTTATGTGATTTATGCTTCTGCAAACCATTCTCTAACATGAAACTTGAATTTGGAGCTTTCGTGACTGCAGGAATTATTCTTTGTTTTTTATTATTAATTTTATTATTTCTTATTTCTACGTGACTTTACCTAAAAAAACATTCTCTAACATGCGATGGTGCACTGCTCAGGCGATGAGGACAGGCCTCATGCACACACATGGAGGTGGGGGGGCTGCCGCATAAGGCTCTGGTTACCTGGTGCTGCAGCCCGGCGATCTGGCCGTGCATGCACTCCATCTCAGCATCCGTGTGCTGAAGTGTGTGCTGCAGCTGCACCACCTCCTGTGCCCTCGCGGCCTCCTCTGCCCTGGAGACTCCCAGCTCGGCCTTGAGAAAGTCCGTCTGTTGCTCCAGAGAATTGCCTGTCGGAAGGGACACAAAACCATGGCGATGAAGACAGTACAGCCACCAGTGGCAGCAGACAGAGAAGGAGCAGCAGCTCAGGAGGAAGAGTACCAGCAGCGGGAGTAGTAGCAGACAGAATAGGTCTGAGGTCCCTCAGACCTATTCACCAGCTTGCATGCAAACACAGGGTCCAGAATAATAATATATGCACAGGAAGGGCCTAGTGAGAGAGCAGTTAGTAAACCCAGTGCAGTCCTATGTTAGACAGCGGAAGTGGTCCACGTGGGAAATGAAATAAAAACGAGGAATTACTCGTTTTAACTCGTAAAAAGAAGTTATTGGTGCACAGTGCTCGACAAAAATTAGTGTTCAATGGGTCCGTGGATTCAGAAAGATTTTGGAGCACAGGCCCCTACCCACCGGTCTCCTCGCAGCAAGCGTTAGCCTCCTGCAGTCGTTGCTGCAGCTCCAGTGCTTCATGCCGCAGATTGTCCAACTCGGTCTGCTGCACCTCTTGGTTGGTAAAGAGGTCGCGCATGTTCGCTCTCAGCTCCGCGGTCTCGGTGCCCAGCCGCTCGGTTTCAGTCCCGCGCTCTCGCGCCTCTTCCCGCGCCGCCACCAGGTCTGCCTCTGAGCGCCGCAGCAGCTCGTCACGCTCCTTCAGCGCCTGCGGGCGGAGACGGGCAGCATCTAAATTACACGTAATTACAACATGTAATTTGAATATATTAATAATATGTTTAGCATTCATCCAAAATATTGAGAAAATAAGTGGGCTTGGGCAGGACACATTGCTGTTGCAAGAAGGGGGGTGGCTGTTGCGAGAGTGGAGGCCTCACCTTCTGGAGGATCGTGATGTGCACAACGTGAGCGTCGTACTCTGAATCGTCGTGCATATGTGATGCATGATATTCGGCCAGCTCTATGTATGCCAGATGCAGAGTCGCATCGTGCTCACGCCTCAGCTGCTCCTCGCGCTCGCCCCACCGCACTGCTTCCAACTCCACCTGCAGGCTGTTGATGGCCTGCGAGTGTGCCATTAGCTGCTCACGGGCAGAAGGGCACAGTGTCACAGGCACGTGCATGCATAGGTGGGCATCCCTTCATCACAGACACATGCAGCGTGCAGATGAGGACAGGTACAGACATACAGACACACGGAGCATGTAGTTGTACAGAGAGATAAGAGACTATAGACATGGGCAGGAGGCACAAGAAAATAAATTACAGATGCAGAGACATACACACAAAGACACAAGCAAGTCATACAAATTTGGACACATTATGGAAAGACAGTGCATGTGGAGAGAGATGTACATAGCCAAAGGCAGAACATGCAGAGGGAGACAAGATAAGAATGCGGAGACACGGGCATTGAGTACAGAGACGCACATACAGGCGCCTCGCATGCAGACGGACGCACACGTGCAGTGGATGCTTTTCAAGATGAAAATAAGAAATTGAGATTCTATTGTAAACAAATCAAGAACTACAAAAATATGCAAGGTAAACACCTGTGGTCTTATTGAACATACCACAATCACGTTTAAAATATTTAGAATGATAATAGAAAGTCAAAAAATAGAACCATGATACATTGTATACATCAATCAACGATTGGTAAGCGTGCATAGAACATGGCAACGTTCTTCATCATGAGATAATGAAGAAACTCGTTGCACCCAAATGTTCATCTTCAAATTGAGTCAATATTCAAAACAAATAACTCACAATGCCTCCTCACACCATGTCGGTCATGGGAATGTGTTTGACTATACTTCCCCATGCTGGTCAGCACCGTACAGATGTATTAATCAATAAAACATAATACATGCACATTATGTGGGGAGATGCTATGATACAAAAATTTAGTTTGATCTGCTTTTATCTTTTCATTTTCAACATTATTGGGAATAAAACCATGGACCACTCGCTACAGTGAATTTAGCAAAATTTATTACGGAACCAAAATATAATTCGATGGGTTTTTTTGTGCACTCATTTGCAACTAGGCTGAGACCACTATGCTTGAGAATCCGGTTTAATCACTGTGGTTGGGCGGCTGTAATCCACATTCAATCCTGGCATCTCAGCCATGCTGGCACAGCATGTCTGACCCCTGGGGCACCTAGCTACCTCCCAGAATGCACTCATTTAATGTGCCATTTCCTTGACGTTCAGATCGTAACTCTGAATAAAAACTCAACGCATGAATCAATAATGATGCACTTAATAGGGCAGCGCTTCTAAAAGGTGATGTTTCAGGCAATGGCCTTCATCGCATCAGAGAAGTCAAAGCAATATCCATTGCAGCGTTATTGACGAATATGTTGAGGTTTTGTTATCTCTGCTTGTGTGCCACGCAGCTTCACAACGTGAACACGTTATTTGGGTCTTTCGGTAAGGCCATGTAGATACAAAAATAATTAAAAAATAATAACAATATCACGACATTTCGATCGCAACACAAGCAATCGTCATCAAGTGAAGGATATGGCAGGAGAGCTGCCGAGGCAGGAAAAAATATATGGCGGGAGCGCTGCTAAGGCAGGGAGTTAAAAAGGTTTGAGATGGGTGTAGCTCAAGGGTCAGTGGGCAGGGCTTGATGAAATTTGCATGTAAATGTAAGATCGACGAAATCTTGACAAACGAAGTTTCATTTTAGCCGTGCTCCGTGTAACAAGGGGACAGGGGGGATGGTGGTGGCCACAGTACCTCCTCAGCATGGTTTTTCTTGAGTTGGTGCAGCATCTCATGGAGACTCTTCTCTGTCTGGCGCAGTGCGCCACGCAGGGTGGCGAACTGCGCTCTTGCCCTGCTCAGATTGTCCCGCAGGGTTGACACCTCCCGGGACAGGTGGTGCATTTCTTTCTCCAGCATTTCCAACTGCGACGGGAGCAAGGGCACATGGCACGGGCACGTTAGCGCCTCCCAGCGTAAATCCTGCCTTCAATCGCATTGTGACATGCCATTCGCCATCGGATGGTGGAGACAACACCATGGCACATGGCAAGTGAGGTGCCTAATACACAGGTAAACACAGATAGGACAGATGGGCTGACACCCACACACCCAAGCAAAGGCAACACCACGATTCCCCGCACAGCCTAAACAGAGTGGTAGAATGCGCAGCAGCGCTGGCCTAGGAAACGCACCCACACCATCTTCATTTACATTCGCTCAGCCAATGAGAGTGACAAACGCTCCAAGACAACCAGCATTCATGGCCATGAGTACTTAAAAAAAATCAATAATTTCGTCAATGTCAATACAATATTTGAACCTTATGGGGTCCCATAAGCCCCCGGCTCTCGCATAAACTGCGTTGCGACGTCATTTTGTCTGTTGAAGGCGAATGAAACGGCAATCTATCCCTCTCGACGAGCTCTACACGATGCGCTAATCAAAGTTTCAAAGTTTGGTTTCTTCTGCGCATTCGTCCTCGCTGCGCTTGGATGGCATGACAACAGAATGATTCGCGCCAGGTAGGTCGCGCCGTTTATGTGCGCGGTGTGACGGAGTCACCAAAAATTTATTCATTACGATTTTGACTTACGTTTATTCGGGACCTCGGGGTCCCACCATAAGGTTAATTTGATATTCAGTTTTATCACAGTACGCTCTGAGCCACACAGCGCTCGCCAATTTTTAAAAGACAAACTCGTCCGCCGACGTGTTTGCTCCTCCTTGGTCTCTCTGCCTTAGCCCCAAAATGTCTGGGAATGTCAACATGCCAGTGATAAGGCCGGTCGAGGTGAGTGAGCATATGGCGGTTACACTGGTGAGTACAGTACATAATACTTCCTGATGCTATTATTAAAAAAAATTCGTTTTGATGGAATGTTTACCATCTGTTTTATTACTCTTATAAAATAGCGCTGATACTCCAATGAAGCCCTCATTTATTGTTCATAAGAGATAACGCTGTCGAGAAGTCATCCCCATATAATGGTATAACCCTTTTCGCGCTGATTTCCTGAATGCTCACTTCTCCACATAGGCATCTTGAGCGCTAAGCGAGACTGCCTGTATTCATTTCAGCCTAAGTCGACATAGGGGAGTCCCAACACTGGCTCAGATATCCCTCGCCACTGGTGTTAGCAGGTATTTGTGGTTCATGCGGACTTGCTGCCTTGTAAAAGGTGTCAATCTGGTGTTGGGGCAAAGCTTTTTTTTATCATTCCATACACGTTTGCATTTTAGCTGGTAAGTGGCAGAGTGGTGGCCTCCACTTCAGCCTAGATTGGTGTCTGTCCCCTACCTCTCTTACCGAGTACAACTCCTCTGACATCAAAACACAAGGGGCCGTCCATAAATGACGTCACGCGATTTTGGACCCCTCCCCCTTTGTCACACGGTGTCACAAAAAGTCAGACCCCCCCCCCCCCCCCAAATCGGGTGCAACCGCAACAAACAAAAACATGAACAAGAAAACATCTTAAACTATTGTCACTGTAGTGCGTATTAATGTGGTGCTGCACTCTGATGTTGTAGAACATTTATTAAAAAGTCTATTTAATTAAGTAGAACGTGTTGTCTATTTTTATTTAAAATTGCGCATTTTGATGTGACATCACATTTCTCACCCCCCCCCCGTCACACATCGTCACAAATGTCTGCTCCCCCCCAAGTGTGTGACGTCATTTATGGACGGCCCCCAAGAGGTGGCACTACGCACCTACACTGTTGACACATTCATTGTCTCATGTGTTGCTTTCTCAACTGTGGTCTGTTGAAGAATATCATGTATATTCTTGCCGACGCAGATAAAGAAACAGGTGCTCAGATCGCTGGCTTTGCCCGAATTACAGGCCACCACGCAGCGATAAGGAGCCCGCAGCGCTGACGTAATCAAATGCAGCGATGACGTCATCATATGCAGCGATTAAGCCATCGACTACAGCGATTACGCCATCGACTACAGCGATGACGACATCGACTACAGCGATGACGACATCGACTACAGCGATGACGACATCAATTACAGTGTCGACGTCAATTTCAGTGAAGACGGCATCGAATACAGTGATGACGTCATCAATGGCAGTGATTACGTCACTGACTTTACCCAAAAAGGGCGGAGCCAATGGCTCGGGCCTTATTGCGTCACCAAACGTCACGTGACCCCCAGGCACAGCTGCTGGGAAATGGCAGTTGACACGAGATGCTATCACCTTGGCAACGCAAACAAGGACCAACTGCCCAGAGAAAGCTTTCTCCGACTAAAATCCTTGATGAAACTCTCAATCTGTGATCTTAAACTATGAACCTCGTTACCCACGCATCAAGCGCTCAATTTAAAGTAAAATTTAAATATTTTAAAAAATAATATTTTCTCGATGTGATCACGTATAACTCCAACGCAAGAGGTGGCGCCACTCACCTCCACTGTTGACGAATTTGGAGTCTCCAGCGTCGCTTGCATCTGCTGCCGTCTCTTGAAGAACTTCATGGCTCCTGTTGGGGGCGCAAGAGACAAACGCAGCCGCTCAGCTCGCTCGCCCTGCCGGAGTGACGTAACGCCATTGGGGTCGGAGGTGAGAGCGCAGGAAGTGACGCAATTGGCCCCGCCTACCATGGGCGGAGCCAGATCACGTGCCTCCAGGCACCCTATGGGGGCAGAGGAAGCTGCCTCCGTATCAGCCAGGGCTCAAAGTTCTCGACGCGGCTTTTGCGTCTGCGATTTGAAACTCGGAACCTCTTCACCCACGTGTCGAGAGTTCAATGTTTGAATGCAATTTAATCGAGGCCACTGTCTTGGTATGGTCCTTTGACTGTTGGTGTCTTGCCATCTTGCCCAAGCTTGGATTTGATGTTGACAAATCTACAAGAAGGTATGAGCTTGCACAGTTTGATTTTACATGACATTTATTCGTGACTTGACTACATTTTCTCAATCCTTACTCGAGTATCTTTAATTGCATTTTGTTGTTGATGCAACTGGCTAACCCGACCCTTCTGGACGTGTGTGAAAGAGAACGTCAAAACTCATGTAAAATACAGATTCTGATTTATCTACACGCACACGCAGAAGGCAAACGCGGGTACCTGGCCTCTATGCAGCAGACACGAGTAATTTATTATCTTTCAGGATGTTATTTAGAACTTTATTGAATGTTATGTCACCAACCAAACATCGAGCATAGCAACAAATATCATGCAACACTCCGGAGACGGACACCTCCCTTACCGACCTCACATCATCCTCCTCACCCCTAGCCTCGTCCTCCTCACCCCTAGCCTCGTCCTCCTCACCCCTAACCCCTCACCTCGCCCTCCTCACCCCTCGCCCTCCTCACCCCTCGTTCTCCTCACCCCTCGTTCTCCTCACCCCTCATCTTCTCACCTCGTTCTCCTCACCCCTCGCCTCGTCCTCACCCCCGTTCTACTCACCTCGTCCTCACCGCTCGCCTCATCCTCACCCCTCGCCTCATCCTCACCCCTCACCTCGTCCACCTCACCCGTCGTCCTCAACCCTCACCTCGTTCTCACCCCTCGCCTCTCGTTCTACTCACCTCGTCCATACCCCTCACCTCGTTCTCACCTCATCCTCACACGGCTACCTGCACTCTATGTAGTAGACGTGAATAATTGACTATAATTCAGATTGTTATTAATAACTTACTACATGTTTTGTCACGAATCAAACATCACCTCCTCCTCACCCTTCACCTCGTCCTCACCCCGTCCTCGCATCTCGCCTCGTCCTCCTCACCCCGTTCTCCTTCACCCCTCGTTTTCACCCCTCGCCTCGTCCTCCTCACCCCTCACCTCGTCCTTCTCATCCCTCAGCTCGTATTCCTCACCCCTCACCTCGCCCTCCCTTCGTCCTCCTCACCCCTCACCTCGTCCTCGCCTCGTCCTCACCCCTTGCCTCGTCATCTTTACCCCTTAGCTCATCCTCCTCACCCTCACCTCGTCCTTCTCTAACCCCTCGCTCACCTCGTCCTCACCCATCACCTCGTCCTCCTCACCCATCGCCTCGTCCTCCTCAACCCTCGTTCTCACCCCTCGTTCTCCTCACCCCTCACTTCGTCCTCCTCACCCCTCACCTCGTCCTCGCCTCGTCCTCCTCACCCCTTGCCTCGTCATCTTTACCCCTCAGCTCATCCTCCTCACCCTCACCTCGTCCTCCTCACCCCTCACCTCGTCCTCCTCAGCTCGTCCTCTTAACCCCTCGTCCTCCTCACCTCGTCCTCACCCCTCACGTCGTCCGCTTGACCTTTCACCTCGTCCACACCCCTCACCTCATCCTCACCCATCACCTCGTCTTCCTCACCCCTCACCTCGTCCTTCTCACCCCTCATCCTCCTCACCCCTCGTCCTCCTCACCCCTCGCCTCATCTTCCTCACCCCTCGCCTCATCTTCCTCACCCCTCGTCCTCCTCACCCCTCGACTCGTCCTCTCACCTCAGCTCGTCCTCCTCACCCGTCGTCGTCCTCACCGCTCACCTCGTCCTTCTCACCCCTCACCTCTCCCTCGCCTCGTCCTCCTCACCCTTAGCTCGTCCTCACTCCTCGTCCTCCCCTCCCCTCGCTGTCCTCACCATTTGCCTCGTCCTCCTCACCCCACACCTCGTTCTTCTTACCCCTCATCTTGTCCTCCTCACCACTCGACTCGTCCTACTCACCACTCGACTCGTCCTACTCACCCCTCACCTCACCCTCCTCACCCCTCGTCCTCCTCACCCCTCGTCCTCCTCACCCATCGTCCTCCTCACACATTGTCCTTCTCACCACTCGTTCTCCTCACCCCTCGTTTTCCTCACCCCTCAGCTCGTCTTCCTCACCCCTCACCTCACCTCGTCCACCACACCCCGCGCCTCGTCATCCTCACGCCTCGCCCACCTCACCCCTCACCTCGTCCTTCTCACCCACACCGCGTTCTTCTTACCCCTCACCTCTTCCTCCTCACCCCTCGACTCGTCATTCGCACCCCTCACCTCCTTACCTCTCGTCCTCCTCACCCCTCGTCCTCCTCACCCCTCGTCCTCCTCACCCCTCGTCTTCCTCACCCCTCGCTCTCCTCACCCCTCGCTCTCTTCACCCCTCGCTCTCCTCAACCCTCGTCCTCACCTCGTTTTTCTTCTCACCCCCCGTCCTCACCTCTCGCTCTCCTCAGCCCTCGCCTCGTCCTCCTCACCCCCACACCTCGTTCTTCTTACTTCTCACCCCCCGTCCTCCTCACTTCTCGTCCTCCTCACCCCTCGCTCGTCCACCGCACCCTGCTCCTCATCCTCCTCACCCCTCACCTCGTCCTCCTTACCCCTCACGTCGTCCGCTTGACCCCTCACCTCGTCCTCTTGACCCCTCACCTCGTCCACCTCACTTGTCCTCAATCCTCACCTCGTTCTCACCCCTCACCTCGTCCTACTCACCCCCACAGCTCGTTCTTCTTACTCCTCACCCCTCACTCTCCTCACCCCTCGTCCTCTTCACTCTCGTCATCGTCACCTCTCGTCCTCCTCAGCCCTCACACATCGTCCTCCTCACCTCTCGTCCGCCTCACCTTTCACCTCGTCCTCCTCACCCCTCGTCCTCCTCACCCCTCGCCTCATCTTCCTCACCCATCGTCCTCCTCACCCCTCGTCCGCCTCACCTTTCACCTCGTCCTCCTCACCCCTCCACTCGTCCTCACCTCTCACCTCAGCTCGTCCTCCTCACCCGTCGTCGTCCTCACCGCTCACCTCGTCCTCCTCACCCCTCACCTCTCCCTCGCCTCGTCCTCCTCATCCTTAGTTCGTCTTCACTCCTCGTCCTCCCCTCGCTGTCCTCACCATTTGCCTCGTCCTCCTCACCCCACACCTCGTTCTTCTTACCCCTCATCTTGTCCTCCTCACCACTCAACTCGTCCTACTCACCCCTCACCTCACCCTCCTCACCCCTCGTCCTCCTCACCCATTGTCCTCCTCACCCATTGTCCTCCTCACCGCTCGTTCTCCTCACCCCTCAGCTCGTCTTCCTCACCCCTCACCTCACCTCGTCCACCCCACCCCTCGCTGTCCTCACCATTTGCCTCGTCCTCCTCACCCCACACCGCGTTCTTCTTACCCCTCACCTCTTCCTCCTCACCGCTCGACTCGTCCTCCGCACCCCTCACCTCCTCACCCCTCGTCCTCCTCACCCCTCATCCTCCTCACCCCTCGCTCTTCTCACCCCTCGTCCTCCTCACCCCTCGCTCTCCTCACCCCTCGCTCTCCTCACCCCTCGTCCTCCTCACCCCTCGTCCTCACCCCCACACCTCGTTTTTCTTCTCACCCCCCCGTCCTCACCCCTCGCTCGTCCACCGCACCCTGCTCCTCACCTCTTGACCCCTCGTCCTCCTCACCCCTCACCTCCTCACCCCTCGTCCTCCTCACCCCTCGCTCTCCTCACCCCTCGTCCTCCTCACCCCTCGTCCTCCTCACCCCTCGCTCTCCTCACCCCCACACCTCGTTCTTCTTACTTCTCACCCCCCGTCCTCCTCCCTTCTCGTTCTCCTCACCCCTCGCTCGTCCACCGCACCCTGCTCCTCATCCTCCTCACCTCGTCCTCCTTAACCCTCACGTCGTCCGCTTGACTCCTCACGTCGTCCTCTTGACCCCTCACCTCGTTCTCACCCCTCACCTCGTCCACCTCACTTATCCTCAACCCTCACCTCGTTCTCACCCCTCACCTTGTCCTCCTCACCCCCACAGCTCGTTCTTCTTACTCCTCACCCCTCACTCTCCTCACCCCTCGTCCTCCTCACCCCTCGCTCTCTTCACCCCTCGCTCTCCTCAACCCTCGTCCTCACCTCGTTTTTCTTCTCACCCCCCGTCCTCACCTCTCGCTCTCCTCAGCCCTCGCCTCGTCCTCCTCACCCCCACACCTCGTTCTTCTTACTTCTCACCCCCCGTCCTCCTCACTTCTCGTCCTCCTCACCCCTCGCTCGTCCACCGCACCCTGCTCCTCATCCTCCTCACCCCTCACCTCGTCCTCCTTACCCCTCACGTCGTCCGCTTGACCCCTCACCTCGTCCTCTTGACCCCTCACCTCGTCCACCTCACTTGTCCTCAATCCTCACCTCGTTCTCACCCCTCACCTCGTCCTACTCACCCCCACAGCTCGTTCTTCTTACTCCTCACCCCTCACTCTCCTCACCCCTCGTCCTCTTCACTCTCGTCATCGTCACCTCTCGTCCTCCTCAGCCCTCACACATCGTCCTCCTCACCCCTCGTCCTCCTCACCCCTCGACTCATCTTTCTCACCCATCGTCCTCCTCACCCCTCGTCTGCCTCACATTTTACCTCGTCCTCCTCACCCCTCGACTCATCCTCACCCCTCACCTCGTCCACCTCACCCGTCGTCCTCAACCCTCACCTCGTTCTCACCCCTCGCCTCTCGTTCTACTCACCTCGTCGTTACCCCTCACCTCGTTCTCACCTCATCCTCACACGGCTACCTGCACTCTATGTAGTAAACGTGAATAATTGACTATAATTCAGATTGTTATTAACTTTATTACATGTTTTGTCACGAATCAAACATCACCTCCTCCTCACCCATCGCCTCGTCCTCCTCACCCATCGCCTCGTCCTCCTCAACCCTCGTTCTCACCCCTCGCCTCCTCACCCCTCGCCTCGTCCTCCTCACCCCTCGTTCTCCTCACCCCTCGCCTCGTACTCACCCCTCACTTCGTCCTCCTCACCCCTCACCTCGTCCTCGCCTCGTCCTCACCCCTTGCCTCGTCATCTTTACCCCTCAGCTCATCCTCCTCACCCTCACCTCGTCCTCCTCACCCCTCACCTCGTCCTCCTCAGCTCGTCCTCTTCACCCCTCGTCCTCCTCACCTCGTCCTCCTCACCCCTCAGCTCGTCTTCCTCACCTCGTCCTCACCCCTCACGTCGTCCGCTTGACCTTTCACCTCGTCCACACCCCTCACCTCATCCTCACCCATCACCTCGTCTTCCTCACCCCTCACCTCATCCGCTTTACCCCTCAGCTCGTCCTCCTCACCCCGCGTCCTCCTCACCCCTCAGCTCGTCTTCCTCACCCCTCACCTCGTCCTCCTCACCCCTCGACTCGTCCTTCTCACCCCTCATCCTCCTCACCCCTCGTCCTCCTCACCCCTCGTCCTCCTCACCCCTCGCCTCATCTTTCTCACCCATCGTCCTCCTCACCCCTCGTCCGCCTCACCTTTTACCTCGTCCCCCTCACCCCTCGACTCGTCCTCTCACCTCAGCTCGTCCTCCTCACCCGTCGTCGTCCTCACCGCTCACCTCGTCCTTCTCACCCTTAGCTCGTCCTCACTCCTCGTCCTCCCCTCCCCTCGCTGTCCTCACCATTTGCCTCGTCCTCCTCACCCCACACCTTGTTCTTCTTATTCCTCATCTTGTCCTCCTCACCACTCCACTCATCCTACTCACCCCTCACCTCACCCTCCTCACCCCTCGTCCTCCTCACCCCTCGTCCTACTCACCCATTGTCCTCCTCACACATTGTCCTCCTCACACATTGTACTCCTCACCGCTCGTTCTCCTCACCCCTCGTTCTCCTCACCCCTCAGCTCGTCTTCCTCACCCCTCACCTCACCTCGTCCACCCCACCCCGCGCCTCGTCATCCTCACGCCTCGCCCACCTCACCCCTCACCTCGTCCTTCTCACCCACACCGCGTTCTTCTTACCCCTCACCTCTTCCTCCTCACCCCTCGTCCTCCTTACCCCTCGCTCTCCTCACCCCTCGTCTTCCTCACCCCTCGCTCTCCTCACCCCTCGCTCTCTTCACCCCTCGCTCTCCTCAACCCTCGTCCTCACCTCGTTTTTCTTCTCACCCCCCGTCCTCACCCCTCGCTCGTCCACCACACCCTGCTCCTCAACTCCTCATCCCTCGTCCTCCTCACCCCTCGTCCTCCTCACCCCTCGCTCTCCTCAGCCCTCGCCTCGTCCTCCTCACCCCCACACCTCGTTCTTCTTACTTCTCACCCCCCGTCCTCCTCACTTCTCGTCCTCCTCACCCCTCACCCCTCGTCCTCCTCACCCCTCACGCCTCATCTTCCTCACCCATCGTCCTCCTCACCCCTCGTCCGCCTCACCTTTCACCTCGTCCTCCTCACCCCTCGACTCATCCTCACCTCTCACCTCAGCTCGTCCTTTTCACCCGTCGCCGTCCTCACCGCTCACCTCGTCCTCCTCACCCCTCACCTCTCCCTCGCCTCGTCCTCCTCACCCTTAGCTCGTCCTCCTCGTCCTCCCCTCCCCTCGCTGTCCTCACCATTTGCCTCGTCCTCCTCACCCCACACCTCGTTCTTCTTACCCCTCATCTTGTCCTCCTCACCACTCGACTCGTCCTACTCACCCCTCACCTCACCCTCCTCACCCCTCGTCCTCCTCACCCATTGTCCTCCTCACCCATTGTCCTCCTCACCGCTCGTTCTCCTCACCCCTCGTTCTCCTCACCTCTCAGCTCGTCTTCCTCACCCCTCACCTCGTCCACCCCACCCCGCGCCTCGTCATCCTCACGCCTCGCCCGCCCCACCCCTCACCTCGTCCTTCTCACCCACACCGCGTTCTTCTTACCCCTCACCTCTTCCTCCTGACCGCTCGACTCGTCCTCCGCACCCCTCACCTCCTCACCCCTCGCTCTCCTCACCCCTCGTCCTCCTCACCCCTCGTCCTCCTCACCCCTCGCTCTCTTCACCCCTCGCTCTCCTCAACCCTCGTCTTCACCCCCACACCTCGTTTTTCTTCTCACCTCCCGTCCTCACCCCTCGTTCGTCCACCGCACCCTGCTCCTCACCTCCTCACCCCTCGTCCTCCTCACCCCTCGTCCTCCTCACCCCTCATCCTCCTCACCCCTCGTCCTCCTCACCCCTCACTCTCCTCACCCCTCGCTCTCCTCACGCCTCGCTCTCCTCAGCCCTCGCCTCGTCCTCCTCACCCCCACACCTCGTTCTTCTTACTTCTCACCCCCCGTCCTCCTCACTTCTCGTTCTCCTCACCCCTCGCTCGTCCACCGCACCCTGCTCCTCATCCTCCTCACCCCTCACCTCGTCCTCCTTACCCCTCACGTCGTCCGCTTGACCCCTCACCTCGTCCTCTTGACCCCTCACCTCGTTCTCACCCCTCACCTCGTCCACCTCACTTGTCCTCAACCCTCACCTCGTTCTCACCCCTCACCTCGTCCTCCTCACCCCCACAGCTCGTTCTTCTTACTCCTCACCCCTCACTCTCCTCACCCCTCGTCCTCCTCACTCTCGTCATCGTCACCCCTTGTCCTCCTCACCCCTCGTCCTCCTCACCCCTCGCCTCATCTTCCTCACCCATCGTCCGCCTCACCTTTTACCTCGTCCTCCTCACCCCTCGACTCGTCCTCACCTCAGCTCGTCCTTCTCACCCGTCGTCGTCCTCACCGCTCACCTCGTCCTCCTCACCCTTAGCTCGTCCTCACTCCTCGTCCTCCCCTCGCTGTCCTCACCATTTGCCTCGTCCTCCTCACCCCACACCTCGTTCTTCTTACCCCTCATCTTGTCCTCCTCACCACTCGACTCATCCTACTCACCCCTCACCTCACCCTCCTCACCCCTCGTCCTCCTCACCCCTCGCCTCGTACTCACCCCTCACTTCGTCCTCCTCACCCCTCGTTCTGCTCACCCCTCGTCCTCCTCAACCCTCGTTCTCACCCCTCTCCTCCTCCTCACCCCTTGCCTCGTACTCACCCCTCACTTCGTCCTCCTCACCCCTCACCTCGTCCTCCTCACCCCTCACCTCGTCCTCGCCTCGTCCTCCTCACCCCTTGCCTCGTCATCTTTACCCCTCAGCTCATCCTCCTCACCCTCACCTCGTCCTCCTCACCCCTCACCTCGTCCTCCTCAGCTCGTCCTCTTCACCCCTCGTCCTCCTCACCCCTCACCTCGTCCTCCTCACCCCTCAGCTCGTCTTCCTCACCTCGTCCTCACCCCTCACGTCGTCCGCTTGACCTTTCACCTCGTTCACACCCCTCACCTCATCCTCACCCATCACCTCGTCTTCCTCACCCCTCACCTCATCCGCTTTACCCCTCAGCTCATCCTCCTCACTCCTCAGCTCGTCCTCCTCACCCCTCAGCTCGTCCTCCACACCCCTCGTCCTCCTCACTCCTCAGCTTGTCTTCCTCACCTCTCACCTCGTCCTCCTCACCCCTCGACTCGTCCTTCTCACCCCTCATCCTCCTCACCCCTCGTCCTCACCTCTCATCCTCACCCCTCGTCCTCCTCACCCCTCGCCTCATCTTCCTCACCCATCGTCCTCACCCCTCGTCCGCCTCACCTTTCACCTCGTCCTCCTCACCCCTCGACGCGTCCTCACCTCTAACCTCAGCTCGTCCTCACCTCAGCTCGTCCTCCTCACGCGTCGTCGTCCTCACCGCTCACCTCGTCCTCCTCACCCTTCACCTCGTTCTTCTTACCCCTCATCTTGTCCTCCTCACCACTCGACTCATCCTACTCACCCCTCACCTCACCCTCCTCACCCCTCGTCCTCCTCACCGCTCGTTCTCCTCACCCCTCGTTCTCCTCACCCCTCAGCTCGTCTTCCTCACCCCTCACCTCGTCCACCGCACCCCGCGCCTCGTCATCCTCACGCCTCGCCCACCTCACCCCTGACCTCGTCCTTCTCACCCACACCGCGTTCTTCTTACCCCTCACCTCACCCCTCGACTCGTCGTCCTCACCCCTCGTCCTCCTCACCCCTCGTCCTCCTCACCCCTCGCTCTCCTCACCCCTCGCTCTCCTCACCCCTCGTCCTCCTCACCCCTCGCTCTCCTCACCCCTCGCTCTCTTCACCCCTCACTCTCCTCAACCCTCGTCCTCACCCCCACACCTCGTTTTTCTTCTCACCCCCCGTCCTCACCCCTCGCTCGTCCACCGCACCCTGCTCCTCACCTCCTCACCCCTCGTCCTCCTCACCCCTCGTCCTCCTCACCCCTCGCTGTCCTCACCCCTCGCTCTCCTCACCCCTCGCTCTCCTCACGCCTCGCTCTCCTCAGCCCTCACCTCGTCCTCCTCACCCCTCGTCCTCCTCACCCCCACACCTCGTTCTTCTTACTTCTCACCCCCCGTCCTCCTCGCCCCTCGTCCTCCTCACCCTTCGCTCGTCCACCGCACCCTGCTCCTCATCCTCCTCACCCCTCACCTCGTCCTCCTTACCCCTCACGTCGTCCGCTTGACCCCTCACCTCGTCCTCTTGACCCCTCACCTCATTCTCACCCCTCACCTTGTCCACCTCACTTGTCCTCAACCCTCACCTCGTTCTCACCCCTCACCTCGTCCTCACCCCCACAGCTCGTTCTTCTTACTCCTCACCCCTCACTCTCCTCACCCCTCGTCCTCCTCACCCCTCGTCCTCCTCACGCCTCGTCCTCCTCACCCCTCGTTCTCTTCACTCCTCGTTCTCCTCACCTTTCTCCTCGCGTTCCTCACACCTCATCTCGTCCTCCTCACCCCTCACCTCCTGACCTCGTTCTTCTTACCCTTCACCTCGTCATCCTGACCCCTTGCCTCGTCCTCCTCACCCGCTCCTGACACGGCCAACACACACGCCCATGGCAACCTCACTTAGGGCACGGCACACCGACTTAGCATCACCCTCATTTATACCTCCAGTTTTATCGGCCTCGTTCTATCGTGACAGCCAAGACGCTGGACGTTTGTGATAAAGAACTTCGTAGCTCATCGGATTCCTCCTCCAGTGTACAAATAAATAAATATCACGGCTCTGATCTCTTTGCGGCGCCGCAGTGACGTTCATCACTCGCCGCCTCCCAATGGCACGACTACGACGCCCTCTGTTGGACGCTGTGTGTCATCAACATTGTTGCCTGTGATTACACTCAACACAACGTTGTTGTTGTAAGTGATTACACTCAACACAACGTTGTTGTAAGTGATTACACTCAACACAACGTCGTTGTGAGTGATTACACTCAACACAATGTCGTTTTGAGTGATTACACTCAACACAACGTTGTTGTTTGTGATTACACTCAACACAACGTCGTTGCGTCTCATCAATATTTTTGTGTGTGATTACACACACAACAACGTTGTGTTTAATCACGCAACAATGTTGCGTGTAATCACTCACATATTGAGTGATTACACACTCGGCGTGTGTCTGTAGCAGTTGTACGTGTGCCGCTTGTCGTAGATGTTCGCGGTTTGAATCCAGCGGCCGCCCTGTTTAATGCTACAGGCGTGTTCACCGCAAAGACACCATGTGCCGTCTGCTTCAGTGGACGTTGAAGATCCCAGCGTCATGGACCAGATTAACCGAATTAAATACAATTGCCCGCAAATTACCCAGTTGGAATATACTGTGCCTAGTTATCATTGCTGGGAAATGTGGTAGATCCCTCCTGTAAAGAGCCAGTAGGGCTATCCTGGGTAAAACTGACCAGCCACCCCCTCGTGTGGCATGCTAGCCTTAATAGGTGCTCGCTAACAGCACTTATTTATCGAACAGACTGTTAAATGAAGGGACTGTGTCTTCATTTGAGTCCTTGACTGTGTAACCTGGTACATAAGGGTGCCGTGGTGGTGGGATGTTAACTCCTTCACCTGGTTTGCAAGAGGTCGTGGGTTCGATCCGGACCCTGACGCCTGAATATTTGGAGTTTGCATGTCTCTCTCCCGTGGTCGCGTGGATTGTTCTCCAGGTCTTCCAGTTTTTCCCTCCATATTTAGAAACATGCGTTCAGAGCAGGAGTCTCAAACTCAACTTACCTGGGGGCCGCTGGAGGTAGAGTCTGGGTGAGGCTGGGCCGCATCAAGTATTCCAAAAAACAAGTGCAACTGATCCAATCTTCTCAATCTTTATTAATAACAGTTCAGAACATGAACGGTTCTTCAGAACATAGGCTTCTCTTACCTACTCCATGCTTCCAGAGACCTGGCAGCGCTTCCTCTTCTTACACAGCTGAGCCACATTTGGCTTGAGGGAGGAAGCAATTGAGACCCTCAGTATGGCTTGAAATGCTCATCAGTAAGTTTGGACCTGTACTTTGACTTATTAAAGTTCATGGTGCAAAAGAGCTTTTCACACAGATATGTGCTCCCAAAAAGGCACATGGTCCGCTTGAACATCTTGGAAAGCTCAGGGAAGGTGGGGGTGATATATTTACATGTTTTTATCCCAATACCTGAGTATTTGGGATCTTATTTAGTATGCCCTTTCTATATATTCTGAGAGGTATTTGAAAACTTTATCATTGTTCATGCTTTTTTTGAGCACTTCGTTTTTCTTATCATTATTAAATTCATCAATCGTGTTCTCTCAGGTGTTTATAACTTTCACATTCATAAATAAAGTGATCTAGATTTTCTTCTTTTTGTTTACATCCTACATATCCTTCTGCTCTACCGAATCTCTCTGGATGCCATTGAGCTAACTCTGGTGTCCATGTTACTCCACCTGTCTTAATTCTTAACATCAAGTGCATTGTCTCATGTTTTATATCTTTTAATTTCTTGCTCTTTTTGATTAAATTGTTCTTGGTAAATTATTTTCTTTTGTGATTGCACATATCTGTCCTTTTTCCTTTTCTTTGTTTCTCTTGTAATAATAATTATAACTTCTTTATAATATTCAGGTTCTAACCACCATTTGGCTTTTGTTCTTGCCACCCATCTCATGCTATTTGCTATCCATGTAATTATTTTCCCTTTCCTATTGCAACACTCTGTTGTCTTTATTAGGTCACTGATTACACTTGTTGAGTCCGCCCACTTCCTAAGTCCTCTCTACCTTGCACTGGGTGACAGGATATATTTTCCTTCCACTTGGTGTCACTCCGGAATCACGTTTCAACCAAGTGACTAACGTTGCTAATTCGCGTTGGCTAACTTGTCAACAAACACCGGAAGCTGTCACGAGCCTGAGCTATGGTAAAAAATATAATAATTAAAAAATAAATAATAAATTGGTGTCAAATAGTGGGCCACAAAATATCGTTCCGCGGGCCACAATTGACCTGCGGGCCGCGAGTTTGAGACCCCTGGTTTAGAGTATTTTACTGCTATAAATTTCCACAAGATGAGCCACTCCGTTAAAACTAACATTTGTGACCAGATCGCTTCTTAAAAAGAGCTATATGGCTCACTTACCTGGTAAAATAAAAAGTTACATTTCGAATAATCACCACGGTAATGTGTTACCCACACGACCTTGAACTTGAGGCATCGCGCAGAACGCGGCATGCAGTGTGGGGTTAGCTGGGTGGTGCAGGGAGCTGCTACTACTTGCAGAGGGGGGCGGGGCAGGGGGGGACTGAGTCCTCTTGCATAATTGACTTGCGGATTGACCGATGCATAGACGAAAAGATAGCACGTGAATGAATGAGTGTACGGCTGGACTGCAAATGAATGGACAATGTTCTTCATCGCCATTTTAAAAAAAACTTAACATTGTAATCCATCACCCTGTACATCTGCTGAACCAACGTATCCTACAGCAGCATATGAGTGTGTTTTCATACTTTGCCTGAGTGTGTGTTTCTTGCGTATGATCGGTATGTGTTTTACGCATGATCCATATTTGATATCACACAAGATATTTGCCTGTTTTTCTAATGATCTGCACGTGTTTCACGCATAATCTCTGGGTTTCACACATGTTCTGTGTGGGTGGCCCGGACCACCCTCAGCTGCCTTTTTCTCCCGAGTTGCGATGTGTACACATCGTACCAGATACTAATTTAAGGCTGAACCGACCTCTCGAGATCCAGGACGCAGTGGTGATGGTGGCTGTAAGCGGGAATCGAGCTCGGGTCGCCTCGTCCTCCTCACCCCGTCCTTCTCATCCCTCAGCTCGTATTCCTCACCCCTCACCTCGCCCTCACTTCGTCCTCATCACCCCTCACCTCGTCCTCGCCTCGTCCTCACCCCTTGCCTCGTCATCTTTACCCCTTAGCTCATCCTCCTCACCCTCACCTCGTCCTTCTCTAACCCCTCGCTCTCCTCACCTCGTCCTCACCCATCACCTCGTCCTCCTCACCCATCGCCTCGTCCTCCTCACCCCTCGTCCTCCTCATCCCTCACCTCGTCCTTCTCATCCCTCAGCTCGTATTCCTCACCCCTCACCTCGCCCTCACTTCGCCCTCCTCACCCCTCACCTCGTCCTCGCCTCGTCATCTTTACCCCTTAGCTCATCCTCCTCACCCTCACCTCGTCCTTCTCTAACCCCTCACTCTCCTCACCTCGTCCTCACCCATCACCTCGTCCTCACCCATCGCCTCGTCCTCCTCACCCATCGCCTCGTCCTCCTCACCCATCGCCTCGTCCTCCTCAACCCTCGTTCTCACCCCTCGTCTCCTCCTCACCCCTCGCCTCGTCCTCCTCACCCCTCGTTCTCCTCGCCTCTCGTTCTCCTCACCCCTCGTCTCGTACTCACCCCTCACTTCGTCCTCCTCACCCCTCACCTCGTCATCGCCTCGTCCTCCTCACCCCTTGCCTCGTCATCTTTACCCCTCAGCTCATCCTCACCCTCACCTCGTCCTCCTCACCCCTCACCTCGTCCTCCTCAGCTCGTCCTCTTCACCCCTCGTCCTCCTCACCTCATCCTCCTCACCCCTCAGCTCGTCTTCCTCACCTCGTCCTCACCCCTCACGTCGTCCGCTTGACCTTTCACCTCGTCCACACCCCTCACCTCATCCTCACCCATCACCTCGTCTTCCTGACCCCTCACCTCATCCGCTTTATCCCTCAGCTCGTCCTCCTCACCCCTCGTCCTCCTCACCCTTCAGCTCGTCTTCCTCACCCCTCACCTCGTCCTCCTCACCTTTCGACTCGTCCTTCTCACCCCTCATCCTCCTCACCCCTCGTCGTCCTCACCCCTCGTCGTCCTCACCCCTCGTCGTCCTCACCCCTCGTCCTCCTCACCCCTCGCCTCATCTTTCTCACCCATCGTCCTCCTCACCCCTCGTCCGCCTCACCTTTTACCTCGTCCCCCTCACCCCTCGACTCGTCCTCTCACCTCAGCTCGTCCTCCTCACCCGTCGTCGTCCTCACCGCTCACCTCGTCCTTCTCACCCCTCACCTCTCCCTCGCCTCGTCCTCCTCACCCTTAGCTCGTCCTCACTCCTCGTCCTCCCCTCCCCTCGCTGTCCTCACCATTTGCCTCGTCCTCCTCACCCCACACCTTGTTCTTCTTACCCCTCATCTTGTCCTCACCACTCGACTCATCCTACTCACCCCTCACCTCACCCTCCTCACCCCTCGTCCTCCTCACCCCTCGTCCTCCTCGACCCATTGTCCTCCTCACACATTGTCCTCCTCACACATTGTCCTCCTCACCGCTCGTTTTCCTCACCCCTCGTTCTCCTCACCCCTCAGCTCGTCTTCCTCACCCCTCACCTCACCTCGTCCACCCCACCCCGCGCCTCGTCATCCTCACGCCTCGCCCACCTCACCCCTCACCTCGTCCTTCTCACCCACACCGCGTTCTTCTTACCCCTCACCTCTTCCTCCTCACCCCTTGTCCTCCTCACCCCTCGCTCTCCTCACCCCTCGTCTTCCTCACCCCTCGCTCTCCTCACCCCTCGCTCTCTTCACCCCTCGCTCTCCTCAGCCCTCGCCTCGTCCTCCTCACCCCCACACCTCGTTCTTCTTACTTCTCACCCCCCGTCCTCCTCACTTCTCGTCCTCCTCACCCCTCACCCCTCGTCCTCCTCACCCCTCACGCCTCATCTTCCTCACCCATCGTCCTCCTCACCCCTCGTCCGCCTCACCTTTCACCTCGTCCTCCTCACCCCTCGACTCATCCTCACCTCTCACCTCAGCTCGTCCTTTTCACCCGTCGCCGTCCTCACCGCTCACCTCGTCCTCCTCACCCCTCACCTCTCCCTCGCCTCGTCCTCCTCACCCTTAGCTCGTCCTCCTCGTCCTCCCCTCCCCTCGCTGTCCTCACCATTTGCCTCGTCCTCCTCACCCCACACCTCGTTCTTCTTACCCCTCATCTTGTCCTCCTCACCACTCGACTCGTCCTACTCACCCCTCGTCCTCCTCACCCCTCGTTCTCCTCACCTCTCGTCTTCCTCACCCCTCGTCCTCCTAACCCCTCGTCCTCCTCACGCCTCGTCCTCCTCACCCCTCGTTCTCTTCACTCCTCGTTCTCCTCACCTTTCTCCTCGCGTTCCTCACACCTCATCTCGTCCTCCTCACCCCTCACCTCCTGACCTCGTTCTTCTTACCCTTCACCTCGTCATCCTGACCCCTTGCCTCGTCCTCCTCACCCGCTCCTGACACGGCCAACACACACGCCCATGGCAACCTCACTTAGGGCACGGCACACCGACTTAGCATCACCCTCATTTATACCTCCAGTTTTATCGGCCTCGTTCTATCGTGACAGCCAAGACGCTGGACGTTTGTGATAAAGAACTTCGTAGCTCATCGGATTCCTCCTCCAGTGTACAAATAAATAAATATCACGGCTCTGATCTCTTTGCGGCGCCGCAGTGACGTTCATCACTCGCCGCCTCCCAATGGCACGACTACGACGCCCTCTGTTGGACGCTGTGTGTCATCAACATTGTTGCCTGTGATTACACTCAACACAACGTTGTTGTTGTAAGTGATTACACTCAACACAACGTTGTTGTAAGTGATTACACTCAACACAACGTCGTTGTGAGTGATTACACTCAACACAATGTCGTTTTGAGTGATTACACTCAACACAACGTTGTTGTTTGTGATTACACTCAACACAACGTCTTTGCGTCTCATCAATATTTTTGTGTGTGATTACACACACAACAACGTTGTGTTTAATCACGCAACAATGTTGCGTGTAATCACTCACATATTGAGTGATTACACACTCGGCGTGTGTCTGTAGCAGTTGTACGTGTGCCGCTTGTCGTAGATGTTCGCGGTTTGAATCCAGCGGCCGCCCTGTTTAATGCTACAGGCGTGTTCACCGCAAAGACACCATGTGCCGTCTGCTTCAGTGGACGTTGAAGATCCCAGCGTCATGGACCAGATTAACCGAATTAAATACAATTGCCCGCAAATTACCCAGTTGGAATATACTGTGCCTAGTTATCATTGCTGGGAAATGTGGTAGATCCCTCCTGTAAAGAGCCAGTAGGGCTATCCTGGGTAAAACTGACCAGCCACCCCCTCGTGTGGCATGCTAGCCTTAATAGGTGCTCGCTAACAGCACTTATTTATCGAACAGACTGTTAAATGAAGGGACTGTGTCTTCATTTGAGTCCTTGACTGTGTAACCTGGTACATAAGGGTGCCGTGGTGGTGGGATGTTAACTCCTTCACCTGGTTTGCAAGAGGTCGTGGGTTCGATCCGGACCCTGACGCCTGAATATTTGGAGTTTGCATGTCTCTCTCCCGTGGTCGCGTGGATTGTTCTCCAGGTCTTCCAGTTTTTCCCTCCATATTTAGAAACATGCGTTCAGAGCAGGAGTCTCAAACTCAACTTACCTGGGGGCCGCTGGAGGTAGAGTCTGGGTGAGGCTGGGCCGCATCAAGTATTCCAAAAAACAAGTGCAACTGATCCAATCTTCTCAATCTTTATTAATAACAGTTCAGAACATGAACGGTTCTTCAGAACATAGGCTTCTCTTACCTACTCCATGCTTCCAGAGACCTGGCAGCGCTTCCTCTTCTTACACAGCTGAGCCACATTTGGCTTGAGGGAGGAAGCAATTGAGACCCTCAGTATGGCTTGAAATGCTCATCAGTAAGTTTGGACCTGTACTTTGACTTATTAAAGTTCATGGTGCAAAAGAGCTTTTCACACAGATATGTGCTCCCAAAAAGGCACATGGTCCGCTTGAACATCTTGGAAAGCTCAGGGAAGGTGGGGGTGATATATTTACATGTTTTTATCCCAATACCTGAGTATTTGGGATCTTATTTAGTATGCCCTTTCTATATATTCTGAGAGGTATTTGAAAACTTTATCATTGTTCATGCTTTTTTTGAGCACTTCGTTTTTCTTATCATTATTAAATTCATCAATCGTGTTCTCTCAGGTGTTTATAACTTTCACATTCATAAATAAAGTGATCTAGATTTTCTTCTTTTTGTTTACATCCTACATATCCTTCTGCTCTACCGAATCTCTCTGGATGCCATTGAGCTAACTCTGGTGTCCATGTTACTCCACCTGTCTTAATTCTTAACATCAAGTGCATTGTCTCATGTTTTATATCTTTTAATTTCTTGCTCTTTTTGATTAAATTGTTCTTGGTAAATTATTTTCTTTTGTGATTGCACATATCTGTCCTTTTTCCTTTTCTTTGTTTCTCTTGTAATAATAATTATAACTTCTTTATAATATTCAGGTTCTAACCACCATTTGGCTTTTGTTCTTGCCACCCATCTCATGCTATTTGCTATCCATGTAATTATTTTCCCTTTCCTATTGCAACACTCTGTTGTCTTTATTAGGTCACTGATTACACTTGATGAGTCCGCCCACTTCCTAAGTCCTCTCTACCTTGCACTGGGTGACAGGATATATTTTCCTTCCACTTGGTGTCACTCCGGAATCACGTTTCAACCAAGTGACTAACGTTGCTAATTCGCGTTGGCTAACTTGTCAACAAACACCGGAAGCTGTCACGAGCCTGAGCTATGGTAAAAAATATAATAATTAAAAAATAAATAATAAATTGGTGTCAAATAGTGGGCCACAAAATATCGTTCCGCGGGCCACAATTGACCTGCGGGCCGCGAGTTTGAGACCCCTGGTTTAGAGTATTTTACTGCTATAAATTTCCACAAGATGAGCCACTCCGTTAAAACTAACATTTGTGACCAGATCGCTTCTTAAAAAGAGCTATATGGCTCACTTACCTGGTAAAATAAAAAGTTACATTTCGAATAATCACCACGGTAATGTGTTACCCACACGACCTTGAACTTGAGGCATCGCGCAGAACGCGGCATGCAGTGTGGGGTTAGCTGGGTGGTGCAGGGAGCTGCTACTACTTGCAGAGGGGGGCGGGGCAGGGGGGGACTGAGTCCTCTTGCATAATTGACTTGCGGATTGACCGATGCATAGACGAAAAGATAGCACGTGAATGAATGAGTGTACGGCTGGACTGCAAATGAATGGACAATGTTCTTCATCGCCATTTTAAAAAAAACTTAACATTGTAATCCATCACCCTGTACATCTGCTGAACCAACGTATCCTACAGCAGCATATGAGTGTGTTTTCATACTTTGCCTGAGTGTGTGTTTCTTGCGTATGATCGGTATGTGTTTTACGCATGATCCATATTTGATATCACACAAGATATTTGCCTGTTTTTCTAATGATCTGCACGTGTTTCACGCATAATCTCTGGGTTTCACACATGTTCTGTGTGGGTGGCCCGGACCACCCTCAGCTGCCTTTTTCTCCCGAGTTGCGATGTGTACACATCGTACCAGATACTAATTTAAGGCTGAACCGACCTCTCGAGATCCAGGACGCAGTGGTGATGGTGGCTGTAAGCGGGAATCGAGCTCGGGTCGCCTCGTCCTCCTCACCCCGTCCTTCTCATCCCTCAGCTCGTATTCCTCACCCCTCACCTCGCCCTCACTTCGTCCTCATCACCCCTCACCTCGTCCTCGCCTCGTCCTCACCCCTTGCCTCGTCATCTTTACCCCTTAGCTCATCCTCCTCACCCTCACCTCGTCCTTCTCTAACCCCTCGCTCTCCTCACCTCGTCCTCACCCATCACCTCGTCCTCCTCACCCATCGCCTCGTCCTCCTCAACCCTCGTTCTCACCCCTCGCCTCCTCCTCACCCCTCGCCTCATCCTCCTCACCCCTCGTCCTCCTCATCCCTCACCTCGTCCTTCTCATCCCTCAGCTCGTATTCCTCACCCCTCACCTCGCCCTCACTTCGCCCTCCTCACCCCTCACCTCGTCCTCGCCTCGTCATCTTTACCCCTTAGCTCATCCTCCTCACCCTCACCTCGTCCTTCTCTAACCCCTCACTCTCCTCACCTCGTCCTCACCCATCACCTCGTCCTCACCCATCGCCTCGTCCTCCTCACCCATCGCCTCGTCCTCCTCACCCATCGCCTCGTCCTCCTCAACCCTCGTTCTCACCCCTCGTCTCCTCCTCACCCCTCGCCTCGTCCTCCTCACCCCTCGTTCTCCTCGCCTCTCGTTCTCCTCACCCCTCGTCTCGTACTCACCCCTCACTTCGTCCTCCTCACCCCTCACCTCGTCATCGCCTCGTCCTCCTCACCCCTTGCCTCGTCATCTTTACCCCTCAGCTCATCCTCACCCTCACCTCTTCCTCCTCACCCCTCACCTCGTCCTCCTCAGCTCGTCCTCTTCACCCCTCGTCCTCCTCACCTCATCCTCCTCACCCCTCAGCTCGTCTTCCTCACCTCGTCCTCACCCCTCACGTCGTCCGCTTGACCTTTCACCTCGTCCACACCCCTCACCTCATCCTCACCCATCACCTCGTCTTCCTCACCCCTCACCTCATCCGCTTTATCCCTCAGCTCGTCCTCCTCACCCCTCGTCCTCCTCACCCTTCAGCTCGTCTTCCTCACCCCTCACCTCGTCCTCCTCACCTTTCGACTCGTCCTTCTCACCCCTCATCCTCCTCACCCCTTGTCGTCCTCACCCCTCGTCGTCCTCACCCCTCGTCCTCCTCACCCCTCGCCTCATCTTTCTCACCCATCGTCCTCCTCACCCCTCGTCCGCCTCACCTTTTACCTCGTCCCCCTCACCCCTCGACTCGTCCTCTCACCTCAGCTCGTCCTCCTCACCCGTCGTCGTCCTCACCGCTCACCTCGTCCTTCTCACCCTTCACCTCTCCCTCGCCTCGTCCTCCTCACCCTTAGCTCGTCCTCACTCCTCGTCCTCCCCTCCCCTCGCTGTCCTCACCATTTGCCTCGTCCTCCTCACCCCACACCTTGTTCTTCTTACCCCTCATCTTGTCCTCACCACTCGACTCATCCTACTCACCCCTCACCTCACCCTCCTCACCCCTCGTCCTCCTCACCCCTCGTCCTCCTCGACCCATTGTCCTCCTCACACATTGTCCTCCTCACACATTGTCCTCCTCACCGCTCGTTTTCCTCACCCCTCGTTCTCCTCACCCCTCAGCTCGTCTTCCTCACCCCTCACCTCACCTCGTCCACCCCACCCCGCGCCTCGTCATCCTCACGCCTCGCCCACCTCACCCCTCACCTCGTCCTTCTCACCCACACCGCGTTCTTCTTACCCCTCACTTCTTCCTCCTCACCCCTTGTCCTCCTCACCCCTCGCTCTCCTCACCCCTCGTCTTCCTCACCCCTCGCTCTCCTCACCCCTCGCTCTCTTCACCCCTCGCTCTCCTCAGCCCTCGCCTCGTCCTCCTCACCCCCACACCTCGTTCTTCTTACTTCTCACCCCCCGTCCTCCTCACTTCTCGTCCTCCTCACCCCTCACCCCTCGTCCTCCTCACCCCTCACGCCTCATCTTCCTCACCCATCGTCCTCCTCACCCCTCGTCCGCCTCACCTTTCACCTCGTCCTCCTCACCCCTCGACTCATCCTCACCTCTCACCTCAGCTCGTCCTTTTCACCCGTCGCCGTCCTCACCGCTCACCTCGTCCTCCTCACCCCTCACCTCTCCCTCGCCTCGTCCTCCTCACCCTTAGCTCGTCCTCCTCGTCCTCCCCTCCCCTCGCTGTCCTCACCATTTGCCTCGTCCTCCTCACCCCACACCTCGTTCTTCTTACCCCTCATCTTGTCCTCCTCACCACTCGACTCGTCCTACTCACCCCTCGTCCTCCTCACCCCTCGTTCTCCTCACCTCTCGTCTTCCTCACCCCTCGTCCTCCTAACCCCTCGTCCTCCTCACGCCTCGTCCTCCTCACCCCTCGTTCTCTTCACTCCTCGTTCTCCTCACCTTTCTCCTCGCGTTCCTCACACCTCATCTCGTCCTCCTCACCCCTCACCTCCTGACCTCGTTCTTCTTACCCTTCACCTCGTCATCCTGACCCCTTGCCTCGTCCTCCTCACCCGCTCCTGACACGGCCAACACACACGCCCATGGCAACCTCACTTAGGGCACGGCACACCGACTTAGCATCACCCTCATTTATACCTCCAGTTTTATCGGCCTCGTTCTATCGTGACAGCCAAGACGCTGGACGTTTGTGATAAAGAACTTCGTAGCTCATCGGATTCCTCCTCCAGTGTACAAATAAATAAATATCACGGCTCTGATCTCTTTGCGGCGCCGCAGTGACGTTCATCACTCGCCGCCTCCCAATGGCACGACTACGACGCCCTCTGTTGGACGCTGTGTGTCATCAACATTGTTGCCTGTGATTACACTCAACACAACGTTGTTGTTGTAAGTGATTACACTCAACACAACGTCGTTGTGTGTAATTACACTCAACACAACGTCGTTGTGAGTGATTACACTCAACACAATGTCGTTTTGAGTGATTACACTCAACACAACGTTGTTGTTTGTGATTACACTCAACACAACGTCGTTGCGTCTCATCAATATTTTTGTGTGTGATTACACACACAACAACGTTGTGTTTAATCACACAACAGTGTTGCGTGTAATCACTCACATATTGAGTGATTACACACTCGGCGTGTGTCTGTAGCAGTTGTACGTGTGCCGCTTGTCGTAGATGTTCGCGGTTTGAATCCAGCGGCCGCCCTGTTTAATGCTACAGGCGTGTTCACCGCAAAGACACCATGTGCCGTCTGCTTCAGTGGACGTTGAAGATCCCCGCGTCATGGACCAGATTAACCGAATTAAATACAATTGCCCGCAAATTACCCAGTTGGAATATACTGTGCCTAGTTATCATTGCTGGGAAATGTGGTAGATCCCTCCTGTAAAGAGCCAGTAGGGCTATCCTGGGTAAAACTGACCAGCCACCCCCTCGTGTGGCATGCTAGCCTTAATAGGTGCTCGCTAACAGCACTTATTTATCGAACAGACTGTTAAATGAAGGGACTGTGTCTTCATTTGAGTCTGTGACTGTGTAACCTGGTACATAAGGGTGCCGCGGTGGTGGGATGTTAACTCCTTCACCTGGTATGCAAGAGGTCGTGGGTTCGATCCGGACCCTGACGCCTGTATATTTGGAGTTTGCATGTCTCTCTCCCGTGGTCGCGTGGATTGTTCTCCAGGTCTTCCAGTTTTTCCCTCCATATTTAGAAACATGCGTTCAGAGCAGGAGTCTCAAACTCAACTTACCTGGGGGCCGCTGGAGGTAGAGTCTGGGTGAGGCTGGGCCGCATCAAGTATTCCAAAAAAAAGTGCAACTGATCCAATCTTCTCAATCTTTATTAATAACAGTTCAGAACATGAACGGTTCTTCAGAACATAGGCTTCTCTTACCTACTCCATGCTTCCAGAGACCTGGCAGCGCTTCCTCTTCTTACACAGCTGAGCCACATTTGGCTTGAGGGAGGAAGCAATTGAGACCCTCAGTATGGCTTGAAATGCTCATCAGTAAGTTTGGACCTGTACTTTGACTTATTAAAGTTCATGGTGCAAAAGAGCTTTTCACACAGATATGTGCTCCCAAAAAGGCACATGGTCCGCTTGAACATCTTGGAAAGCTCAGGGAAGGTGGGGGTGATATATTTACATGTTTTTATCCCAATACCTGAGTATTTGGGATCTTATTTAGTATGCCCTTTCTATATATTCTGAGAGGTATTTGAAAACGTTATCATTGTTCATGCTTTTTTTGAGCACTTCGTTTTTCTTATCATTATTAAATTCATCAATCGTGTTCTCTCTCAGGTGTTTATACCTTTCACATTCATAAATAAAGTGATCTAGATTTTCTTCTTTTTGTTCACATCCTACATATCCTTCTGCTCTAACGAATCTCTCTGGATGCCATTGAGCTAACTCTGGTGTCCATGTTACTCCACCTGTCTTAATTCTTAACATCAAGAGCATTGTCTCATGTTTTATATCTTTTAATTTCTTGCTCTTTTTGATTAAATTGTTCTTGGTAAATTATTTTCTTTTGCGATTGCACATATCTGTCCTTTTTCCTTTTCTTTGTTTCTCTTGTAATAATAATCTATAACTTCTTTATAATATTCAGGTTCTAACCACCATTTGGCTTTTGTTCTTGCCACCCATCTCATGCTATTTGCTATCCATGTAATTATTTTCCCTTTCCTATTGCAACACTCTGTTGTCTTTATTAGGTCACTGATTACACTTGTTGAGTCCGCCCACTTCCTAAGTCCTCTGTACCTTGCACTGGGTGACAGGATATATTTTCCTTCCACTTGGTGTCACTCCGGAATCACGTTTCAACCAAGTGACTAACGTTGCTAATTCGCGTTGGCTAACTTGTCAACAAACACCGGAAGCTGTCACGAGCCTGAGCTATGGTAAAAAATATAATAATTAAAAAATAAATAATAAATTGGTGTCAAATAGTGGGCCACAAAATATCGTTCCGCGGGCCACAATTGGCCTGCGGGCCGCGAGTTTGAGACCCCTGGTTTAGAGTATTTTACTGCTATAAATTTCCACAAGATGAGCCACTCCGTTAAAACTAACATTTGTGACCAGATCGCTTCTTAAAAAGAGCTATATGGCTCACTTACCTGGTAAAATAAAAAGTTACATTTCGAATAATCACCACGGTAATGTGTCACCCACACGACCTTGAACTTGAGGCATCGCGCAGAACGCGGCATGCAGTGTGGGGTTAGCTGGGTGGTGCAGGGAGCTGCTACTACTTGCAGAGGGGGGCGGGGCAGGGGGGGACTGAGTCCTCTTGCATAATTGACTTGTGGATTGACCGATGCATAGACGAAAAGATAGCACGTGAATGAATGAGTGTACGGCTGGACTGCAAATGAATGGACAATATTCTTCATCGCCATTTTAAAAAAAACTTAACATTGTAATCCATCACCCTGTACATCTGCTGAACCAACGTATCCTACAGCAGCATATGAGTGTGTTTTCATACTTTGCCTGAGTGTGTGTTTCTTGCGTATGATCGGTATGTGTTTTACGCATGATCCATATTTGATATCACACAAGATATTTGCCTGTTTTTCTAATGATCTGCACGTGTTTCACGCATAATCTCTGGATTTCACACATGTTCTGTGTGGGTGGCCCGGACCACCCTCAGCTGCCTTTTTCTCCCGAGTTGCGATGTGTACACATCGTACCAGATACTAATTTAAGGCTGAACCGACCTCTCGAGATCCAGGACGCAGTGGTGATGGTGGCTGTAAGCGGGAATCGAGCTCGGGTCGCCTCGTCCTCCTCACCCCGTCCTTCTCATCCCTCAGCTCGTATTCCTCAGCCCTCACCTCGCCCTCACTTCGTCCTCATCACCCCTCACCTCGTCCTCGCCTCGTCCTCACCCCTTGCCTCGTCATCTTTACCCCTTAGCTCATCCTCCTCACCCTCACCTCGTCCTTCTCTAACCCCTCGCTCTCCTCACCTCGTCCTCACCCATCACCTCGTCCTCCTCACCCATCGCCTCGTCCTCCTCAACCCTCGTTCTCACCCCTCGCCTCCTCCTCACCCCTCGCCTCGTCCTCCTCACCCCTCGTCCTCCTCATCCCTCACCTCGTCCTTCTCATCCCTCAGCTCGTATTCCTCACCCCTCACCTCGCCCTCACTTCGCCCTCCTCACCCCTCACCTCGTCCTCGCCTCGTCATCTTTACCCCTTAGCTCATCCTCCTCACCCTCACCTCGTCCTTCTCTAACCCCTCGCTCTCCTCACCTCGTCCTCACCCATCACCTCGTCCTCACCCATCGCCTCGTCCTCCTCACCCATCGCCTCGTCCTCCTCAACCCTCGTTCTCACCCCTCGTCTCCTCCTCACCCCTCGCCTCGTCCTCCTCACCCCTCGTTCTCCTCACCTCTCGTTCTCCTCACCCCTCGTCTCGTACTCACCCCTCACTTCGTCCTCCTCACCCCTCACCTCGTCATCGCCTCGTCCTCCTCACCCCTTGCCTCGTCATCTTTACCCCTCAGCTCATCCTCACCCTCACCTCGTCCTCCTCACCCCTCACCTCGTCCTCCTCAGCTCGTCCTCTTCACCCCTCGTCCTCCTCACCTCATCCTCCTCACCCCTCAGCTCGTCTTCCTCACCTCGTCCTCACCCCTCACGTCGTCCGCTTGACCTTTCACCTCGTCCACACCCCTCACCTCATCCTCACCCATCACCTCGTCTTCCTCACCCCTCACCTCATCCGCTTTATCCCTCAGCTCGTCCTCCTCACCCCTCGTCCTCCTCACCCCTCAGCTCGTCTTCCTCACCCCTCACCTCGTCCTCCTCACCTTTCGACTCGTCCTTCTCACCCCTCATCCTCCTCACCCCTCGTCGTCCTCACCCCTCGTCGTCCTCACCCCTCGTCGTCCTCACCCCTCGTCCTCCTCACCCCTCGCCTCATCTTTCTCACCCATCGTCCTCCTCACCCCTCGTCCGCCTCACCTTTTACCTCGTCCCCCTCACCCCTCGACTCGTCCTCTCACCTCAGCTCGTCCTCCTCACCCGTCGTCGTCCTCACCGCTCACCTCGTCCTTCTCACCCTTCACCTCTCCCTCGCCTCGTCCTCCTCACCCTTAGCTCGTCCTCACTCCTCGTCCTCCCCTCCCCTCGCTGTCCTCACCATTTGCCTCGTCCTCCTCACCCCACACCTTGTTCTTCTTACCCCTCATCTTGTCCTCACCACTCGACTCATCCTACTCACCCCTCACCTCACCCTCCTCACCCCTCGTCCTCCTCACCCCTCGTCCTCCTCGACCCATTGTCCTCCTCACACATTGTCCTCCTCACACATTGTCCTCCTCACCGCTCGTTCTCCTCACCCCTCGTTCTCCTCACCCCTCAGCTCGTCTTCCTCACCCCTCACCTCACCTCGTCCACCCCACCCCGCGCCTCGTCATCCTCACGCCTCGCCAACCTCACCCCTCACCTCGTCCTTCTCACCCACACCGCGTTCTTCTTACCCCTCACCTCTTCCTCCTCACCCCTTGTCCTCCTCACCCCTCGCTCTCCTCACCCCTCGTCTTCCTCACCCCTCGCTCTCCTCACCCCTCGCTCTCTTCACCCCTCGCTCTCCTCAACCCTCGTCCTCACCTCGTTTTTCTTCTCACCCCCCGTCCTCACCCCTCGCTCGTCCACCACACCCTGCTCCTCACCTCCTCATCCCTCGTCCTCCTCACCCCTCGTCCTCCTCACCCCTCGTCCTCCTCACCCCTCGCTCTCCTCAGCCCTCGCCTCGTCCTCCTCACCCCCACACCTCGTTCTTCTTACTTCTCACCCCCCGTCCTCCTCACTTCTCGTCCTCCTCACCCCTCACCCCTCGTCCTCCTCACCCCTCACGCCTCATCTTCCTCACCCATCGTCCTCCTCACCCCTCGTCCGCCTCACCTTTCACCTCGTCCTCCTCACCCCTCGACTCATCCTCACCTCTCACCTCAGCTCGTCCTTTTCACCCGTCGCCGTCCTCACCGCTCACCTCGTCCTCCTCACCCCTCACCTCTCCCTCGCCTCGTCCTCCTCACCCTTAGCTCGTCCTCCTCGTCCTCCCCTCCCCTCGCTGTCCTCACCATTTGCCTCGTCCTCCTCACCCCACACCTCGTTCTTCTTACCCCTCATCTTGTCCTCCTCACCACTCGACTCGTCCTACTCACCCCTCACCTCACCCTCCTCACCCCTCGTCCTCCTCACCCATTGTCCTCCTCACCCATTGTCCTCCTCACCCATTGTCCTCCTCACCGCTCGTTCTCCTCACCCCTCGTTCTCCTCACCTCTCAGCTCGTCTTCCTCACCCCTCACCTCGTCCACCCCACCCCGCGCCTCGTCATCCTCACGCCTCGCCCGCCCCACCCCTCACCTCGTCCTTCTCACCCACACCGCGTTCTTCTTACCCCTCACCTCTTCCTCCTGACCGCTCGACTCGTCCTCCGCACCCCTCACCTCCTCACCCCTCGCTCTCCTCACCCCTCGTCCTCCTCACCCCTCGTCCTCCTCACCCCTCGCTCTCTTCACCCCTCGCTCTCCTCAACCCTCGTCTTCACCCCCACACCTCGTTTTTCTTCTCACCCCCCGTCCTCACCCCTCGCTCGTCCACCGCACCCTGCTCCTCACCTCCTCACCCCTCGTCCTCCTCACCCCTCGTCCTCCTCACCCCTCATCCTCCCCACCCCTCGTCCTCCTCACCCCTCACTCTCCTCACCCCTCGCTCTCCTCACGCCTCGCTCTCCTCAGCCCTCGCCTCGTCCTCCTCACCCCCCGTCCTCCTCACTTCTCGTTCTCCTCACCCCTCGCTCGTCCACCGCACCCTGCTCCTCATCCTCCTCACCCCTCACCTCGTCCTCCTTACCCCTCACGTCGTCCGCTTGACCCCTCACCTCGTCCTCTTGACCCCTCACCTCGTTCTCACCCCTCACCTCGTCCACCTCACTTGTCCTCAACCCTCACCTCGTTCTCACCCCTCACCTCGTCCTCCTCACCCCCACAGCTCGTTCTTCTTACTCCTCACCCCTCACTCTCCTCACCCCTCGTCCTCCTCACTCTCGTCATCGTCACCCCTTGTCCTCCTCACCCCTCGCCTCATCTTCCTCACCCATCGTCCTCCTCACCCCTCGTCCGCCTCACCTTTTACCTCGTCCTCCTCACCCCTCGACTCGTCCTCACCTCAGCTCGTCCTTCTCACCCGTCGTCGTCCTCACCGCTCACCTCGTCCTCCTCACCCTTAGCTCGTCCTCACTCCTCGTCCTCCCCTCGCTGTCCTCACCATTTGCCTCGTCCTCCTCACCCCACACCTCGTTCTTCTTACCCCTCATCTTGTCCTCCTCACCACTCGACTCATCCTACTCACCCCTCACCTCACCCTCCTCACCCCTCGTCCTCCTCACCCCTCGCCTCGTACTCACCCCTCACTTCGTCCTCCTCACCCCTCGTTCTGCTCACCCCTCGTCCTCCTCAACCCTCGTTCTCACCCCTCTCCTCCTCCTCACCCCTTGCCTCGTACTCACCCCTCACTTCGTCCTCCTCACCCCTCACCTCGTCCTCCTCACCCCTCACCTCGTCCTCGCCTCGTCCTCCTCACCCCTTGCCTCGTCATCTTTACCCCTCAGCTCATCCTCCTCACCCTCACCTCGTCCTCCTCACCCCTCACCTCGTCCTCCTCAGCTCGTCCTCTTCACCCCTCGTCCTCCTCACCCCTCACCTCGTCCTCCTCACCCCTCAGCTCGTCTTCCTCACCTCGTCCTCACCCCTCACGTCGTCCGCTTGACCTTTCACCTCGTCCACACCCCTCACCTCACCCATCACCTCGTCTTCCTCACCCCTCACCTCATCCGCTTTACCCCTCAGCTCATCCTCCTCACTCCTCAGCTCGTCCTCCACACCCCTCGTCCTCCTCACCCCTCGTCCTCCTCACTCCTCAGCTTGTCTTCCTCACCTCTCACCTCGTCCTCCTCACCCCTCGACTCGTCCTTCTCACCCCTCATCCTCCTCACCCCTCGTCCTCACCTCTCATCCTCACCCCTCGTCCTCCTCACCCCTCGCCTCATCTTCCTCACCCATCGTCCTCACCCCTCGTCCGCCTCACCTTTCACCTCGTCCTCCTCACCCCTCGACTTGTCCTTCTCACCCCTCATCCTCCTCACCCCTCGTCCTACTCACCCCTCACCTCACCCTCCTCACCCCTCGTCCTCCTCACCGCTCGTTCTCCTCACCCCTCGTTCTCCTCACCCCTCAGCTCGTCTTCCTCACCCCTCACCTCACCTCGTCCACCGCACCCCGCGCCTCGTCATCCTCACGCCTCGCCCGCCTCACCCCTCACCTCGTCCTTCTCACCCACATCGCGTTCTTCTTACCCCTCACCTCACCCCTCGACTCGTTGTCCTCACCCCTCGTCCTCCTCACCCCTCGTCCTCCTCACCCCTCGCTCTCCTCACCCCTCGTCCTCCTCACCCCTCGCTCTCCTCACCCCTCGCTCTCCTCACCCCTCGTCCTCCTCACCCCTCGCTCTCCTCACCCCTCGCTCTCTTCACCCCTCGCTCTCCTCACGCCTCGCTCTCCTCAGCCCTCACCTCGTCCTCCTCACCCCTCGTCCTCCTCACCCCCACACCTCGTTCTTCTTACTTCTCACCCCCGTCCTTTTCGCCCCTCGTCCTCCTCACCCTTCGCTCGTCCACCGCACCCTGCTCCTCATCCTCCTCACCCCTCACCTCGTCCTCCTTACCCCTCACGTCGTCCGCTTGACCCCTCACCTCGTCCTCTTGACCCCTCACCTCATTCTCACCCCTCACCTTGTCCACCTCACTTGTCCTCAACCCTCACCTCGTTCTCACCCCTCACCTCGTCCTCACCCCCACAGCTCGTTCTTCTTACTCCTCACCCCTCACTCTCCTCACCCCTCGTCCTCCTCACCACTCGTCCTCCTCACCCCTCGTCCTCCTCACCCCTCGTCCTCCTCACCCCTCGTTCTCCTCACCCCTCGTCCTCCTCACCTCTCGTCTTCCTAACCCCTCGTCCTCCTCACCACTCGTCCTCCTCACCCCTCGTCCTCCTCACCCCTTGTCCTCCTCACCCCTCGTTCTCTTCACTCCTCGTTCTCCTCACCCCTCTCCTCGTCCTCCTCACACCTCATCTCGTCCTCCTCACACCTCACTTCCTGACCTCGTTCTTCTTACCCTTCACCTCGTCCTCCTCACCCCTTGCCTCGTCCTCCTCACCCGCTCCTGACACGGCCAACACACACGCCCATGGCAACCTCACTTAGGGCACGGCACACCGACTTAGCATCACCCTCATTTATACCTCCACGTTTATCGGCCTCGTTCTATCGTGACGGCCAAGACGCTGGACGTTTGTGATAAAGAACTTCGTAGCTCATCGGATTCCTCCTCCAGTGTACAAATAAATAAATATCACGGCTCTGATCTCTTTGCGGCGCCGCAGTGACGTTCATCACTCGCCGCCTCCCCATGGCACGACTACGACGCCCTCTGTTGGACGCTGTGTGTCATCAACATTGTTGCCTGTGATTACACTCAACACAACGTTGTTGTTGTAAGTGATTACACTCAACACAACGTCGTTGTTAGTGATTACACTCAACACAACGTCGTTGTGTGTGATTACACTCAACACAACGTCGTTGTTAGTGATTACACACAACGTCGTTGTGTGTAATTACACTCAACACAACGTCGTTGTGAGTGATTACACTCAACATAATGTCGTTTTGAGTGATTACACTCAACACAACGTTGTTGTTTGTGATTACACTCAACACAACGTCGTTGCGTCTCAGTGTGTGATTGCACACACAACAACGTTGTGTTTAATCACGCAACAATGTTGCGTGTAATCACTCACATATTGAGTGATTACACACTCGGCGTGTGTCTGTAGCAGTTGTACGTGTGCCGCTTGTCGTAGATGTTCGCGGTTTGAATCCAGCGGCCGCCCTGTTTAATGCTACAGGCGTGTTCACCGCAAAGACACCATGTGCCGTCTGCTTCAGTGGACGTTGAAGATCCCAGCGTCATGGACCAGATTAACCGAATTAAATACAATTGCCCGCAAATTAGCCAGTTGGAATATACTGTGCCTAGTAATCATTGCTGGGAAATGTGGTAGAACCCTCCTGAAAAGAGCCAGTAGGGCTATCCTGGGTAAAACTGACCACCCACCCCCTCGTGTGGCATGCTAGCCTTATTAGGTGCTCGCTAACAGCACTTATTTATCGAACAGACTGTTAAATGAAGGGACTGTGTCTTCATTTGAGTCCGTGGCTGTTTAACCTGGTACATAAGGGTGCCGCGGTGGTGGGATGTTAACTCCTTCACCTGGTATGCAAGAGGTCGTGGGTTCGATCCGGACCCTGACGCCTGTATATTTGGAGTTTGCATGTCTCTCTCTCCCGTGGTCGCGTGGATTGTTCTCCAGGTCTTCCAGTTTTTCCCTCCATATTTAGAAACATGCGTTTAGAGCAGGAGTCTCAAACTCAACTTACCTGGGGGTCGCTGGAGGTAGAGTCTGGGTGAGGCTGGGCCTCATCAAGTATTCCAAAGAAAAGTGCAACTGATCCAATCTTCTCAATCTTTATTAAGAACAGTTCAGAACATGAACGGTTCTTCAGAACATAGGCTTCTCTTACCTACTCCATGCTTCCAGAGACCTGGCAGCGCTTCCTCTTCTTACACAGCTGAGCCACATTTGGCTTGAGGGAGGAAGCAATTGAGACCCTCAGTATGGCTTGAAATGCTCATCAGTAAGTTTGGACCTGTACTTTGACTTATTAAAGTTCATGGTGCAAAAGAGCTTTTCACACAGATATGTGCTCCCAAAAAGGCACATGGTCCGCTTGAACATCCTGGAAAGCTCAGGGAAGGTGGGGGTGATATATTTACATGTTTTTATCCCAATACCTGAGTATTTGGGATCTTATTTAGTATGCCCTTTCTATATATTCTGAGAGGTATTTGAAAACTTTATCATTGTTCATGCTTTTTGTGAGCACTTCGTTTTTCTTATCATTATTAAATTCATCAATCGTGTTCTCTCTCAGGTGTTTATACCTTTCACATTCATGAATAAAGTGATCTAGATTTTCTTCTTTTTGTTCACATCCTACATATCCTTCTGCTCTACCGAATCTCTCTAGATGCCATTGAGCTAACTCTGGTGTCCATGTTATTCCACCTGTCTTAATTCTTAACATCAAGTGCATTGTCTCATGTTTTATATCTTTTAATTTCTTGCTCTTTATGATTAAATTGTTCTTGGTAAATTATTTTCTTTTGCGATTGCACATATCTGTCCTTTTTCCTTTTCTTTGTTTCTCTTGTAATAATAATTATAACTTATTTATAATATTCAGGTTCTAACCAACATTTGGCTTTTGTTCTTGCCACCCATCTCATGCTATTTGCTATCCATGTAATTCTTTTCCCTTTCCTATTGCAACACTCTGTTGTCTTTATTAGGTCACTGATTACACTTGTTGAGTCCGCCCACTTCCTAAGTCCTCTGTACCTTGCACTGGGTGACAGGATATATTTTCCTTCCACTTGGTGTCACTCCGGAATCACGTTTCAACCAAGTGACTAACGTTGCTAATTCGCGTTGGCTAACTTGTCAACAAACACCGGAAGCTGTCACGAGCCTGAGCTATGGTAAAAAAATATAATAATGAAAAAATAAAAAATTGATGTCAAATAGTGGGCCACAAAATATCGTTCCGCGGGCCACAATTGGCCTGCGGGCCGCGAGTTTGAGACCCCTGGTTTATAGTATTTTACTGCTATAAATTTCCACAAGATGAGCCACTCCGTTAAAACTAACATTTGTGACCAGATCGCTTCTTAAAAAGAGCTATATGGCTCACTTACCTGGTAAAATAAAAAGTTACATTTCAAATAATCACCACGGTAATGTGTCACCCACACGACCTTGAACTTGAGGCATCGCGCAGAACGCAGCATTCAGTGTGGGGTTAGCTGGGTGGTGCAGGGAGCTGCTACTACTTGCAGAGGGGGGCGGGGCAGGGGGGGACTGAGTCCTCTTGCATAATTGACTTGCGGATTGACCGATGCATAGACGAAAATATAGCACGTGAATGAATGAGTGTACGGCTGGACTGCAAATGAATGGACAATATTCTTCATCGCCATTTAAAAAAACTTAACATTGTAATCCATCACCCTGTGCATCTGCTGAACCAACGTATCCTACAGAAGCATATGAGTGTGTTTTCATACATTGCCTAAGTGTGTGTTTCTTGCGTATGATCGGTATGTTTCGATTTAAAGCTTTCGTGACTGCAATGATTCATCTTCTTTGGTTCTTTCGGTAAAGTCACGTAGAATGAGAAAAAAATAATAAATTGATCAAATAAAATAACACAATAATATTCTCACGACGTTTCGGCCACAACACAAGCGGCCTTCATCAGGTGAAGGGACGAGACTGTCTGGTAGGACAGCGCTGGAGTGAAAGAGCCACGTTCAGATCACGACCTTTAAGCTGTGTGAGCGGAAACAAAGCGCCCTCAACTTTAGCAACACGGATAGCTACGGGCCCCGTTTAGACGGACGAGTTCATCCATGGTCGGAACAGCTGTCTCTCTCCCCCTCCTCTGTTCCGACCATGGATGAACTCGTCCGTCTGAACGGGGCCCGTAGCTATCCGTGTTGCTAAAGTTGCGGGCGCTTTGTTTCCTCTCACACAGCTTAAAGGTCGTGATCTGAACGTGGCTCTTTCACTCCAGTGCTGTCCTACCAGAGAGTCTCGTCCCTTCACCTGATGAAGGCTGCTTGTGTTGTGGCCGAAACGTCGTGAGAATATTATTGTGTTGTTTTATTTTATCAATTTATTATTTTATTCTCATTCTACGTGACTTTACCGAAAGAACCAAAGAAGATGATCGGTATGTGTTTTACGCATGATCCTTATTTGATATCACAAGATATTTGCCTGTTTTTCTAATGATCTGCACGTGTTTCACGCATAATCTCTGGGTTTCACACATTTTCTGTGTGGGTGGCTGGGACCACCCTCAGCTGCCTTTTTCTCCCGAGTTGCGATGTGTACACATCATACCAGATACTAATTTAAGGCTGAACCGACCTCTCAAGATCCAGGATGCACTGGTGATGGTGGCTGTAAGCGGGAATCGAGCTCAGGTCGCTGGATTCATTGTTGCGCAGCGTGCTAAACCCACGCGCTCACAGACAGGACTCCAGCTCATCCACCTCGCGCACCTTTGCCAGGAACTTCCAATTGTGGAGCGACGAGCAAATGAAGCGACCCGACCTCCCCTCGGGATACGATGGCTGGCAGGTGGTTGAAGCTATCCGGCAGGAAGCGAGTGCAGGTAACGCTCACCTGAGCGTTGCGAGGCGTGCCCCGCAGGTGGTATCACGTGGGACGATGGATGTGCGACCACGCTATGGCCTTTTCACGATTCCGCTGCTGTATGGGGACCGCCACAACCTAGCGGATCGTTGCGGTGTATTTGACCATACTTCACCACGCTGGTTGGTTGCAGGTGTGGGGAGCGGCACAGTGCAAGGGTTCATGTTGCTGGACTGCCCCTTTTCTGATCATGTGACCCTTGCCAGATTAATTCTGCAAATGCGCAATCGCCGAGCCATGCGACAGCACCCCCGGTTTGCCACGTGTAGCTCTTGTAGACGATGACAACAAACACGCACCCTGCTCTACGGAGCCTGACAGCAGTCATGATGGTGGTGGTTTGCGTGGTACCTTACCATCAGACAAAAAAACTAAACAATTTTGTATTTTACCAGGTAAAGCTCACTGAGCTATATAGATGTTTCTCTGAAGCGACCTGGCTATCACAAATGATAACTCAACGAAGTGGCTTATCACGCGGAAATGTATTCTAGCCTCGATATTACAGCTGAATACAAATCCTCTGAGGGTACCCACGAGCCCGGGCAGCAAGGGGGCAGTTGGCAGATGGTAAGGGGCCAAGGAGCAAGGGGGAGGATGGAGAAGGGCAGCGGGGAGTGGAGCAGTGGTGTGGCACGTTCGAGTGATGCAAATATTAACTGATTTGTATTGAATACAACTAGAACAATTTACACTGGTGCGTTGATCGATATGATGTTGATTATAATGGTAACGATAATTATGTTGAGATTAGGATATGCAGGAGATAGTGATTATAATGCTAATGTCTTTACGCATGGTGATGGTAGAGATCTATTAATCTGGTGATGATGTAATGATGATGGCTTGGCAAGTTGAAGATGGTGATGATAGTGCTCCTGCTGGTGGTGGTGGTAATTCAGATGATGATTATGATGCTGCGACTTGCTGTAGCTGCTTATAATAATAATGATGCTGCATCTGCTGCTGACGATGATGATCCCCCCCACCCTCGTCCACCCCCGCAGGTTCTGAGGAGCGCCGCATGGTGGTGCAAGCACTGAGCCTGCTGAAGCGCGGGAGTGCGGAGAGGCGACCCCGCGAGATGGAAACAGGAGGGACAGGGTCCTCCTGGGGGGATATCGTGAGCGGCGCAGGGGGTCCTAGCGGGGTCGAGAGGGGAGGAGACACAGCGGATGGACACCTCATTGTTCCCCCCGACGGGGACCCTAATGGGGTCCCAGTGGGCGGGGACTCGGGTGGGAGATAACGGCCGAGGTTCGCGTGGCGAGAACAAACGCGCGACCCCGTGTGCGCGTGAGTGTGCGGGGCCACGAGGGCACGTACACGGGACCCAACCTCGGCGGGTTCGAGGAGGAGGAGGCCCTCCTGGAGCTTGGACTGCACGAGGCTTGAGACGGAGGTAGGTGGCTGAGGGGTTGGGTGAGTGACAGGTTGGGTGAGTGAAGGAGGCATTGATTGATTGCGTGGGTAGAGGGTGAGTGGGTAATGTTGAGTGAGCGGGTGTATGTGGTTGAGTTAGTTGGTAGGTGGCCGAGTGGGTGAATGTGGGAGGTTGAGGGGGTGAATGAATGGTTGGATGAGAGAGTGGGTTGGTGAGTAGGTGGGTGAGTGTGGGAGGTCGAGTGGGTGAGTGAGGGGGTCGAGTGGGTGAGTGAGACGGATGGTGAGTGGGTGGGGGAGTTTGAGTGGGTGAGTGGATGCGTGGGTGATTTGGTAAGTGCATTGTTAATTGTGTAAATGGCTCGGTGAGTCAGTGAGTGCGTGCATGGGTGGGTAAGTGAGAGGATGAGTGGGTTGGGGAGTGCGTGAGTGGGTTGGGGAGTGCATAAGTGGGTGGGGGAGTGAGTGGGGGAGCGAGTGGGCGGGTTAGTGATTTAATCAATCATCGTGTGATTGAATGGCTGAACGGAGGGGTAGGTGAATGAGTGCTTGTGGTTTAGTGAGTGTGTGTGTGGATGAGTTAGTGGGTGGGTGAGTGGATGATTGTGGGAGGTTGAGGGGGTGAGTGGATGTGTAATTTAATGGTTGTATGGGTGGGTGAGCGTGGGAAGTTAAGTGGGTGTGTGAATGAGTGAAGGGGTGGGTGAGTTGAGTGGGTGAATTATTGGGTGGCTGAGTGGGTGTGCGGGTGAGTTAGGGGGTGGGTCAGTATGGGTGGATGGGTGATGGAGTCGGTGATTGAGTTTGTAAATTGAGTGGGTGATTGAGTAGTAGGGTGAGAGTGGGAGGTTGGGTGGGTGGAGGTGAGGGGTTGCATGAGTGAGGGGTTGGGTGAGTTGGTGGGTGGGTGAATGAGTGGATTGATCAGTTAGTGTGTGGTTGAGTGGGTGGTTGGCTGAGTGGGTGAGAAGATGGATCGTTGAGTGAGTGGATGGGTTATAGATTGAGTGGGTGGTTGTGTGATTGATTGGCTGAGCAAAGGGGTGAATTAGTGGATTTGTGTGGTTGAGTTACTGGTTAGGTGGGTGAGTGCATGAGTGTGGGAGGTTGAGAGTTCGTTGGTGAGTGTTTGAGTTAGATATTGAGTTGGTGGTTATGTGATTGAGTAGGTGAGCGGAGGATTGGGTGAGTGAATAGATGTTTATGTTTGAGTTAGTGGGTGGGTGATTGGATGAGTGGGTGGGTGATTGGATGAGTGGGAGGGTAATTGGATGAGTGGGAGATTTAAATGGTGAGTGAATGGGTGATTGAATGCTTGGATGGGGGGTGAGTGATTGAATTGGTGGGTGCGAGATTGAGTGGGTGGCTGGGTGAGTGGGTGAGATGATGGGTGGGTTAGTGAGATGATGATGGGTGGGTTAGTTGATGTGTGAGTGGGTAGGTTAGAGATTCAGTGGGAGGGAGGGTGGGTGAGTGGTTACGTGGCTCGTGGGTGAGTAGCTCAGTGGCTTGTTGAATTGGTGAGTTAATTTGCGCGTGATTGATTTGGTGAATGGGTGAGTGAGTGGATGGATGAGGGAATGGATGAGTGAGACGGTGAGTGCGTTGGTGAGTGATTGAGTTAGTGGGTACGAGATTGGATGACCGTGGAAGGTTGGGTTGGTGAGTGAGTGGATGGATGTGAGAGGTTGAGTGGGTGAGTTATTGCGGTTAAGTATGGAGGGGGTGGGTAAGTGAAGGGGTGGTTCAGTGAGTGGGTGAGTGAGTGGATGGTTGGTGAGTGAGTGGGGTGAGTGAATGCGTGGGTGAGCAAGTGAATGAGTTGGTGAGTGGTTGTGTGAGTAGTGGGTGAGTGGGTGGTGAGTGAGTGGATATTTGTGGGTGATTTAGTCGGTGGGTGATTTGGTCAGTATGGGAGCTTGAAGCAGTGAATGGTTAGGTGAGTGAGGGGTGGGTGAGTGAGTAGATGAATGAATTAGTTAGTGGGAGCACTAGTGGGTGGGTGGGTGGGTGAGTGGGTGAGAAATTGAGTCAGTTGGTGGGTGAGTGGTTCCGTGGGTAGTGCGTCTTGGGTGAGTAGGTCAGTTGCTCGGTGAGTTCCTGAATTAATGGGTGGGTTAGTGAGTTGATGGGTGAGTGAGTGGGAAAGTGCATTGGTAAGTGTGAGGGTGAGTGGGTGGGTGGTTGCATGAGTGTGGTTTAGATATTTTAGTGGGTGGTTTTTTGAGTGGATGAGTTCGAGTGGGTCAGTGGTTGCGTTAGTGGGTGGTTGAGTTAGTGGGTGGGTGAATAATTACGTGGGTAGTGGGTGAGTGTGTGAAGAGGTGAGTGGCTGAGGGAGTAGGTGTGTGGGTGGGTTAGAAATTGAATGGGTGGCAGAGTGAGTGAGTCCTGGGTGAGTTAATGAGTTGGTGGGTCGGTCAGTGGGTGAGTGTCTGGATTGGTGATTGAGTAAGTCGGTGAGTGAGGGGTTGGGTGAGTGATGGGTTGGGTATGTGTGTTTTTGGTTCGCGAGTTTGTGGGTGAGTGAGTGGGTCAGTTCGTGGTTGGGTGAGTGAGTTCGTTGGTGAGTGTTTGAGTTAGTATGTTGGTGGGTGAGTGTGTAGTTTAGTGAGTGAGTGATTTAGAGATTAAGTGGGTCATAGGGTGAGTGGGTGGGTGAGCAAGTGGTTAACTAAGTGAGTGGTTGGGTGGGTCGGTGAGTTGTTGACTGAATGGGGTCAGAAAGTAGGTGAGTGAGTGAATGGGTGAGTGACTGCTGGGTGGGTAAGTTAATGTGGGAGGTTGAGTGGGTAAGTTAGCTTGTGAGTGATTGGGTGAGTCAAAGAGTGGGGCGCTACGGTGGTGAAATGTTCACTAGCTCGCCTAGTATACATGAGGTTGTGGATTCGATTGCGATCCTGCCGCCTGTATATTTGGAGTTTGCATGTTCTCCGGGTCCTTTCCGCTGCATTTAGAATCAACATGCCTTTTGAGGATTTGGCTGCAATAAATGTATGTGATAAGCCACTTCGTTTATCTATCATTTGTAGCCAGGCCGATTCTGAAAAGGGTCTATATAGCTCAATGAGCCTTACCTGGTGAAATAAAAAGTAGTTTAGTTTAGGGGATGGGTGGCTGGTTGGGTCGGTAGGTCGGTTAGAGGTTGAGTGGGCGGCATGGTGAGTGGGTGGCAGGGTGAGTGGGTGAGTAGGTAAGTAGCTGGGTGAGCGGGTGGACTGGTGAGTGTGCGAGTTAGAGATTGAGTGGGTGGATGGGTGGGTGTGTAAGTGGATGCGTTGGTAAGTGGTTGAGTTGGTAGCAAGGTGCGGGTTTTTGAGTGGGTGGGTGTTTCTGAGTGGGTAGGTGGCTGAAGGGGTGGGTGAGTGGGTGACTGAGTCAAGAAAGTGGAGCGCCATGGTGGTGAGATATTAACTACCTCGCCTTTTGTACAGGAGGTTGTGGGTTCGATCTCGATTATGACGCCTGTATATTTGGAGTGTGCATGTTCTTGTGGTTGCATGGATTTTTCTCCGAGTCCTCCGGGTTTTCTCTCCATATTTAGAAACATGCATTTCGAGGTTTTGGCTGTTCTGGAACTCACTCACTCAACTACTAAAGCCACCCACCAACCCACTCACAAACCTGCTCACCCTACCATGCACTCAATTTTTAATCAATGCACTCACGCACACACCCACTCACTCGCTCAACCACTCATCCACGCACCCACCTACACACGCACTCACTGACTTATTTGAGCAGTCATTTGTGGCCGCGTCGCTTATGAAAAAAATCTATATAGCTCCGTCGGCCTTTCCTGGTAAAATTAAAATAGTTAAATTTTAGTTTACAGTTGGGTGAGTGGGCGGTGAGTGCGTCGGTGGGTGAGTGAATGGGTGGTTAAGTAAGTAGGTGAGGTGCTGGGTGAGTTGTTGGGAGATTGAGTGGGTCACAGTGTGAGTGGGTGGGTTGGAGCGTGAGTTGGTCACTGAGTGAGTGGGTGGGTGAGGTGAGTGGGTGGGTAGGTTGGGTGGGTGGGTGGGTGAGTGAGTTAGTGAGTGCATGTGTAGGTGGGTGCGTGGATGAGTGGTTGAGTGAGTGAGTGGGTGTGTGCGTGTGTGCGTTGATTAGAAATTGAGTGCATGGCAGGGTGAGCGGGTTTGTGAGTGGGTTGGTGAGTGGCTTTAGTAGTTGAGTGGCTGAGTTCGAGAATTGTACGCCACTGTGGCGAGATGTTAGCTACGTCGCCTGGTATTTTGGAGTTCGTAGGTTCCATCCCAACCCTGATGCTTGCATATTTGGGGTTTGCATGTGCTCTATGGTCACGTGGATTTCGACTCCACATTTAGAAACATTCATTTATCGGATTTGGCTGCTATACATTACTATGTGATAGGCCACTTAGTGAAGCTCTCATTTGTGGCCAGGTTACTTTGGAAAAATATTTTATATAGCTCTGTGGGTCTTACCTGGTAACTTAAAAAATAGTTGAATTTAGTCAGTTTGGATTAGTGAGTAGGTGGAATGTTGAGTGCGTGGGTTAGAGATTGATTTTGTGGCAGGGTGAGTGGCTGGGTGAGTTTGTGATTGGTTGGGTGGGTGAGTGTGTGAGTTAGACATTGAGTTGGTGGATGGGTGGGTGTGTGAGGGAGTGAATAGGTGACCTGGTGGGTGAGTGGATTGTTGAGTGAGTGGGTTGTTGAGTTAGGTAGTGGGTGGGCTGGTAAGTGGGTTGGTGAATTAGTTTGTGGGTGTGTGGGTGAGTCAGTCGGTTAGAGATTGATTTGGTTAGTGTGTTGAGGAGTTCCCGACGACGACTCGGAGACGGCTTGAAGGTAAGGGCTTTCGCCAAAGGTTTATTAAGTATATTACAATAACACAAAGGGTGTGACAACTTCCCAGGGGTTAGGGGTCCTACACTAAGTCCTGGTCCAGCCCGGCTAGCTCCGGTCTCTCTCCCTCGAGTCGGATGGGGGAACTTGCCAACCCCACCGACCGGGAAGAGCAGCACCTCCTACGGCTACCACCAGCTTCACTCCTGACTCTTCGTCGATCCCTCTCTACCCCTGGTTCCCTCTCCACCCTTCTCACTCTACCCGTTCCCACAGTGATCCCGCTTTCGTCACGGGGTCCCCCTTAAATACTAGAGACATGACGTCATCGAGCCGCCCAGCGTGCATGACGCCACGTTCCGTGACGTCATCGCACTAGACGGCACACATGACGTCACGTCCCCATTTTACTCTACAAGTGGTTTGTGTGTGGGTGGGTGTTTGAGTGGGTGGTTGAGTTAAAGAGTGGAATGTCAAGGTGGCAAAATTTTAAGAACCTCGCCTGTATATCTAGAGTTTGCACGTTCTCCCCCGTGGTTGCATGGAATTTTCTCTGGGTACTCCAGGTTGCCCCTCCACATTTAGAAACATTCATTTATAGACTTTGACTGCTATAACGTTCTATGTGAAAAGCCATTCCATTGAGCAATCATTTGTACTCTGCTTGTTTCTGAAAAAGATGTATATAGCATGGGCCTTACCTAGTAAAGTAAAAAAAAAGCTACATTTTTATTTGGTGTGTAGATGGGCGGTTTTGTGGGTGGGTGCGTGGATGAGTGAGTGCGACGTTCGATGGGTAGTAGGTGAGAGGCTTGGTGAGTGAGTGTGGATTAGAGATTGAGTGCGTGGCTTGGCGAGTGCGTGGCTGGGTGAGTGAGTGTGTGCAAGGCTCGGTGGTTGAATTAATGGATGGTTGAGTAAGTGGGTCGGTGTTTGAGTGTGGTTTCGTGGGTGGGAGAGTCAGAGAATGGAGTGTCATGGTGGCAAGATGTTAACTACCTCGCCGAGTTTACAGGATGTTGTGGGTTCGATTCCACATTTAGAAACATGCATTTAGAGGAGTTGGCTGCTATAAATGTATACGTGATAAGCCACTCTGTTGAGCTATCATTTGTGGCGAAGTTGCTTCTGAAAATCATCCATATATGTCAGTGGGCCTTGCCTGGTAAAACAAACAATTTATATTTAGGCTGTGTTGGTGAGTGGTCGGGTTGGTGAATTAGTGGGTGAGTTAGTGGGTGGGTTAATTATTGGATGGGTGAGTTCATGAGTGGGTGGGTGAGGGTGGGTCAGTGGGTGTGTTAGTGGGTACGGGTTTGAGAGGGTGGCTGGGTGAAAAGGTGGGTGGGTGAGTGATTGGGTGGGTGGTTTGGTGCGTGGGTGAGTGAGCAGGTGGGTGGGTGAGTGAGCAGGTGGGTGGGTGAGTGAATGGATGTTTGTGTTTGAGTCAGTGGGTGGGTGATTGGATGAGTGGGAGGTTGAAAAGGTGAGTGGATGGGTGATTTAATGCTTGGGTGGGTGAGTGGTTACGTGGGTAGTGGGTCGTGGCTGGCTGAGTTGGTGTGTGAGTGTGTCGGTGAGTGAGTTGGTGAATGGGAGGGTGGGTGAGTGATTAGAGTTAATGGGTACAAGATTGAGTGAATAAGAAGATGGGTGAGTTGGTGAGTGTTTGGGTTAGAGATTGAGTTGGTGGTTATGTGATTGAGTAGGTGAGTGGAGGGATGGGTGAGTGAATGGGTGTTTGAGTTAGTGGGTGGGTGATTAGATGACTGTGCGAGGTTGAAGGGATGAGTCGATGGGTGATTAAATGGTTGGTTGAGAGGGTGGGTTGGTTAGTGGGTGGGTGAATGTGGGAGGTTCAGTGGGTGAGTTTTTGGGTGAGTGTGTGGATGAGTGAAGGGTTCGGTGAGTGAGGGGGTGGGTGAGTGAATGTATGGATGGGTGAGTAAATAGGGTGAGTGAATAGTTGGTTGAGTGAGTGGGTAGGTGGTGAGTGTGGGAGGTTGAGTCGGTGAGTTTATGCGCGAGTGGTTGCTGAGTGGGTTGGCGGGTAGTTGAGTGGGTTGGCGGGTAGGTGAGTGGGTTGGCGAGTAGGTGAGTGGGTTTGTGGGTGGGTCAGGAGTGACTAGGTGGGTGGGGGAATAGTGGAGTGGTAGCCTGGGTAATGGGTGAGTGGGTGGGTTGTTCACTGGGTGACTACGTGCGTGGGTTCGTTAGTGACAGGCGACTTAGTGGATGCGATAGTGAGTCAGAGTGGATGGGTTGTTGATTGAGTGGGGTGAATGAGTGAGTGGGTGAGTTAGTGAGTGGATTGGTGAGTGGGTGGGTGAGTGCACGAGTGAGTGGATGGGTTAGAGATTGAGTGAGTGGTTGAGTGGATTGGTGATTCAGTGGGTGAGTTAGTGGGTGTTTGAGTTAATTTGTGTGTTAGTCTGTGGGTGATGGAGTCGGTGACTGGGTGAGTCTGTGCTGGTGGCTCGGTGGATGGTTGAGTTCATGCATGGGTTTTTGAGTGAGTGGATGGGTTGTTGAGTGAGTTGATGGGTGAAACGGTGCGTGGGTAGGTGAGTGAGTGAGTGGATGGGTGGGTGATTGATTGGGTGAGTGTGTTGGCAAGTGAGAGGGTGAGTGGGTGAGTGAGTGGGTGGTTAATCGGTTGGTGGGTGCGTGAAGGAGTGGTTGGGATGAGTGAGTTAGTGAGTGGATACGTCAGTGAGTGAATGGGTGGGTGAGTGGGTGAGAGGTTGCGTTGGTAGTAGGTGAGTGGGTGGTGAGTGGGTTGGTTCTTGAGTGAGTAGGTGGTTTGTTAAGTGAATGAGTGGGTGGTTGGGTTGGTTAGTGAGTTTGTGGGTGAGTTGGTGGATGGGTGAGTTAGTGGTTGAGTTAGTGAATGAATGCCTGTGTTAATAAGTGGGTGAGTGGGTGTGGGGTTGGTGGACGAGTGGGTTGGTGAGTGAGTTAGTGAGTGGATGGGTGGGTGAGTGAGTGGGTGATTGAGTGGATGGGTGGATGACTGGGTAAATGATTGGGTAAGTTATGAGGGTGAGTAAGTGAGTTACAGGGTGAGTGGGTCGGTGGGTGATTGGGTGGGTGGGTGAGTGGGTGTGATCATCGCCATGCTCTCCATGGAGCTCTCTGTAGTGAGGGGCAGCTCACAGGGACAGCTGTTGCAGGGATTCACAACAGCTGCTTCTCCTCCTCCAGTTCTGAACCAGCTGACCAGGGTTGCCAGACGAGGCCAAGCAGCTCCTCGAGTTGTTCCACAGCTTCCTTTATGCCTGCTGTGCCACGTGCAGCTTCTGCATGAGGCTACTGTGCCACGTGCGGCTTGTGCATTAGGCTGCTGCGCCACGTGTGAGGCTGCTGCGTGAGGCTGCTGCGTGAGGCTGCTGCGTGAGGCTGCTGCGTGAGGCTGCTGTGCCACGTGAGGTTTCTGCGTGAGGCTGCTCTGCCGCGTGAGGCTGCTGTACCGCGTGAGATTGCTGTGCCGCGTGGGTCGACGTGACATCACCGTCACTCTAGGGGGATCTTTGTATGAGTGATAGGGCAGTCGTAGAGAAAGTGGAGAAGTTTCCGTACTTATGCAGTCAGCAGAGGTCTCACGCCGAATCAGCTGAGTAGCATTATTTGTTCGTCGTGTGAACCAAAATTGAGGTGAATAATTTTGAGTAAAAAAAATGATGACATTACACTGGCTATGAATATGACTATATAAAAGGTTAGGATCTTGTGTCGGATGCATATTTGCTGGACTTTATACAGTGGCTTGGGCCAAGAAACTGGCATTCAGAGGCAAACTTGTCATGGTGGAGATTTGTTTCCAGAAACACACTCAGCCACCTTTGTCTCTCCAGTGGTGATGTTTACCAACCACACCTGATACTAATTTAAGGTTAAGTCGACTTAGGGGAGGCATAGGGTCGATTAGAATATAATTCATCACTGATTTTGGCCACAACCGGGAATTATATCTCGTAAGACTGCGATCAAGAATACTTGAAATAGTGTCGGGGCCAGAGGACATCCCCATCACACCCTACAGTAAAGATGAGGAAATGGCTCTGACACCCGGCCATGCAGCGTTCCGTGGGCCTGCCCACCATCATGGTCTTTAATGGTCGTGAACAGAGTCAGGGACCCTAAATAACACGAAGAATAATCCAAGACCATAGCCTCTTAATGGTAATGCAGGCCTCCAGCAGGTGAAGAGAGCTTCCTGATGCGTTTGTGCGTTTTTCACCGTTGCGGTGCCCCGCCGTGGCATTTTGGTGATGCTTTTGTTTTCCATTTGTGGAGGCAGTTGTTCGTGCCATGGCCAGGTTGGATCCGGTGTACGGTGGCCCCCCACTGCTTGCGGTGGTGGGGGGCCAGCGAGCTTCTTGATGGTTTGATCCACGATGAGGCACTTCTTGGGGATGTTTGAGTTCTCCCAATTGTTTATCCACTCATTCGTACCGGTTGTGTGGACAGAAGCCGGAGGGATTTAAGAAAAGTCCACATTAAAATGGCCACGATAAATCGAACCGGCGACTTCTATATTGTGTACCAACCATTACATCATGGCAACATCCTGTGATGTCACGTTTATAAGGGTGGGGGGAAATAACAACCAGGGTACTAGGTGTTAGTGTGTTTGAGGACGCAAGTTTCAAATACAATTATATTTTTTATCTTGTCCTCTTCCCCCCAACTGGGGTTAAAACAATCAACAATTGAGGAAAGGGTTGGTGGGACGTGTGCAGAGATCACCAGTAATCCCAGGTGGACTCCGCTCGCTGCACAAACGCCTCCCGTGGAATCCATCCAGCAGTTTGTCGACGGAAACGATGATGGTAGGCGACCATGGTTTTTGGAGATCGTAGCCGGGGCCGGAGCGGCAACAGTGATGAAGGAAGGGGGGGGAGCGAGTGGCGGGGGCAGAACGGAAGGGGAGATGAGCGGTATCATTGGTGACGCGCGAACGCGCCCCAAACCGTTTGCGATCAGTCATGTCCATGGGTGGGACGGTGCTCGCGTCCACTTCCATGAAGGTGTCCTGCAGACACCTGAGAGTGGGCGCACACATGCACAAGAGAGAAGCCAATGTAACAATCCAGTTTGTCAACCAGGTATCTAGGCCCAGCCTGGATGCCCACGGCAGCCTCAGTGGGCGACGCCTGCCCCAAGTGGGCCACGCAGGCCCCTTAAACTGTGCCACTTGGCCCACTTTCCTATGGGAGCTGCTCGCTTTGATGTTGGCCGACCTTGGAAACGGTCGTGATGTCACGGAGTCAATGCAAAAGAGAGGCAATCGTCAAGTTAGTGCTGATTAAGGTGAAGTTCATGGCAATAAATGTAAAAAAAACAGATTCCAGCTGGGTATATGTGTAAGTCATCTCAACCACGTTAATAATAATTGAAAAATAAATATTGTCGCTTTCATCTGGCTGTGGGCAAAAGGGAGGGTGGGAAGTGGTCGGAGTAATGAAAGGATTTGTGGCCATAGAGCCACAAGGCCCTCAATGTTTGAAGAATAATTGTTGCTCGTTATTGCAACGAAGCATAAAAGCGTATTGCGGAAAGTGTCGCGCATGTGTCTGTAGCGCGGTGCCCCCACATGTTCTCATTCACCTCAGCGACCATATCACAGTTCATGGTATTTGAGTGGTTCGTTTTTTTCTATTGCATAATCTTGCTGGTATCCATGAATGAACAAGACGAATCTATGAACGCATATTTGTGCCTTTAGGAATAATAATGGTTTGAGTGTCTTTCCATATGAACAGCGTTGCATAATAATCAATCGTCCTACTGTTAACAACGTGACAAGAATCTGCATTAAGGGTTGCATATGATCAATGACCGAATGCCGTGTTGTGTAACAATTTAAATACGAATTACATATTATAAGGTTAAGGTTTTGATAGAATAGTTTGCATGTTTTCATCTCTCTCAACAACAACAACATTGCGTTACGCGTCGGGAATTAACCACAGGTGCCGTTATCGAAGTGAAACAACGCAATCGTGATGTGTACCATGTTAATGCTGTGTTGATATTCCGAAGTTGAGAGTTCTCATATTGTCCAAAAATTTAAGTTTAGCTAGAAAATAAAATTGATTAAAGCAGAAGAGTTGTGTGTGATTCTTTCCGTGATTCTGCATAGAATTGTTCTGCGAATGAGATCTGAATCTCGGTTACCTATCATAAGCACACTAATCACTAATCCAGCACATAATCAATAAGCGTTAAATCGAAGATAATTGTATCCTTATTGAAAATACGCAATTAAATAGCAAGTCGAGTCGACTCTCTCTCATTCACGGTCACAATACCTGCACAACTGCATACGATTAATTGCGTTGTTGCCATTAATAACCAACCTTCGTCACCGAGGCTGGACCTAATTATCATAACGACCTGCATCATCATAACCACGCCCACTCGCATGAATTAATACGATTATCTCTCGAATTAGCATAGTTTAAGCACATAATTACACCAATTAATTCAGATAAATTATTAAAATTTCAAATTTAATCAAATTTTCATTATTTTCATCAAATTTTCATAACCTACATATACAACAACCTTCGAGCACCCATATCTCACAGAGCGGGCCCTAACCTATAACAGCTGGCAGTTCACCAGCATTGCTTCAAGTGAGCTGGAGCGTGCTGATGAATATAAAAACCGGACCAGAGCTTGGTTTATGTACAACCAATACTGCTGAAATGATGCACTCCCAGAAGGAAAGCCGTGTGGCTAATGGGATGTGTACAAATACTTGTATTTTTTAAGTGGAAAGACAGATATGTGAAGGAGGGGAATCATCGTTTGCGTGTTAATTTTGTTACTCATATCCACGATGTAAGCCAATTATATTGAAACTTCGCAGAGCTTTCATGAGTAAGAAAGTTATACCAACAATAATTATTATCGGTTCTATTGCGATCGAGGGCTGCACGTTTCAACGGGCACACATGTGTCATGCTGCGATGGTGACGGTGCTCCCGGTTTTTTAGACCGGGAGGAAGTGAGGGCTTCACCTTTCTGGCAAATTGCCCGATGATGCTGGATGTAATTACCAGCGAAACGTCGTACTCAAAAATTGTAAATGTTGTGGATTTACTCTTCAACACACCGGTGGGCTGAAGGAGTGATCTATTTCTCTTTTGTCAATGTGACACATTTTTTACTGATTGGCCGTGTCAGGTAGTGGAGGGTTACGACACATTTATGAGTAATGCGATCTAACCCAAAAACGTTTATTATGAATAATATTGGTCGTGAAAGCCTACGGCCTTTCTGGCCGTGATTTTTATTTCAGCAGCATTGGTTCAACACGAGCAAACGTCAGAATGGTTTTCAGCTCTGCAAAGCTCATGATGACTTTTTGTGAAGTATTCCACAGTTTTGCATAGAACTAGGACCTGTAACTAACAGAGAGCATCCTTGCCTGCAAATATCTGGCAGTTCACCAGCGTCGGTTTGAGACACTGAATGCTCAAACGAACGCAAATGTGGTAATGATTATTTTGTGTTATCTCCATATATATATAAAAGTTGTAAATATGTGTCTGTTCAAAATGTTTAGCGTACTTCCCGACATGCAACAAACTTGAAATTTACCATGTGGGTACTTTCCAGACTCTACACCATGCAAAAGTTATGAAAATACACTTTTTGTGTGTGGGGGGGGGGGGGGAGCTCAATAATGCATTTATTTTTTGTACGGCAAGTGAGCTGTGAGGTCAAATCTGTCACGTGACCCGCACATGTGGAAGCGTAACGCATTGTTGTGTAGTGGTTAGCGCGCTGCGCTACGAATCCGGCAACCCGAGTTCGATTCCCGCTCACGGCCACTACCAGTGACTATTATTTTAACCGGTCCTGGGCCTCCCCTACGTCGACTCAGCCTCAAAACGAGTAACTGCTGTGGTGTGTAAACATCGCCACTGGGGAGACAAAGGCCGCCGGGCGTGGTGGATCCAAGTCCCAGGAGAAGCTGGGTAGTACAGCTAGTGTATTATATGCGCGAGTACTAAAGCTGGAACGATTCGATTACCAAGTCGATTATAACCGATTCCTTGTGTATGGTAAATTACTCAGACCCCTTTAAAAATGACAGCCATCCCCACATCTTACTTCCTGTGACGCGGCTGATGTGATCAAGTCCCTCCCATCAGGTGGGACAACCACAGCAAGAAAAAACTGCTGAAGTAGGCGAGAGATCTGCCGTGGCACGAGGTTATATAGGCCTCGGCAGTAGGGGGGAGAGAGAAGGGGGGGGGGGGAAAGGAGGCGGGGCAGAAAGTGGACCCCGCAGCAGCACCCGGGTCACTGGAGTAAAGTGGGCCACCACTCATTGATCCGTACATTTAACTCGATGAGTCGATTCGATTCCGTGCCCGTTGGGTCCTCCCCCCTTTTGTGCATTTGGGTGTGCTGGGTTTCAACATAATTCCCGATCCATTGTGAATCTTCCCTTCCCCCATTTCAGCACTCCGATCTACATCCGACAGGAGATGATAAACCGCAGGGAGGGGGAGTAAAACCTAATCGCCAGGTAATTGGAAAAGTCGCCCATTGTCTCGCGGATTTGCATGATTGATGGATGGGGCAGAGGAACGTGCTACAGGGACACGCCCTGAGGAATGCAGGCATCGGCCTTTGGATGAAAAACTATTTTTCAGTAATTCAGTGGGCAGTGCTCTCACTGGCAGCTCATTCTCAATTAATGTGGCTGATTCACCACGTGTTTGTGCCACATTTTGTATCTGAGTTGAGTCCATTTTTGTTTCCTTTCCTGTTTCTCTACTCCCTCCTGGTATAGCCGGGTGGGGGTATCGAAGGGGGAATGGGCAGATTGTGTTTAACCTTGAGTTTGTCGTGGCATGGGGTGCTGGTATGATTCCGCTCTTGGCTTCCACACCCTGAAATTCCAATAATTACCTGTCTTTGTGCGCTGTGGTTGCCTCGGATTGGTGTGCCACTCTCTCGCTGGATTGTTACCTTGCCATCTCTGCGTGTAATTATGTTGGTAGTTCTTGGGTGCTTGCTCCTCTCTGAAAAAAAATTCCGCAGACTACCTACTGGATCTCCTCTCTGTTTCAAAGAACAAATTTGACCTCAGGTCTTCGCTCATTTACCAGCTTCACATTCCCTATTGCCGTACAAAAACTGGAGGAAGGGCCTTTGCTATTGATGCCCCCAGGGTCTGGAATGCTATTGCCAATAAACTGCAACTTGAATCACTATCTATGAGATCTTCACTCAAAACTGCTCTGGAGGAGTTGTACAACCCTAGCTGCCACTGCTATTCAGTGGCCTAAAATATGGCTCTAGATTTTGGTGTTATAATTTATTTATGTAGTTTATTGTTTAAAATTTGGTCACAGTCCCTATGATCACTGTTACATTGGATTTATGGCTTTTATTTTGGTGATTTCGAAAAGTGTTTTTTTTGTTTTGGCCATGTTTTTGTTTATTGTAGTACGGAGTTAGACTGATGGCTTTAATCTTAGTTGTCTTGTGGTTGTTGTTGTTGTTGTTATTTGACTTGCATCCCACTGGGATTTTTGCACACCGCGTTGGTGTACGGTGCTATTTCAGGAATATTTTGATATTTTTTTCCTGTATTTTCTGTTTGCACAGTCACATAATCACTTTAAGATGTTTTCTTGTTCATGTTTTTTTTTTGTTGCGGTTGCACCCGATTCAAGAGCGAATGGCTCACAGGGCTATACCAAATAAATGAACTATGAACTAACTAACTCTGTATTGTGGGGCTTAGTGTGAGGTGCTGTAGCTGCTCACGTGATTTTTACTTCCCTCTAGATGGCGGGGTGCATTATCTCTCTCCCTGTGTTTTGTCCGAATTATGGCTCCTAATTCTATATAGCCATGCCGTGTGAACCCTATTCTGTATGTGGTGTAAGGAGGCCGTCTCTGGGTCGAAAACCATACCCACAATTTCTGTAATCTCTGGACTCAAGGATTAAAAAACAATCTTGAACATTTTGTCACCTTCGTGGTATTGATCAACATCACCTGCGTAATACACTCCTCGTTTACGCACTGGGTCATAAATTTGGCAGCATTAAACCCCTCAGTGTTGAATATTCTCCAAACTTCGTAATCACTGTTAGGCTGAGTTGTTTGAAATAATTCCTAACCTTGTATGGTAGCGACTTTACCCATGGTATAGAATATTCATGTAACCTTCTTTTCAGCACTTGTTTTCTCGTCCAACTTCCTCAGACCTCTGATCATTGCCTCCACTTCGACTGTTGTGATATGAGTGTATGTCTCTGTTCCTATTGTGTGGATCAAAATAGGGGATTCTGACGAGAGCTTTCTCCGTCAATTTAAGAGTCTTACTACTGAATGAGTATTCGGAAAGTTGGTCGTTGTGAGAGGAGTCAGTGTCAGATGAGCTATCACTCAAACTTTGCCGCTGCTTAACATAACTTCTGTAATGTATTTTGTGCCTGTGTTGTGGGTATGAACGTAGAGCGAGACTTCTCTTGGAGGCAATGCGTTTATTACAATAAACGATAACAACACCAATAGCCGTAACACGACTGGTGTCTGTTAAAAACACTGCTGCAGTCAATCACAGTTGGTTTTGAGTGATTACATTGGGGTGGGGGGGGAGGGATGGCAAGTGATGGGTGATGGGAGGAGACAAGGGACGCAACGTGACCGTCCATGTACGAGGATAAGAGTTGCCATCTGTGACGTACACAACCTGGGGACACATCATGGGAAGAAGGATCTCTCAAAACCCGAAGAGGGGAGAACTACATGGAAACGCATTGTCTCGAGCAATGAATTAGCACAAGGGTACGAACAGGGGTTGGAGTCATGTTCTTCGTATGGTCGACGTTTATGTAGAGCAACAACTATATTGGATTGAGGTGGTTGATCCAGATCATTGTGTTAGAAGTAGAGTTGGTGCATCGCTGTGATGATGCCTCCGAATTTGTGAATTGGACATTGAGTTTTCATATATTCCATAGTCTATTCAGGCTTGGAGTTAGGGATAGGGCTACAGATTTGCTGCAGAAATATTTTTCAGAGCGTCAGTGTTTGGCACTACATGTAGGGCAGTTCCACATATTAGGCAAACATCACAATTTCAGCATCATCTTAATTTTATATATTTATATGGGATATAATATAGAAGGTAATTATTGCTTTAGAAATGACATTATTCACACAGATGATTTCTATCTGAATCTCTTGGTTGAAATACTTTGCCCAAGGTAAGATAACTGTGCGATTATGGTAATGAGTATCCACGTCCGTCTGAGACCGTGGAACTGCCCTCCAGCACTGCCGCTCACATCAGGGGACGTAGGAACGACTATGGTTGCTGGCTTCACCGTGGCCAACTAGTTTATTGATGGGCATCTCCTCCTTGCCATCCTCCTAAATTTCCAACACCATGACCACCTCCACAACCTTGTGCTTGTCGCCCCCAACTCAAGCTCAGTGCAAACCCCTTGGAGGGCTGGCATTACCCAAGGGACACAGAACTCTGCCTCACATTTGGTTTCTAGAAGCTCCGCAACAGCCACACTGTGGATGTAGACAGCCCTTAGCGTTATAAATGTGAGCCACTCGCGTGTCCCAAACACTCAAAAGAATTGAGACGAGGCGATAGTATTAGATACAAATATTTATTATTAAAACGCGACGCCTTGTAAGGAAGGGGGGGTGCTGGTGGGGTTGGGTGGTGCTGGAAGTGTGGGGGGCTGTGAGATGCTCAGAGGGTGTTCGAGGCCTGGGGGGGCAGGTCTTGGGAGGCTTCTTGAATGCCGGGCTCCAGTGAGCAGCCAGAGATGTCCTCTTCCTCCTCAACCGTGACAAGCTGTGGACATACTGACCCATTAGACACTACACACAACTCAGTACTTGGCAGACAAATGCCAATTGCACACCAGGTGCTGAGTCACCTTGTGCCCACAGGGACATCTGTCATTGGGGGTGCCCTTTCACACGTGTTGAGATGAGATGTGATGTAAAGCGCTCTGAGATGCCCCGGTGTACAGAAAGGTGCTAAATCATTCTCATCATTATCACTGTATCCAGCAATAATGAAATTGTCTATAGATAGATAATCTGTATTTGTAAACGGGGACCATGACGGCTTAACGTGATGGTTAGACCAGTTCATCATTATCATAATACACTGAATCGTGTGTGCATGAATCTATTATTTACGTTAAACGTAAATTATATACGTGTATGTGTGTGTGTGTGCGATGCGCGAGTGCTGTGCACTCACCTCCACCTCGCTCTGCAGACGCTGCTGCTCCGAGTGTTCATTCTGCTCGTTGTCGCGGTAGGGCGCCAGCTCAGCGTGCAGCTCCGCCACTACACGTTGATACCACTGAATCTCTGCCTGCAGAGATTCCAGTTGCCAGTTCCTGTCAATGAGCTGCGTGGGCCACGGGCAAATGGCGGCAGAGGGACACAGGAAAGCATTTTAACGACTGCGTGAGGTTATTGCAGAACATACAGGTATAATAACACACACACAACCAGGATCTTCATTTATAATTGAGTAATGTAATGAGCTACGAAGCTCTTTTACACAGATGTCCATACACCACCTTTGACCAAATAAACCGAAATGCATCCAATCATCTCAGATCTTGGAAGAAAAGCATGGTTGAACCTCAAGTGCTTGGATGGGCAACCACCATCAATACAAACCAAGATAACACCTATAAAAGCATGATGAAGACCGCTTGTGTTGCAATCGAAACGTCGTGGGTTTTTTTATATCATTAAAAAAAAGTACGTGACTTTACCGAAAGAATCAAGAATATGAATTCCTGCAGTCACGAAAGTTTTATGTTAAACATTTTTTAGGAATTAATTAACCCAAAATCTGGATTAAAATAATAGATTAAGATCGCTTCCCAACCAAAAAGAGGGAGGGGATGGAGATGCATGTAGCAGAGGGGAGCAGATGGTCTAGTAGTCGTAGGTACTTCTACTAGAGGTGGGATGGTGGATCGTAACGTGGTACAGTCCCTAAACAGAGAATGCTCAGTAACCTAGTGCGCATCCATTCTGTACAACCATCAGTGTGAAAAATAAGTGTATACATACAGTCCTCGACTTAGGAACACCATACTTACGGAGACCCGACTTACGGATACCCGACTTCCGAATCTGATTCTATGAAATGTATTAATTTTTGGTTACCATTGACTTTAAAACGCGAACTTGCACTTCCAAACTGAACCACAGAACTATTTTGTTCAGTGCTGCGATCCTCCACGAGATGTCATGAGTCAGCCTCGTGCACGCGCACATGTGCGTATATGTGAAAGTGATTGTGTGGGGAGCGGTAGTGTTGCAGTTCACGCGCTGCGCTACAAACCCACCGACCCAAGTTCAATTCCAACTCACGGCCAACACCAGTGACGATTATCTGAACCATTCCTGGGCCTCCCGTAGGTCAACTCGGCCTCAAATGAGCACCTAGCGCGCTGTATAAACATCACCACTCGGGACACAAATGCAGCTGGGTGTGGTGCTGGCACACAACCCCTCGCATGCCGTGCTGGCTTTCATAGGCTATCGCTAACAGCACGTGCCCCAACAGCCTATTAAAGCTACACGGTGGATCTTTGTGCGGATCGGAAGTGTAGCGGTGAGCACGCTTGTGATTTGAAAGCGGTGAGTGAAAATAAAAAATATTTTTACTACATTTTATGTATTACTTACGATACACTATAATTTTAGTGTTAATGCAAATGTACATGATTTCTTATTTACGAGTTTAACAATGCTTGACTTTTGTTGAACCTTAACACATTTTATAACACTGACAATATGGGAATTTAAATATCGCACATTATTGTATTCCGACTTACGAACCGTTCCGACTTATGAATGGGCCTCAGGAACTAAATGCGTTCGTAAGTCGAGGACTGCCATATTATTGATATATTTGTCTATTATACTATGTGTATTATTAGTTGTTTATCATGTAAAATTAGTTTACACTTGAAAAATATTCACCATAAATCCGGTATGTGGGGAAAAAATATTGATAGAGTATGTGTAGTGGCATAGCGCTGGCTGCTGGTAAAAAAGGGTAACTGCGGTGTATGGTAGTACCCACGTCAGCAGGCCACGATAGACACGAGAGGGGGACATCTAGGGGAAAGGTCACAGAGGGGGGGCCATCGGGAACCCGCTAGTAGGTTCCAGAGAGGGGGCGTGGCTGTGGCGGAGCGAGGCCACGCTGAGAGTATAAGAAGGGCCCCTGTGAGGGACCTTGTGGCTGTTGCTGGAAGTGGGATCCTCGTCGTGCTGTTCGTATATTTAAGATAGTCGTCGTCACCATCTCGTCATCGTCGTTGTCATCTCGTCGCTGTCGTCTTGTCGCCATCGTCGCTGCCGTCTTCACTCGATATTACGCTGCTAGATAGGTGTTCGCTGTCTCCGTTCAGTGCTGTCAGTGTTAGATGGTTAGTGTTGTGTATAGGCAAGCAACGGTAATAGTGTGTACCCACGTAGGGTGTCTGTATTATCCCAATGGTGCTCGTTAAATAAAAGAAGCGCCTAAAAGTCTTACTGTCTCTGAGTTAGTCACTACACATGTACACATGAAAGTGACTACTGTAGTCAGAGATGCAAACGCTTGGGCGTCATCTGGTGCCTTACTGTCACCATCCAGCGTAAACTATTTGGGTCTTTATAGTAAAGTTCGTAAATCTCAAGTACGCTATGGCAAGGTACCACAGTACATAACATGTGATTGGCTATCAATGATTTGAGTACGTTAATAGTGAAAGTACGTACAACGGGAGGGCGTAAATAATGGTATTACTGTATATATGTGCGTTTGTGCCATGCCGGACTTCATAGGTGCTCGCTAACAGCACTTGCTCACCTTCGCCTCACTCTGCTGGTGCAGCACTTGCAGATCCTGGAGCTGACAGTGAATGCTCTGCAGGTTTTCTTGGCATGGCGCCAGCTCAGCGTGCAGCTCCGCCACCACACGCTGGTAACCCAAAATCCCCACCTGCAGGGATGCCAGGTGCTCATTCTTTTCGATGAGCTGCATGGGCCACGGACAAACGGCAGCAGAAGGACATGGCTAAGCATTTTAACGACTGCGTGCAGTTGTTAAAGAACATACAAATCCAACAAACACATACAGAACCAGTATCTTTATTTTAAATGAAGGAATCTGATAAGCTATGAAACTCTTTTTCACAGATGTCCATACACCACACCACCTATGACCAAATGACCTGGAATGCACCCAATATTATAAGATCTTGGAAGAAAAGCAGGGTTGAACTTTGATGGTACTTGGATGGGCGACCACCATCCATACAACCCAAGATAACACCTATAAAAGCCCAGATATATGGATTAATTAACCCAAAAGCTACTTTAAAATGTCCGATTATAATTGCCTCACAACCAAAAATAGGGAGGGGATGGAGATGCACGTAGCAGAGGGGAGCAGATGTTCTAGTAGTAGTAGATACTTTTACTAGAGGTGGGATGGTGGATTGTAATGTGGTACAGTCCCTAAACAGAGGATGCTCAGTAACCCAGTGCGCATATACACATCTGTGTGAAAAATAAGTGTATATATAGGCAGTCCTCAACTTACAAACACCTGCACTTACGAACCTGCTTCCATCAAATATATATTTTATAACATTGACTTTAAACGCGAACTCGCACTTGAAAATTGAACCGCGTCACTATTTTGTTCAGTGGAGCAATCCTCCGCGACATGTAATAATTCAGGATGGCGCTTGGAGCAAGTGTTTGCCTATAAGTGTGTGTGTGTGCACGCGCACGTGTCTATGTGTATGAAAGTGAATGTGTGGGGAGCGGTAGTGTAGCGATTAGCCTTCGAAAGCGGCGACCCGAGTTCGATTCCCGTTCATGGCCAACACCAGTGACGATTATGTGAACCGGTCCTGGGCGTCCCCTAGATCGACCCAGCCTCAAATGAGTACCTGGTGCGATGTGTAAACACCACCACTGGAGAGACAAAGGCAGCGAGGCATGGTGCTGGCCAATCACCCCCTTGTGTGCCATGCCGGCCTTCATAGGTGCTGCTCACTAACAGTACTTTCCCCAACAGTCTATTAAGGCTATACGGGAAGTCTTTGTCTGCGACGTGCGAATGCAGTGTACTCACCTCCGCCTCGCTCTGCTGGCGCAGCATGTCCAAATGCTGCAGCTGTGAGCGTCCGATCTGTGCGTTTTCGCGGTACTGCTCCAGCTCTGTGTGCAGCTCGGCCAGCATACGCTGATACCAAAGAATCCCCGCATGCAGGGATCCCAGCTCCTGGCTCCTCTCGAACAGCTGCTTGGGCCACAGGCAGAGGGACAGAGAAAAGCATTTTAATGACTGTGTGCGGTTATTGTAGAACATACAGATGCAACAAGACACATTTAGAACCAGAATCTTTATTCATATTGGAGGAGTCTGATGAGCTGTGAAAATATTTTTCACAGATGTCCATACACCATGTTTGACCAAATCACCCAGGATGCACCCAATCTTGTCAGACCATCATGCACACAACCCATGATTACGCCTATAAAAACCCACATATATGGATTAAGTAACCCAAAATCTGCAGTAAAAGGTCAGATTAAAATCGCTTCCCAAACCAGGACAGGGAGGGCATGGACATGCACGTAGCAGAGGGGAGCAGATGGTCAGACCCTACACAGCCTGACGACTCAAGTGCTGTGTCACGGTCAGACCTGGGCCGTTCCGGGGCCAGGAGAGCCTGGGTTCTCAGCGGCCGTGGGAACGAGGCTGGGAGCGGTACCTGACGCAGAGTGTCCTCATTCTCAGCTTGGGACGTGGTCAGCTGATCCTGCAGCGCCGACAGTCCCTGTTGGGGGGTGGAGAGCTCCGGCTGGGCACTGGCGTGCTCCGCCTCACTCGCTGCGAGCTCCTCCTTGCTCGCCTTGAGCTCCTCCCTCAGCCGAGTGATTGTGTCCTCGTCCTCCTGAGCCTTAATACAGGCAACGTTCGTTTTACCATCGTAATCATCACCATCATCATCATGAACAGCCATGATCCGTCCACCGCTGAATGTGTTTTTGTGATACTGCTGGATGAAAGTTTCCCTGAGCCATACCGGTCATGGGAATTAATTGATCATACTTCATCACACTGGTCAGCACGAAGTGGTACACCCAAGACTGGGTCAGATTTCACTGGCCACCAATGCTAGCCATGGTTGGTAATCAAACTCGGACATCTTGGTTCAGAGTGCAGAAGGCTCATCACAGTAAATTAATACGTTGTATATCATCATAAATATTTCGCCACACAAGGGTCTCATCCTCTTGTGAACGCTGCCACAAATGTCTTAAAACTCAAACTTTAATTATCTTTATTTTACCAGCTAAGGCCTACTGAACTATATAGCTCTTTTTCAGAAGCGACCTGCCCACAAATGAAAGTTCAACGAAGTGGCTTATCATGTGGAAATGTATTGCAGCTATAGAATCTAAACGCACGTTTCTAAATGTGGAGGAAGAACCGGAGGACCCGGAAAAAATCCACGTGACCACAGGGAGAACATGCAAACTCCAAATATACAGGTGTCGGGGTTGGGATCAAACCCACAACCTCCTGCATACAGGCGAGGTAGTTAACATCTCGCCACCGTGGCGCTCCTATTCAGTGCCAATCGCGGCTTCACCACGCGTGCCCTTGCGAGCCGATACCTTCTTGGAGTTGCGCTCGAACTGCTTAAAAGCATCGGTGAGGGTGAGCCGGACCTCCTCCAGCCCTGTCGCCAGCTCGCAGGCCTCTTTCCGATGCGCGTCCTGCTGCTGCGCCTTCTCCATCCCAAGTGCCTGGACGTGCCCCTCCGACTCCTTCAGCTACAGGCACGCACACGTTCCACAATGCTGGATTCATGTCTGGGGAAGTATACTGAATATGGTGTGCAGAATGTGGAAATATTTTCTGGGTTGGAAAAGACCCAGCTGTAATTAAACCCGGCTTGCAAACAGATAAATAATTACCACTTAAGTCATTTAAACTCTGTGGTTTGCATATAGCTGTGTGTCTGCAAGCCTATATTGTTTCTCTAACAAATGCAAGCCAATCACATTTTAGAAAAAGTCCTGTAAACTGCAGCTGACTTTATAATTAAATTGTATTTATTCTAACTGAAAGTATTAAAATGTGAGAAAATACATTCGCAACTCTGAATCATGACAAATTATGAGAGGGAGTGAATTAGTTAAAGGGCTAGTCAGGGATTGCCTTGTCTAGTGTAATTACCTCATCCAACATTCACCTATCTGCAGACAAAATTAAGAGCCATGAGGGGAGGACCGATCCTGTGGTCACAATTATACCTTTTGCCATATAGAAATGCATTATCATACTACATTCGAAAAAAAACATTCTGGCTGTCTGCCTTCCTGGCTGCATCCATATTACTTATATAACCACTTCAGGTTTCAGCCACCTGTGATTAAGCCAGGTTCACATGTGCAGTGAGTTAATGATCTCAGCCTGATCATCAATGACTTCACAGAAAAGCCCATGAAAACAATGTCGGCTTTACACTAAATCGAGCTAAGTTCCAGCTCTGAAAACCAAAGATCAGACTGTTTTGTGATGAACATTACTCATTACTCTCCATAGCAGGGCAGATATCAAAGTATTTCCTCCTATTGTGTGGGTACCAGAGGGCACTTAAATATTTCTCAGAAGTAGTTATGTGATTTATGCTTCTGCAAACCATTCTCTAACATGAAACTTGAATTTGGAGCTTTCGTGACTGCAGGAATTACTACGTGACTTTACCGAAAAAAACAAAGAATAATTCCTGCAGTCACGAAAGCTCCAAATTCAAGTTTCAACCACCTCTTCGGGGAGGTATGAAGTCTGTGTCTTTGTGTTCTCTGCTGGTGTGTCTACCTTTGTGTCTTGACTTAAGTTTGTGTCTCTGTGGTGTCTCTGCCTGTGTTTGTGCCTTGGTGTTACAGTCTCTGCCTGTGTTTGTGCCTTGGTGTTACAGTCTCTGCCTGTGTTTGTGCCTTGGTGTTACAGTCTCCGCGCCGCACCTTGCTGCATGCTCCATGCTAATTTGTGTCCCATTGCATCTCAGCCCCACCTTCTCTGTCTATTTAAAACCTTGACACAGATTACTGTGTGCTTGCCTCTCTCCATGTGTCTCTGTGCTAACTCTTTCTGCTTGGATGTCTATATATGTGTATGCGGTCTGTATATATAAATTTCACACTTAACTTGCAATTTAGCAATCTTTGAAATAGCGTAATCAACCAGACCATGCGTTAATTGTGTTTTGACCGACTGTCTGTGTTGCGTTATATGCTTTCCAAATTTTGCTAAACCTTGTTTGATTTAGTGTGCTCCCCCCGTCTATCTCTCTCTGTATCCCCTGTTGTATGTGTCTGTATATATATCTGCGGTTATGTGTCTCCTCTCTCTCGTAAATTTAGCTCTTCTGTACCTGATGATGATTGCTTGTGTTGCAATCGAAACGTCGTACGCTATTATGTAATTTTATTATTTCTTATTTCTACGTGACTTTACCTAAAAAAACATTCTCTAACATGCGATGGTGCACTGCTCAGGCGATGAGGACAGGCCTCATGCACACACATGGAGGTGGGGGGGCTGCCGCATAAGGCTCTGGTTATCTGGTGCTGCAGCCCGGCGATCTGGCCGTGCATGCACTCCATCTGGTGAGTGACTATGAGTGACTAATTGACTGTGAGAATGACTGAGTGACTATGAGTGACTGTGGGTGGGTGGGTGGTCAGCACCACGCGTGGACACCTTCCTCACCCCTGTGAGTGACTGTGAGTGACTGTGTGAGTGACTGTGTGAGTGACTGTGTGAGTTACTATGTGAGTGACTGTGAGTGACTGTGTGAGTGACTGTGAGTGACTGTGTGAGTGACTGTGTGAGTGACTATGAGTGACTGTGTGAGTGACTGTGAGTGACTGTGTAAGTGACTGTGTGAGTGACTGTGAGTGACTGTGTGAGTGACTGTAAGTGACTGTGTGAGTGACTGTGTGAGTGACTGTGAATCACTCTGAGTGACTGTGAGTGACTCTGAGTGACTATGAGTGACTGTGTGAGTGACTTTGAGTGACTGTGTGAGTGACTGAGTGACTCTGAGTGACTGTGTGAGTGGCTGTAATTGACTGGTGAGTGCCTATGAGTGACTAATTGACTGTGAGAATGACTGAGTGACTATGAGTGACTGTGTGAGTGACTATGAGTGACTATGAGTGACTGAGTGACTGTGTGAGTGACTGTGAGTGACTATGAGTGACTGTATGAGTGACTGTAATTGACTGTGTGAGTGACTATGACTGACTATGAGTGACTGTGTGAATGACTGTGTGAGTGAATGAGTGACTGTGTGAGTGACTGTGTGAGTGACTCTGAGTGACTCATGGTGATTGTGTGAGTGACTGTGAGTGAATGTGAGTGACTATGAGTGACTGTGTGAGTGGCTGTGTGAGTGACTGTGAGTGACTACGAGTGACTGAGTGACTCTGTGAGTGACTGTGTGAGTGACTGTGAGTGACTATGAGTGACTGTGTGAGTGACTGTGTGAGTGACTATGAGTGACTTGTGTGAGTGACTGTGTGACTGTGAGTGAGTCTGAGTGAGTGACTCTGAGTGACTGTGTGAGTGATTATGAGTGACTGTGAGTGACTGTGTGAGTGACTATGAGTGACTGTGAGTGACTATGAGTGACTGTGTGAGTGACTGAGTGACTGTGTGAGTGACTGTGAGTGACTATGAGTGACTATTTGACTGTGTGAATGACTATGAGTGACTGTGTGAGTGACTCTGAGTGACTCTGAGTGATTGTGTGAGTGACTGTGAGTAACTGTGATTGACTATGAGTGACTGTGTGAGTGACTGTGTGAGTGACTGTGAGTGACCATGAGTGACTGAGTGACTGTGTGAGTGACTGTGAGTGACTGTGAGTGACTGTGTGTGTGACTGTGTGAGTGACTGTGAATGACTCTGAGTGACTGTGAGTGACTGTGAGTGACTGTGTGTGTGACTGTGTGAGTGACTGTGAATGACTCTGAGTGACTGTGAGTGACTCTGAGTGACTCTGAGTGACTCTGAGTGACTGTGTGAGTGACTTTGAGTGACTGTGAGTGACTGTGTGAGTGACTGAGTCACTGTGTGAGTGACTGTGAGTGACTGTGAGTGACTGTGTGAGTGACTGTGAGTGACTCTGAGTGACTTTGTGAGTGACTGTGAGTGACTGTGAGTGACTATGAGTGACTGTGTGAGTGACTATGAGTGACTGTGTGAGTGACTGTGTGAGTGACTATGAGTGACTGTGTGAGTGACTGTGAGTGAATGTGAGTGACTGAGTGACTGTGTGAGTGACTATGAGTGACTGTATGTGTGACTGTAATTGACTGTGAGTGACTATGAGTGACTGTGTGAGTGACTATCAGTGACTTGTGTGAGCGACCCACCCACTCAATCACCCACTTACTCACCCACTCACTCACTCACCCACTCACTCACCCACTCACTCACTCACCCACTCACTCACCCACTCACCCACTCACTCACCCACTCACACACTCACCCACTCACACACTCACCCACTCACTCACCAACTCACTCACTCACCCACTCACTCACCCACTCACTCACCAATTCACCCACCCACTCACTCACCCACTCACCACTCACTCACCCACTCACCCACTCACTCACCCATTCACTCACCCACTCACTCACTCAACCACTCACTCACTCACCCACTCACTCACCCACTCACTCACCCTCACACTCACCCAATCACTCACCCACTCACTCACCCACTTACTCACCCACTCACTCACTCACCCACTCACTCACCCACTCACACACTCACTCACTCACCCACTCACTCACCCACTTACTCACCCACCCACTCACTCACACACTCACTCACTCACCCACTCACTTACGCACTCACTTACCCACACTCACTCACTCACCCATTCACTCACTCACCCACTCACCCACTCACTCACCCACTCACTCACCAATTCACCCACCCACTCACTCACCCACTCACTCACCCACTCACTCACCCACTCACTCACCCACCCACACACTCACCCACACACTCACCCACTCACTCACCAACTCACTCACTCAGCCACTCACTCACTCACCCACTCACTCACCCACTCACCCACTCACTCACCCACTCACTCACCCTCACACTCACCCACTCACTCACCCACTCACTCACCCACTCACTCACCCTCACACTCACCCACTCACTCACCCACTCACCCACTCACTCACCCACTTACTCACCCACCCACTCACTCACCCACTTACTCACCCACCCACTCACTCACCCACTCACTCACCCACTCACTCACCCACTCACTTACGCACTCACTTACCCACTCACTCACTCACCCATTCACTCACTCACCCACTCACCCATTCACTCACCCACTCACTCACCCACTCACTCACTCACCCACACACTCACCCACTCACTCACCAACTCACTCACTCACCCACTCACTCACCCACTCACTCACTCACCCACTCACTCACCCAATCACTCACACTCACTCACTCACCCTCTCATTCCCCCACTCAATCACCCACTCGCTCGCCATCTCACTCACTCACCCACCCACTCACTCACCATCTCACTCACTCACTCACCATCTCACTCACCCACTCACGCACTCACCGACTCACTCACCATCTCACCCACCCACTGTAGCCTTAACAAACTGTTGTGGCACGTGGTGTTAGACAGTAACTATGAAGGCCGGCACGGCACTCGTGTGGGTGGGTGGTCAGAACCACGCGTGGACACCTTCCTCACCCCTGTGAGTGACTGTGTGAGTGACTGTGTGAGTGACTGTGAGTGACTGTGTGAGTGACTGTGTGAGTGACTGTGAGTGACTGTGTGAGTGACTGTGTGAGTGACTATGTGAGTGACTGTGTGAGTGACTATGTGAGTGACTGTGTGAGTGACTGTGTGAGTGACTGTGTAACTGTGTGAGTGACTGTGTGAGTGACTGTGTGAGTGACTGTGTGACTGTGTGAGTGACTGTGAGTGACTGTGTGAGTGACTGTGTGTGACTGTGTAACTGTGTGAGTGACTGTGAGTGACTGTCGACTTCGCCCCTCCCCCTCGGCTCCGCCCATCCCCCTCCCTTTTCCCCGCCCCTCCAAGTGGGCGGGGCCAGCCGCAGTCACGTGGCACCGAGTTCCGGTCACGTGGCGCCGAGTTCCGCTCGCGTGACGTCACTTGGCGTCACGCGACGAGCCACGTGACAGGTGTCGAGAGCGAGTGGACGAGGCGCGGAGGAGTTGGTGGTGGTGAGATTCTCGTCTCTTAGACTTGAGCCTTTGGTGGCCTGCGGGGACTTCCTTCTTATTATTCTTCGCCTCTTTCGGGAGAAAAGTCACATAGCTAGGGAAATAATTATTACATTTTTGTGTTAATTAAAATTATTAGAAAATGTAAAATTTAATCAAATAAAAATAAATAAAATAAAAACTCTTTTTTTTTAAATAATAAATTTAAAATTAAAGCAACGCAAGCGGCCGTCATCAGGGTCGTGTGTTGCGATCGAAACGTCGTGGAGTGTGTGTGTCTGTGTGTCTCTGTGTGTGTCTGTCTGTGTGTGTGTCTCTGTGTGTGTCTGTGTGTGTGTGTCTGTGTGTGTCTCTGTGTGTCTCTGTGTGTGTGTGTCTGTGTGTGTGTCTGTGTGTGTGTGTCTGTGTGTGTGTGTCTGTGTGTGTGTCTGTGTGTGTGTCTGTGTGTGTGTGTCTGTGTGTGTCTCTGTGTGTGTCTGTGTGTGTGTGTCTCTGTGTGTGTCTGTGTGTGTGTGTCTGTGTGTGTGTGTGTGTGTCTGTGTGTGTGTCTCTGTGTGTGTGTGTCTGTGTGTGTGTCTGTGTGTGTGTCTGTGTGTGTCTGTGTGTGTGTGTGTGTCTGTGTGTGTGTCTCTGTGTGTGTGTGTCTGTGTGTGTGTCTGTGTGTGTGTCTGTGTGTGTGTCTGTGTGTGTCTCTGTGTGTGTCTGTGTGTGTGTGTCTTTGTGTGTCTGTGTGTGTGTGTCTGTGTGTGTCTGTGTGTGTCTGTGTGTGTGTGTGTCTCTGTGTGTGTGTGTCTGTGTGTGTGTCTGTGTGTGTGTGTGTGTCTGTGTGTGTGTGTCTGTGTGTGTGTGTCTGTGTGTGTGTGTCTGTGTGTGTGTGTCTCTGTGTGTGTCTGTGTGTGTGTGTGTCTGTGTGTGTGTGTGTCTGTGTGTGTGTCTGTGTGTGTGTGTGTGTCTGTGTGTGTGTCTCTGTGTGTGTGTCTCTGTGTGTCTCTGTGTGTGTGTGTGTCTGTGTGTGTGTCTGTGTGTGTCTCTGTGTGTGTCTGTGTGTGTGTCTCTGTGTGTGTCTGTGTGTGTGTGTGTCTCTGTGTGTGTGTGTCTGTGTGTGTGTGTGTCTGTGTGTGTCTGTGTGTGTGTCTGTGTGTGTGTGTGTCTCTGTGTGTCTCTGTGTGTGTCTGTGTGTGTGTCTGTGTGTGTGTGTCTGTGTGTGTGTGTCTGTGTGTGTCTGTGTGTGTGTGTGTCTGTGTGTGTCTGTGTGTGTCTGTGTGTGTGTCTGTGTGTGTGTGTCTGTGTGTGTGTGTCTGTGTGTGTGTGTGTCTGTGTGTGTGTCTCTGTGTGTGTGTCTCTGTGTGTGTGTCTGTGTCTGTCTGTGTGTGTGTGTCTGTGTGTGTCTGTGTGTGTGTCTGTGTCTGTGTGTGTCTGTGTGTGTGTGTCTGTGTGTGTGTCTGTGTGTGTCTGTGTGTGTGTCTGTGTCTTTGTGTGTCTGTGTGTGTCTCTGTGTGTGTGTCTCTGTGTGTCTGTGTGTGTGTCTCTGTGTGTGTGTCTGTGTGTGTGTCTCTGTGTCTCTGTGTGTGTGTGTCTCTGTGTCTGTGTGTGTGTGTGTCTGTGTGTGTGTGTCTGTGTGTGTGAGTCTCTGTCTGTGTGTGTCTGCTTGTGTGTGTCTCTGTCTGTGTGTCTGTGTGTGTGTGTATCTGTGTGTGTCTGTGTGTGTCTGTGTGTGTGTCTGTGTGTCTCTGTGTGTCTGTGTCTCTGTGTGTGTCTGTGTGTGTGTCTGTGTGTGTGTCTGTGTGTGTCTCTGTGTGTGTCTGTGTGTGTGTGTCTCTGTGTGTGTCTGTGTGTGTCTGTGTGTGTGTGTCTGTGTGTGTGTGTCTGTGTGTGTGTCTGTGTGTGTCTGTGTGTGTGTGTCTGTGTGTGTCTGTGTGTGTGTGTCTCTGTGTGTCTGTGTGTGTGTGTGTCTGTGTGTGTCTCTGTGTGTGTGTCTGTGTGTGTCTCTGTGTGTGTGTCTCTGTGTGTGTGTCTGTGTGTGTGTCTCTGTGTGTGTGTCTGTGTGTGTGTCTGTATGTGTCTGTGTGTGTGTGTCTGTGTGTGTGTGTCTCTGTGTGTGTGTGTGTGTCTGTGTGTGTGTGTCTGTGTGTGTCTGTGTGTGTGTCTCTGTGTGTGTGTCTCTGTGTGTGTGTCTGTGTCTGTCTGTGTGTGTGTGTGTCTGTGTGTGTCTGTGTGTGTGTCTGTGTGTGTGTCTGTGTGTGTATGTGTGTGTGTGTCTCTGTGTGTCTGTGTGTGTCTGTGTGTGTCTCTGTGTGTGTGTCTGTGTCTCTGTGTCTGTGTGTGTGTCTCTGTGTCTCTGTGTGTGTGTGTGTCTGTGTGTGTGAGTCTCTGTCTGTGTGTGTGTCTGCTTGTGTGTGTCTCTGTCTGTGTGTCTGTGTGTGTGTGTATCTGTGTGTGTCTGTGTGTGTCTGTGTGTGTGTCTGTGTGTCTCTGTGTGTCTGTGTCTCTGTGTGTGTCTGTGTGTCTCTGTGTGTGTCTGTGTGTCTCTGTGTGTGTCTCTGTGTCTCTGTGTGTGTGTGTGTGTCTGTGTGTGTGTGTCTCTGTGTGTGTGTGTGTCTGTGTGTGTGTCTGTGTGTCTCTGTGTGTCTCTGTGTGTCTGTGTGTGTTTCTGTCTGCGTGTCTCTGTGTGTCTCTGTGTGTCTCTGTGTCTGTGTGTCTCTGTGTATAGTGTATAGTGTAGTGTATAGTGTAGTGTATAGTGTAGTGTATAGTGTAGTGTATAGTGTAGTGTATAGTATAGTGTATAGTGTAGTGTATAGTGTAGTGTATAATGTATAGTTTAGTGTATAGTGTAGTGTGTAGTGTAGTGTATAGTGTAGTGTAGTGTATAGTGTAGTGTATAGTGTAGTGTATAGTGTAGTGTAAAGTGTAGTGTATAGTATAGTGTAGTGTAAATTGTAGTGTATAGTGTGTAGTGTAGTATAGTGTAGTGTATAGTGTAGTGTATAGTGTAGTGTATAGTATAGTGTATAGTGTAGTGTATAGTGTAGTGTATAGTGTAGTGTATAGTGTAGTGTATAGTGTATAGTGTGGTGTAGTGTATAGTGTAGTGTATAGTGTAGTGTATAGGGTAGTGTAGTGTATAGTGTAGTGTATAGTGTAGTGTATAGTGTAGTGTATAGTGTAGTCTGTAGTGTGTAGTGTATAGTGTAGTGTATACTGTAGTGTATAGTGTAGTGCATAGTGTAGTGTATAGTGTAGTGTATAGAGTAGTGTGTAGTGTATAGTGTAGTGTATAGTGTAGTGTATAGTGTAGTGTATAGTGTAGTGTATAGTGTATAGTGTAGTGGATAGTGTATAGTGTAGTGGATAGTGTATAGTGTAGTGTATAGTGTAGTGTATAGTGTAGTGTTTAGTGTAGTGTATAGTGTAGTGTAGTGTATAGTGTAGTGTATAGTGTAGTGTATAGTGTAGTGTAAAGTGTAGTGTATAGTGTAGTGTATAGTGTAGTGTAAATTGTAGTGTATAGTGTGTAGTGTAGTATAGTGTAGTGTATAGTGTAGTGTATAGTGTAGTGTATAGTATAGTGTATAGTGTAGTGTATAGTGTAGTGTATAGTGTAGTGTATAGTGTGGTGTAGTGTATAGTGTAGTGTATAGTGTAGTGTATAGGGTAGTGTAGTGTATAGTGTAGTGTATAGTGTATAGTGTAGTGTATAGTGTAGTGTATAGTGTAGTGTATAGTGTAGTCTGTAGTGTGTAGTGTATAGTGTAGTGTATACTGTAGTGTATAGTGTAGTGCATAGTGTATAGTGTAGTGTATAGTGTAGTGTATAGAGTAGTGTATAGTGTAGTGTATAGTGTAGTGTATAGTGTAGTGTATAGTGTAGTGTATAGTGTAGTGTATAGTGTATAGTGTAGTGGATAGTGTATAGTGTAGTGGATAGTGTATAGTGTAGTGTATAGTGTAGTGTATAGTGTAGTGTTTAGTGTAGTGTATAGTGTAGTGTAGTGTATAGTGTAGTGTATAGTGTAGTGTATAGTGTAGTGCATAGTGTAGTGTATAGTGTAGTGCATAGGGGTAGTGTATAGTGTAGTGTATAGTGTAGTGTATAGTGTAGTGTGTAGTGTATAGTGTAGTGTATAGTGTAGTGTATAGTGTAGTGTATAGTGTAGTGTATAGTATAGTGTATAGTGTAGTGTAGTGTATAGTGTAGTGTATAGTATAGTGTATAGTGTAGTGTATAGTGTAGTGTATAGTGTAGTGTATAGTGTAGTGTATAGTGTAGTGTTAATGCTCTACGGGGGGAGGGTCATCTTTGTCTTTGTCCACTCAGATACAAATCTCCCCGTCACCTGCAAGAGCATTGTGACGTAGGTGAGGAGGGTCAGGGAGCGGGTCCTGACCAAGGCCACCAGCAACAGCAGCGCCACCACCACCACCATCACCATAACCACCACCACCATCACCACCACCATCACCACCACCATCACCACCACCATCACCACCACCATCACCACCACCATCACCACCACCACCCCCACCACCATCACCACCACCACCATCACCACCACCCCCACCACCCCCACCATCACCACCACCATCACCACCACCACCACCACCCCCACCACCACCACCATCACCACCCCCACCACCACCACCATCACCACCCCCACCACCACCACCATCACCACCCCCACCACCACCATCACCATCACCACCCCCACCACCACCATCACCACCCCCACCACCACCACCATCACCACCACCATCACCACCACCACCATCACCACCACCACCACCATCACCACCCCCACCACCACCACCATCACCACCCCCACCACTACCACCACCATCATCACCATCACCACCACCACCATCACCACCACCACCACCACCACCCCCACCACCACCATCACCACCACCACCATCACCACCATCACCACCACCCCCACCACCACCACCATCACCACCACCACCCCCACTATCACCACCACCACCATCACCACCATCACCATCACCACCACCATCACCACCATCACCACCACCACCATCACCATCATCACCCCCACCATCACCACCACCACCATCACCATCACCACCACCACCATCACCACCACCACCATCACCACCATCACCACCATCACCACCACCACCCCCACCACCATCACCACCACCACCATCACCACCACCCCCACCATCACCACCACCACCACCACCACCCCCACCACCACCACCACCATCACCACCCCCACCACCACCACCATCACCACCCCCACCACCACCACCACCACCATCACCACCCCCACCACCACCATCACCACCCCCACCACCACCATCACCACCCCCACCACCACCACCATCACCACCACCATCACCACCACCACCATCACCACTACCACCACCATCACCACCCCCACCACCATCACCACCACCATCACCACCCCCACCACTACCACCACCATCATCACCATCACCACCACCACCATCACCACCACCACCACCCCCACCACCACCATCACCACCACCACCATCACCACCATCACCACCACCACCATCACCACCACCACCCCCACTATCACCACCACCACCATCACCACCATCACCATCACCACCACCATCACCACCACCACCATCACCACCACCACCATCACCATCATCACCCCCACCATCACCACCATCACCATCACCACCACCACCACCACCATCACCACCACCACCACCATCACCACCATCACCACCACCACCACCCCCACCACCCCCACCACCACCCCCATCACCACCATCACCCCCCCCCCCCACCACCCCCACCACCCCCACCACCCCCACCACCCCCACCACCACCACTACCACCCCCACCACCCCCCCACCACCACCACTACCACCACCACCCCCACCATCACCACCACCACCACCATTGTGCCAGGAGTTGCTGCTCTAGCCCACGGTGCGTACGCACGCGGGATGTTTGTAGGAACACCGACAGATGGTTCTGTGGGATCTCTGCGAGACGAGACCGAGTGGAGTGGGAACCGATCCGGTGATTGGAGGTGTCCGGCACGTGGCGAATATTTGAATAATGCAAAGCTGCTACTTTTGAAATTGTGTTATTCCCCCGTTCGTCTGCTTCAGTGTCATCTTGTTCTAGGACCTTTCTCCTGCAGGCTCCTCCTCCCCCTCCTCCGGTTCCGCCCACCTCCACCTTTGGAGAGGTGCGTTGAGAGCGCCGGGCCGCGGCCGTGAACGACTCCCCACGTGCGGCGACGGAGCTTTGCCGGTGTTCGTCGGAGCCCCTCGCCGACTTCGCCTGCCCCCCCGGCGGTCCGCTAATGCGCCGCGTGGGGGGATTGTCGCCTCCCCACGCGCACGGATGCCGAACCCTCCCCGCCGTGAGCGAGGGCACCCTGCACGTGAGGAGGATGGGCGGCGGCGGCGGCGGCGGCAACGGCGGCAACGGCGGCAACAGCGGCAACGGCGGCAAGGACGGCATCGGCCCGCCCGACCGCGACGTCCGTAGGGGTGACGGTGCGGCGACTCCGACCCCCGCTGACGAAGCGACGGTGGCCGTGGGGATTCCGGGGAGAGGGGTGAGGCGCACGGCCGAGATCTAGCGACAGGCGATCGTCGTTCCCGCTCGGCTTCCACCAAGACCCCGGTACTGGTGAGCTGCGCGTCAACCTCACGGCTCGTGGTCACGTTGGGGGGCTGCACCAGGGGAAGGCGACGACTGGACATGAGTGAAACTATTGGGCATCTGTAAAACTATTGGGCATCTCTAAAACTATTGGGCATCTGTAAAACTATTGGGCATCTGTAAAACTATTGAGCATCTGTAAAACTATTGGGCATCTGTAAAACTATTGGGCATCTCTAAAGCTATTGGGCATCTGTAAAACTATTGGGCATCTGTGAAACTATTGGATATCTGTAAAACTATTGGGACATATGTGAACCTATTGGGACATCTGTAAAACTATTGGGCATCTGTAAAACTATTGGACATCTCTGAAACTATTGGGCATCTCTGAAACTATTGGACATCTCTGAAACTATTGGACACCTGTTATAATTATTTTACATTTGTGAAAAAGAGCTTCATAGCTCATAGTATTCCTCCAGTATAAATAAAGATTCTGATTCTGGCTGCAGTGCCACGGTGCGCAGCGATGATTCTACCACAGGCCGTGCCGACGAATGTGGCCTTGGGATAGCTCCCGGTAGAACTTTCATTGGTAAAGATTCACACGAGGGCGCACAACAGGTCGTCACATAACTACCTGGTCCGGTTTGGAAACGTGGCTGCTGGTGTGGCCGAAGACTGCCGGGCGTGTTGCTGGCCAATCGTTTCAAAGACATCCCAATAGGTTTTGTAGTGAGTCCAACCGAATGGCGAGACGTTGCCTTGGGAGCAACGCTATTCATTAAATCGATGTAACACAACGCCACCCACACTTTGGGTGTTGAGTGCTCACCTGGCCACGCCACGACAGAACTGGACAAGGTTCCCTATCCCCGGCCCGGACTCCATGAGCCGGGTCCTGGACCGCGTGGCCAGAGGCTTCGTTTACCCCACCGTGGATCTTCATCGCCAGCAACACGAAGGGCCCCCGAGCCCCTTCACGGGGCCCCCCCCCCCCCGTTACGGCGGCCTGGGGCTGGGCCCGGCTCCGCCCCTCGCCCCGCCCACCTTCCAGACCTCTCCGGCTCTTTCCCAAAGGGCTCCCCGAGAGCTCCTCTAGACCACGTGACCGCCCAGCGGCCTCCCCCCGGTCCACCGGCGGGCCCCCCCCCCCCCCCCGCCCGATATCGTCCGGTCGCGCGTCGGCAGGTCAGCCGGCGTACCGTGCCCCAACGTGACCCTGGCTGGCCGACGCTCAACCCAGGCCCCGCCGGGGCCGGTGGTACTACGATCAGTGAGCGGGGCTGCACGTGATGGCAACACGTTACCCGCCGTGGCTTCGTAAGCCCGGCGCCACGCGGTGACGGTCGCAGTCACCGCAGATTCGCAGATATTCCCAATGGTTTCACGGATGTCCCCTTAGTTTAGTTTCACAGATGTCCAGGCGGTTTCACAGATTTAACACGTAGGCTTTCGTGACCAACATCGTCCACAATATATATTTTTTTATGCGCGCGCTGTGCCAGCCTTCATGGACGCTGCTAGTCGCCAACAGCGCGAGCACCGACAGCCATGCTAACTCTATACGGGGGGGGGGGGGATTTTTGTCTTTATCCACAGACGCCAAAGCCTCCTGCCGTGAGCAAGAGCATCTCGGATGTCTGGAGCAGGATGAGGGAGCCAGTTAAAAGGGTAAAAACCTATTCCTGTATCTTGTTACTGGCAAAGGAGGTCCCATAATGTAAATGCTCACCCCGAGCCCTCAATACTCTGATAGTGGCGCTGTTTTTGAGTTGTACGCCTTTTGGCGTCTTCTGGTCCAACACCAATGGAGACTAGGCTCTTAAGAAAAGCCGTCTCGGGTGTGGACCAATCAAATTCAAGGACAGTGCCAATATTATTATCAGAGTTGTCTTTTTTTTTGCATTTTGACTGCTTGTGTTGTGGTTATTGCAAACATGATGCCTTGAATAAAGGTGTCAGTTTTTTGTGCCAGTTAAAAGGGTAAAACCTATTCCTATACGGGGACATCTGTTAAACTCCTGGGACATCTGTGAAACTATTGGGACATCTGGGAAACTACTGGGACATCTGTGAAACTATGGGGACATCTGTGAAACTATTGGGACATCTGTGAAACTATTGGGACATCTGTGAAACTATGGGGACATCTGTGAAACTAATGGGATATATGTAAAACTATTGGGGCGTCTGTGAAACTACTGGGACATGTGTGAAACTACTGGGACATCTGTAAAACTACTGGGACATCTGTTAAACTATTGGGACATCTGTGAAACTATGGGGACATCTGTAAAACTACTGGGACATCTGTTAAACTATTGGGACTTCTGTGAAACTATGGGGACATCTGTGAAACTACTGGGACATATGTGAACCTATTGGGACATCTGTGAAACTATTGGGACATCTGTGAAACTACTAGTACATCTGTGAAACTATTGGGACATCTGTGAAACTATTGGGACATCTGTGAAACTACTGGGACATCTGTGAAACTATTGGGATATCTGTAAAACTACTGGGACATCTGTGAAACGATTGGGACATCTGTGAAACTATGGGGACATCTGTTAACCTACTGGGACATCTGTGAAACTACTGGGACATCTGTAAAACTACTGGGACATATGTGAACCTATTGGGACATCTGTGAAACTATTGGGACATCTGTGAAACTATTGGGACATCTGTGAAACAACTGGGACATCTGTTAAACTATTGGGACATCTGTTAAACTCCTGAGACATCTGTGAAACTATTGGGACATGGGTGAACTATTGGGACATCTGTTAAACTATTGGGACATCTGTGAAACTACTGGTACATCTGTGAAACTATTTGGACATCTGTGAAACTACTGGGACATCTGTTAAACTCCTGGGACATCTGTGAAACTATTGGGACATGGGTGAAACTATTGGGACATCTGTTAAACTATTGGGACATCTGTGAAACTATTGGTACATCTGTGAAACTATTGGGACATCTGTGAAACTATGGGGACATCTGTGAAACTAATGGGACATATGTGAAACTATTGGGGCGTCTGTGAAACTACTGGGACATGTGTGAAACTACTGGGACATCTGTAAAACTACTGGGACATCTGTTAAACTATTGGAACATCTGTGAAACTAATGGGACATCTGTGAAACTACTGGGACATCTGTAAAACTACTGGGACATATGTGAACCTATTGGGACATCTGTGAAACTATGGGGACATCTGTTAACCTACTGGGACATCTGTGAAACTACTGGGACATCTGTTAAACTACTGGGACATCTGTTAAACTATTGGGACATCTGTGAAACTATGGGGACATCTGTTAACCTACTGGGATAACTGTAAAACTACTGGGACATCTGTGAAACGATTGGGACATCTGTGAAACTATGGGGACATCTGTTAACCTACTTGGACATCTGTGAAACTACTGGGACATCTGTTAAACTACTGGGCCATGTGTTAAACTATTGGGACATCTGTGAAACTACTGGGACATCTGTAAAACTACTGGGACATATGTGAACCTATTGGGACATCTGTGAAACTATTGGGACATCTGTGAAACAACTGGGACATCTGTTAAACTTTTGGGACATCTGTTAAACTCCTGGGACATCTGTGAAACTATTGGGACATGGGTGAAACTATTGGGACATCTGTTAAACTATTGGGACATCTGTGAAACTATTGGTACATCTGTGAAACTATTGGGACATCTGTGAAACTATGGGGACATCTGTGAAACTAATGGGACATATGTGAAACTATTGGGGCGTCTGTGAAACTACTGGGACATGTGTGAAACTACTGGGACATCTGTAAAACTACTGGGACATCTGTTAAACTATTGGAACATCTGTGAAACTATTGGGACATCTGTGAAACTAAGGGGACATCTGTAAAACTACTGGGACATCTGTAAAACTACTGGGACATATGTGAACCTATTGGGACATCTGTGAAACTATGGGGACATCTGTTAACCTACTGCGACATCTGTGAAACTACTGGGACATCTGTTAAACTACTGGGACATCTGTTAAACTATTGGGACATCTGTGAAACTATGGGGACATCTGTTAACCTACTGGGATATCTGTAAAACTACTGGGACATCTGTGAAACGATTGGGACATCTGTGAAACTATGGGGACATCTGTTAACCTACTGGGACATCTGTGAAACTACTGGGACATCTGTTAAACTACTGGGACATCTGTTAAACTATTGGGACATGTGTGAAACTACTGGGACATCTGTAAAACTACTGGGACATCTGTTAAACTATTGGGACATCTGTGAAACTATGGGGACATCTGTGAAACTAATGGGACATCTGTGAAACTATTGGGACATCTGTGAAACTATTGGGACATCTGTGAAACTATGGGGACATCTGTGAAACTAATGGGACATATGTGAAACTATTGGGACATATGTGAAACTACTCGTACATCTGTGAAACTATTGGGACATCTGTGAAACTATGGGGACATCTGTGAAACTAATGGGACATATGTGAAACTATTGGGGCGTCTGTGAAACTACTGGGACATGTGTGAAACTACTGGGACATCTGTAAAACTACTGGGACATCTGTTAAACTATTGGGGCATCTGTGAAACTATGGGGACATCTGTGAAACTACTGGGACATCTGTAAAACTACTGGGACATCTGTTAAACTATTGGGACATCTGTGAAACTATGGGGACATCTGTGAAACTAATGGGACATATGTGAAACTATTGGGACATCTGTGAAACTACTAGTACATCTGTGAAACTATTGGGACATCTGTGAAACTATTGGGACATCTGTGAAACTACTGGTACATCTGTGAAACTATGGGGACATCTGTGAAACTATTGGGACATCTGGGAAACTATTGGGACATCTGTGAAACTGTGGGGACATCTGTGAAACTAATGGGACATCTGTGAAACTACTGGGACATCTGTAAATCTACTGGGACATATGTGAACCTATTGGGACATCTGTGAAACTATGGGGACATCTGTTAACCTACTGGGACATCTGTGAAACTACTGGGACATCTGTTAAAGTACTGGGACATCTGTTAACCTACTGGGACATCTGTGAAACTATTGGGACATCTGTGAAACTATGGGGACATCTGTGAAACTAATGGGACATCTGTGAAACTATTGGGACATCTGTGAAACTATTGGGACATCTGTGAAACTACTCGTACATCTGTGAAACTATTGGGACATCTGTGAAACTATGGGGACATCTGTGAAACTAATGGGACATATGTGAAACTATTGGGGCGTCTGTGAAACTATTGGGACATGTGTGAAACTACTGGGACATCTGTAAAACTACTGGGACATCTGTTAAACTATTGGGACATCTGTGAAACTATGGGGACATCTGTGAAACTACTGGGACATCTGTGAAACTACTGGGACATCTGTAAAACTACTGGGACATCTGTTAAACTATTGGGACATCTGTGAAACTATGGGGACATCTGTTAACCTACTGGGATAACTGTAAAACTACTGGGACATCTGTGAAACGATTGGGACATCTGTGAAACTATGGGGACATCTGTTAACCTACTTGGACATCTGTGAAACTACTGGGACATCTGTTAAACTACTGGGCCATGTGTTAAACTATTGGGACATCTGTGAAACTACTGGGACATCTGTAAAACTACTGGGACATATGTGAACCTATTGGGACATCTGTGAAACTATTGGGACATCTGTGAAACAACTGGGACATCTGTTAAACTTTTGGGACATCTGTTAAACTCCTGGGACATCTGTGAAACTATTGGGACATGGGTGAAACTATTGGGACATCTGTTAAACTATTGGGACATCTGTGAAACTATTGGTACATCTGTGAAACTATTGGGACATCTGTGAAACTATGGGGACATCTGTGAAACTAATGGGACATATGTGAAACTATTGGGGCGTCTGTGAAACTACTGGGACATGTGTGAAACTACTGGGACATCTGTAAAACTACTGGGACATCTGTTAAACTATTGGAACATCTGTGAAACTATTGGGACATCTGTGAAACTAAGGGGACATCTGTAAAACTACTGGGACATCTGTAAAACTACTGGGACATATGTGAACCTATTGGGACATCTGTGAAACTATGGGGACATCTGTTAACCTACTGCGACATCTGTGAAACTACTGGGACATCTGTTAAACTACTGGGACATCTGTTAAACTATTGGGACATCTGTGAAACTATGGGGACATCTGTTAACCTACTGGGATATCTGTAAAACTACTGGGACATCTGTGAAACGATTGGGACATCTGTGAAACTATGGGGACATCTGTTAACCTACTGGGACATCTGTGAAACTACTGGGACATCTGTTAAACTACTGGGACATCTGTTAAACTATTGGGACATGTGTGAAACTACTGGGACATCTGTAAAACTACTGGGACATCTGTTAAACTATTGGGACATCTGTGAAACTATGGGGACATCTGTGAAACTAATGGGACATCTGTGAAACTAATGGGACATATGTGAAACTATTGGGACATCTGTGAAACTACTCGTACATCTGTGAAACTATTGGGACATCTGTGAAACTATGGGGACATCTGTGAAACTAATGGGACATATGTGAAACTATTGGGGCGTCTGTGAAACTACTGGGACATGTGTGAAACTACTGGGACATCTGTAAAACTACTGGGACATCTGTTAAACTATTGGGGCATCTGTGAAACTATGGGGACATCTGTGAAACTACTGGGACATCTGTAAAACTACTGGGACATCTGTTAAACTATTGGGACATCTGTGAAACTATGGGGACATCTGTGAAACTAATGGGACATATGTGAAACTATTGGGACATCTGTGAAACTACTAGTACATCTGTGAAACTATTGGGACATCTGTGAAACTATTGGGACATCTGTGAAACTACTGGTACATCTGTGAAACTATGGGGACATCTGTGAAACTATTGGGACATCTGGGAAACTATTGGGACATCTGTGAAACTGTGGGGACATCTGTGAAACTAATGGGACATCTGTGAAACTACTGGGACATCTGTAAATCTACTGGGACATATGTGAACCTATTGGGACATCTGTGAAACTATGGGGACATCTGTTAACCTACTGGGACATCTGTGAAACTACTGGGACATCTGTTAAAGTACTGGGACATCTGTTAACCTACTGGGACATCTGTGAAACTATTGGGACATCTGTGAAACTATGGGGACATCTGTGAAACTAATGGGACATCTGTGAAACTATTGGGACATCTGTGAAACTATTGGGACATCTGTGAAACTACTCGTACATCTGTGAAACTATTGGGACATCTGTGAAACTATGGGGACATCTGTGAAACTAATGGGACATATGTGAAACTATTGGGGCGTCTGTGAAACTACTGGGACATGTGTGAAACTACTGGGACATCTGTAAAACTACTGGGACATCTGTTAAACTATTGGGACATCTGTGAAACTATGGGGACATCTGTGAAACTACTGGGACATCTGTGAAACTACTGGGACATCTGTAAAACTACTGGGACATCTGTTAAACTATTGGGACATCTGTGAAACTATGGGGACATCTGTGAAACTAATGGGACATATGTGAAACTATTGGGACATCTGTGAAACTACTAGTACATCTGTGAAACTATTGGGACATCTGTGAAACTATTGGGACATCTGTGAAACTATTGGGACATCTGTGAAACTACTGGTACATCTGTGAAACTATTGGGACATCTGTGAAACTGTGGGGACATCTGTGAAACTAATGGGACATCTGTGAAACTACTGGGACATCTGTAAAACTACTGGGACATATGTGAACCTATTGGGACATCTGTGAAACTATGGGGACATCTGTTAACCTACTGGGACATCTGTGAAACTACTGGGACATCTGTTAAACTATTGGGACATCTGTGAAACTATGGGGACATCTGTGAAACTAATGGGACATATGTGAAACTATTGGGACATCTGTGAAACTACTAGTACATCTGTGAAACTATTGGGACATCTGTGAAACTATTGGGACATCTGTGAAACTACTGGTACATCTGTGAAACTATGGGGACATCTGTGAAACTATTGGGACATCTGTGAAACTACTGGGACATCTGTTAAACTATTGGGACATCTGTGAAACTATGGGGACATCTGTGAAACTAATGGGACATATGTGAAACTATTGGGACATCTGTGAAACTACTAGTACATCTGTGAAACTATTGGGACATCTGTGAAACTATTGGGACATCTGTGAAACTACTGGTACATCTGTGAAACTATGGGGACATCTGTGAAACTACTGGGACATCTGTGAAACTATTGGGATATCTGTAAAACTACTGGGACATCTGTGAAACGATTGGGACATCTGTGAAACTATGGGGACATCTGTTAACCTACTGGGACATCTGTGAAACTACTGGGACATCTGTAAAACTACTGGGACATATGTGAACCTATTGGGACATCTGTGAAACTATTGGGACATCTGTGAAACTATTGGGACATCTGTGAAACAACTGGGACATCTGTTAAACTATTGGGACATCTGTTAAACTCCTGAGACATCTGTGAAACTATTGGGACATGGGTGAACTATTGGGACATCTGTTAAACTATTGGGACATCTGTGAAACTACTGGTACATCTGTGAAACTATTTGGACATCTGTGAAACTACTGGGACATCTGTTAAACTCCTGGGACATCTGTGAAACTATTGGGACATGGGTGAAACTATTGGGACATCTGTTAAACTATTGGGACATCTGTGAAACTATTGGTACATCTGTGAAACTATTGGGACATCTGTGAAACTATGGGGACATCTGTGAAACTAATGGGACATATGTGAAACTATTGGGGCGTCTGTGAAACTACTGGGACATGTGTGAAACTACTGGGACATCTGTAAAACTACTGGGACATCTGTTAAACTATTGGAACATCTGTGAAACTAATGGGACATCTGTGAAACTACTGGGACATCTGTAAAACTACTGGGACATATGTGAACCTATTGGGACATCTGTGAAACTATGGGGACATCTGTTAACCTACTGGGACATCTGTGAAACTACTGGGACATCTGTTAAACTACTGGGACATCTGTTAAACTATTGGGACATCTGTGAAACTATGGGGACATCTGTTAACCTACTGGGATAACTGTAAAACTACTGGGACATCTGTGAAACGATTGGGACATCTGTGAAACTATGGGGACATCTGTTAACCTACTTGGACATCTGTGAAACTACTGGGACATCTGTTAAACTACTGGGCCATGTGTTAAACTATTGGGACATCTGTGAAACTACTGGGACATCTGTAAAACTACTGGGACATATGTGAACCTATTGGGACATCTGTGAAACTATTGGGACATCTGTGAAACAACTGGGACATCTGTTAAACTTTTGGGACATCTGTTAAACTCCTGGGACATCTGTGAAACTATTGGGACATGGGTGAAACTATTGGGACATCTGTTAAACTATTGGGACATCTGTGAAACTATTGGTACATCTGTGAAACTATTGGGACATCTGTGAAACTATGGGGACATCTGTGAAACTAATGGGACATATGTGAAACTATTGGGGCGTCTGTGAAACTACTGGGACATGTGTGAAACTACTGGGACATCTGTAAAACTACTGGGACATCTGTTAAACTATTGGAACATCTGTGAAACTATTGGGACATCTGTGAAACTAAGGGGACATCTGTAAAACTACTGGGACATCTGTAAAACTACTGGGACATATGTGAACCTATTGGGACATCTGTGAAACTATGGGGACATCTGTTAACCTACTGCGACATCTGTGAAACTACTGGGACATCTGTTAAACTACTGGGACATCTGTTAAACTATTGGGACATCTGTGAAACTATGGGGACATCTGTTAACCTACTGGGATATCTGTAAAACTACTGGGACATCTGTGAAACGATTGGGACATCTGTGAAACTATGGGGACATCTGTTAACCTACTGGGACATCTGTGAAACTACTGGGACATCTGTTAAACTACTGGGACATCTGTTAAACTATTGGGACATGTGTGAAACTACTGGGACATCTGTAAAACTACTGGGACATCTGTTAAACTATTGGGACATCTGTGAAACTATGGGGACATCTGTGAAACTAATGGGACATCTGTGAAACTATTGGGACATCTGTGAAACTATTGGGACATCTGTGAAACTATGGGGACATCTGTGAAACTAATGGGACATATGTGAAACTATTGGGACATATGTGAAACTACTCGTACATCTGTGAAACTATTGGGACATCTGTGAAACTATGGGGACATCTGTGAAACTAATGGGACATATGTGAAACTATTGGGGCGTCTGTGAAACTACTGGGACATGTGTGAAACTACTGGGACATCTGTAAAACTACTGGGACATCTGTTAAACTATTGGGGCATCTGTGAAACTATGGGGACATCTGTGAAACTACTGGGACATCTGTAAAACTACTGGGACATCTGTTAAACTATTGGGACATCTGTGAAACTATGGGGACATCTGTGAAACTAATGGGACATATGTGAAACTATTGGGACATCTGTGAAACTACTAGTACATCTGTGAAACTATTGGGACATCTGTGAAACTATTGGGACATCTGTGAAACTACTGGTACATCTGTGAAACTATGGGGACATCTGTGAAACTATTGGGACATCTGGGAAACTATTGGGACATCTGTGAAACTGTGGGGACATCTGTGAAACTAATGGGACATCTGTGAAACTACTGGGACATCTGTAAATCTACTGGGACATATGTGAACCTATTGGGACATCTGTGAAACTATGGGGACATCTGTTAACCTACTGGGACATCTGTGAAACTACTGGGACATCTGTTAAAGTACTGGGACATCTGTTAACCTACTGGGACATCTGTGAAACTATTGGGACATCTGTGAAACTATGGGGACATCTGTGAAACTAATGGGACATCTGTGAAACTATTGGGACATCTGTGAAACTATTGGGACATCTGTGAAACTACTCGTACATCTGTGAAACTATTGGGACATCTGTGAAACTATGGGGACATCTGTGAAACTAATGGGACATATGTGAAACTATTGGGGCGTCTGTGAAACTATTGGGACATGTGTGAAACTACTGGGACATCTGTAAAACTACTGGGACATCTGTTAAACTATTGGGACATCTGTGAAACTATGGGGACATCTGTGAAACTACTGGGACATCTGTGAAACTACTGGGACATCTGTAAAACTACTGGGACATCTGTTAAACTATTGGGACATCTGTGAAACTATGGGGACATCTGTTAACCTACTGGGATAACTGTAAAACTACTGGGACATCTGTGAAACGATTGGGACATCTGTGAAACTATGGGGACATCTGTTAACCTACTTGGACATCTGTGAAACTACTGGGACATCTGTTAAACTACTGGGCCATGTGTTAAACTATTGGGACATCTGTGAAACTACTGGGACATCTGTAAAACTACTGGGACATATGTGAACCTATTGGGACATCTGTGAAACTATTGGGACATCTGTGAAACAACTGGGACATCTGTTAAACTTTTGGGACATCTGTTAAACTCCTGGGACATCTGTGAAACTATTGGGACATGGGTGAAACTATTGGGACATCTGTTAAACTATTGGGACATCTGTGAAACTATTGGTACATCTGTGAAACTATTGGGACATCTGTGAAACTATGGGGACATCTGTGAAACTAATGGGACATATGTGAAACTATTGGGGCGTCTGTGAAACTACTGGGACATGTGTGAAACTACTGGGACATCTGTAAAACTACTGGGACATCTGTTAAACTATTGGAACATCTGTGAAACTATTGGGACATCTGTGAAACTAAGGGGACATCTGTAAAACTACTGGGACATCTGTAAAACTACTGGGACATATGTGAACCTATTGGGACATCTGTGAAACTATGGGGACATCTGTTAACCTACTGCGACATCTGTGAAACTACTGGGACATCTGTTAAACTACTGGGACATCTGTTAAACTATTGGGACATCTGTGAAACTATGGGGACATCTGTTAACCTACTGGGATATCTGTAAAACTACTGGGACATCTGTGAAACGATTGGGACATCTGTGAAACTATGGGGACATCTGTTAACCTACTGGGACATCTGTGAAACTACTGGGACATCTGTTAAACTACTGGGACATCTGTTAAACTATTGGGACATGTGTGAAACTACTGGGACATCTGTAAAACTACTGGGACATCTGTTAAACTATTGGGACATCTGTGAAACTATGGGGACATCTGTGAAACTAATGGGACATCTGTGAAACTATTGGGACATCTGTGAAACTATTGGGACATCTGTGAAACTATGGGGACATCTGTGAAACTAATGGGACATATGTGAAACTATTGGGACATCTGTGAAACTACTCGTACATCTGTGAAACTATTGGGACATCTGTGAAACTATGGGGACATCTGTGAAACTAATGGGACATATGTGAAACTATTGGGGCGTCTGTGAAACTACTGGGACATGTGTGAAACTACTGGGACATCTGTAAAACTACTGGGACATCTGTTAAACTATTGGGGCATCTGTGAAACTATGGGGACATCTGTGAAACTACTGGGACATCTGTAAAACTACTGGGACATCTGTTAAACTATTGGGACATCTGTGAAACTATGGGGACATCTGTGAAACTAATGGGACATATGTGAAACTATTGGGACATCTGTGAAACTACTAGTACATCTGTGAAACTATTGGGACATCTGTGAAACTATTGGGACATCTGTGAAACTACTGGTACATCTGTGAAACTATGGGGACATCTGTGAAACTATTGGGACATCTGGGAAACTATTGGGACATCTGTGAAACTGTGGGGACATCTGTGAAACTAATGGGACATCTGTGAAACTACTGGGACATCTGTAAATCTACTGGGACATATGTGAACCTATTGGGACATCTGTGAAACTATGGGGACATCTGTTAACCTACTGGGACATCTGTGAAACTACTGGGACATCTGTTAAAGTACTGGGACATCTGTTAACCTACTGGGACATCTGTGAAACTATTGGGACATCTGTGAAACTATGGGGACATCTGTGAAACTAATGGGACATCTGTGAAACTATTGGGACATCTGTGAAACTATTGGGACATCTGTGAAACTACTCGTACATCTGTGAAACTATTGGGACATCTGTGAAACTATGGGGACATCTGTGAAACTAATGGGACATATGTGAAACTATTGGGGCGTCTGTGAAACTACTGGGACATGTGTGAAACTACTGGGACATCTGTAAAACTACTGGGACATCTGTTAAACTATTGGGACATCTGTGAAACTATGGGGACATCTGTGAAACTACTGGGACATCTGTGAAACTACTGGGACATCTGTAAAACTACTGGGACATCTGTTAAACTATTGGGACATCTGTGAAACTATGGGGACATCTGTGAAACTAATGGGACATATGTGAAACTATTGGGACATCTGTGAAACTACTAGTACATCTGTGAAACTATTGGGACATCTGTGAAACTATTGGGACATCTGTGAAACTATTGGGACATCTGTGAAACTACTGGTACATCTGTGAAACTATTGGGACATCTGTGAAACTGTGGGGACATCTGTGAAACTAATGGGACATCTGTGAAACTACTGGGACATCTGTAAAACTACTGGGACATATGTGAACCTATTGGGACATCTGTGAAACTATGGGGACATCTGTTAACCTACTGGGACATCTGTGAAACTACTGGGACATCTGTTAAACTATTGGGACATCTGTGAAACTATGGGGACATCTGTGAAACTAATGGGACATATGTGAAACTATTGGGACATCTGTGAAACTACTAGTACATCTGTGAAACTATTGGGACATCTGTGAAACTATTGGGACATCTGTGAAACTACTGGTACATCTGTGAAACTATGGGGACATCTGTGAAACTATTGGGACATCTGTGAAACTACTGGGACATCTGTTAAACTATTGGGACATCTGTGAAACTATGGGGACATCTGTGAAACTAATGGGACATATGTGAAACTATTGGGACATCTGTGAAACTACTAGTACATCTGTGAAACTATTGGGACATCTGTGAAACTATTGGGACATCTGTGAAACTACTGGTACATCTGTGAAACTATGGGGACATCTGTGAAACTATTGGGACATCTGGGAAACTATTGGGACATCTGTGAAACTGTGGGGACATCTGTGAAACTAATGGGACATCTGTGAAACTACTGGGACATCTGTAAATCTACTGGGACATATGTGAACCTATTGGGACATCTGTGAAACTATGGGGACATCTGTTAACCTACTGGGACATCTGTGAAACTACTGGGACATCTGTTAAAGTACTGGGACATCTGTTAACCTACTGGGACATCTGTGAAACTATTGGGACATCTGTGAAACTATGGGGACATCTGTGAAACTAATGGGACATCTGTGAAACTATTGGGACATCTGTGAAACTATTGGGACATCTGTGAAGCTATGGGGACATCTGTGAAACTAATGGGACTTATGTGAAATTATTGGGACATCTGTGAAACTACTGGGACATCTGTTAAAGTACTGGGACATCTGTTAACCTACTGGGACATCTGTGAAACTATTGGGACATCTGTGAAACTATGGGGACATCTGTGAAACTAATGGGACATCTGTGAAACTATTGGAACATCTGTGAAACTATTGGGACATCTGTGAAACTAAGGGGACATCTGTAAAACTACTGGGACATCTGTAAAACTACTGGGACATATGTGAACCTATTGGGACATCTGTGAAACTATGGGGACATCTGTTAACCTACTGCGACATCTGTGAAACTACTGGGACATCTGTTAAACTACTGGGACATCTGTTAAACTATTGGGACATCTGTGAAACTATGGGGACATCTGTTAACCTACTGGGATATCTGTAAAACTACTGGGACATCTGTGAAACGATTGGGACATCTGTGAAACTATGGGGACATCTGTTAACCTACTGGGACATCTGTGAAACTACTGGGACATCTGTTAAACTACTGGGACATCTGTTAAACTATTGGGACATGTGTGAAACTACTGGGACATCTGTAAAACTACTGGGACATCTGTTAAACTATTGGGACATCTGTGAAACTATGGGGACATCTGTGAAACTAATGGGACATCTGTGAAACTATTGGGACATCTGTGAAACTATTGGGACATCTGTGAAACTATGGGGACATCTGTGAAACTAATGGGACATATGTGAAACTATTGGGACATCTGTGAAACTACTCGTACATCTGTGAAACTATTGGGACATCTGTGAAACTATGGGGACATCTGTGAAACTAATGGGACATATGTGAAACTATTGGGGCGTCTGTGAAACTACTGGGACATGTGTGAAACTACTGGGACATCTGTAAAACTACTGGGACATCTGTTAAACTATTGGGGCATCTGTGAAACTATGGGGACATCTGTGAAACTACTGGGACATCTGTAAAACTACTGGGACATCTGTTAAACTATTGGGACATCTGTGAAACTATGGGGACATCTGTGAAACTAATGGGACATATGTGAAACTATTGGGACATCTGTGAAACTACTAGTACATCTGTGAAACTATTGGGACATCTGTGAAACTATTGGGACATCTGTGAAACTACTGGTACATCTGTGAAACTATGGGGACATCTGTGAAACTATTGGGACATCTGGGAAACTATTGGGACATCTGTGAAACTGTGGGGACATCTGTGAAACTAATGGGACATCTGTGAAACTACTGGGACATCTGTAAATCTACTGGGACATATGTGAACCTATTGGGACATCTGTGAAACTATGGGGACATCTGTTAACCTACTGGGACATCTGTGAAACTACTGGGACATCTGTTAAAGTACTGGGACATCTGTTAACCTACTGGGACATCTGTGAAACTATTGGGACATCTGTGAAACTATGGGGACATCTGTGAAACTAATGGGACATCTGTGAAACTATTGGGACATCTGTGAAACTATTGGGACATCTGTGAAACTACTCGTACATCTGTGAAACTATTGGGACATCTGTGAAACTATGGGGACATCTGTGAAACTAATGGGACATATGTGAAACTATTGGGGCGTCTGTGAAACTACTGGGACATGTGTGAAACTACTGGGACATCTGTAAAACTACTGGGACATCTGTTAAACTATTGGGACATCTGTGAAACTATGGGGACATCTGTGAAACTACTGGGACATCTGTGAAACTACTGGGACATCTGTAAAACTACTGGGACATCTGTTAAACTATTGGGACATCTGTGAAACTATGGGGACATCTGTGAAACTAATGGGACATATGTGAATCTATTGGGACATCTGTGAAACTACTAGTACATCTGTGAAACTATTGGGACATCTGTGAAACTATTGGGACATCTGTGAAACTATTGGGACATCTGTGAAACTACTGGTACATCTGTGAAACTATTGGGACATCTGTGAAACTGTGGGGACATCTGTGAAACTAATGGGACATCTGTGAAACTACTGGGACATCTGTAAAACTACTGGGACATATGTGAACCTATTGGGACATCTGTGAAACTATGGGGACATCTGTTAACCTACTGGGACATCTGTGAAACTACTGGGACATCTGTTAAACTATTGGGACATCTGTGAAACTATGGGGACATCTGTGAAACTAATGGGACATATGTGAAACTATTGGGACATCTGTGAAACTACTAGTACATCTGTGAAACTATTGGGACATCTGTGAAACTATTGGGACATCTGTGAAACTACTGGTACATCTGTGAAACTATGGGGACATCTGTGAAACTATTGGGACATCTGTGAAACTACTGGGACATCTGTTAAACTATTGGGACATCTGTGAAACTATGGGGACATCTGTGAAACTAATGGGACATATGTGAAACTATTGGGACATCTGTGAAACTACTAGTACATCTGTGAAACTATTGGGACATCTGTGAAACTATTGGGACATCTGTGAAACTACTGGTACATCTGTGAAACTATGGGGACATCTGTGAAACTATTGGGACATCTGGGAAACTATTGGGACATCTGTGAAACTGTGGGGACATCTGTGAAACTAATGGGACATCTGTGAAACTACTGGGACATCTGTAAATCTACTGGGACATATGTGAACCTATTGGGACATCTGTGAAACTATGGGGACATCTGTTAACCTACTGGGACATCTGTGAAACTACTGGGACATCTGTTAAAGTACTGGGACATCTGTTAACCTACTGGGACATCTGTGAAACTATTGGGACATCTGTGAAACTATGGGGACATCTGTGAAACTAATGGGACATCTGTGAAACTATTGGAACATCTGTGAAACTATTGGGACATCTGTGAAACTAAGGGGACATCTGTAAAACTACTGGGACATCTGTAAAACTACTGGGACATATGTGAACCTATTGGGACATCTGTGAAACTATGGGGACATCTGTTAACCTACTGCGACATCTGTGAAACTACTGGGACATCTGTTAAACTACTGGGACATCTGTTAAACTATTGGGACATCTGTGAAACTATGGGGACATCTGTTAACCTACTGGGATATCTGTAAAACTACTGGGACATCTGTGAAACGATTGGGACATCTGTGAAACTATGGGGACATCTGTTAACCTACTGGGACATCTGTGAAACTACTGGGACATCTGTTAAACTACTGGGACATCTGTTAAACTATTGGGACATGTGTGAAACTACTGGGACATCTGTAAAACTACTGGGACATCTGTTAAACTATTGGGACATCTGTGAAACTATGGGGACATCTGTGAAACTAATGGGACATCTGTGAAACTATTGGGACATCTGTGAAACTATTGGGACATCTGTGAAACTATGGGGACATCTGTGAAACTAATGGGACATATGTGAAACTATTGGGACATCTGTGAAACTACTCGTACATCTGTGAAACTATTGGGACATCTGTGAAACTATGGGGACATCTGTGAAACTAATGGGACATATGTGAAACTATTGGGGCGTCTGTGAAACTACTGGGACATGTGTGAAACTACTGGGACATCTGTAAAACTACTGGGACATCTGTTAAACTATTGGGGCATCTGTGAAACTATGGGTACATCTGTGAAACTAATGGGACATATGTGAAACTATTGGGGCGTCTGTGAAACTACTGGGACATGTGTGAAACTACTGGGACATCTGTAAAACTACTGGGACATCTGTTAAACTATTGGGACATCTGTGAAACTATGGGGACATCTGTGAAACTACTGGGACATCTGTAAAACTACTGGGACATCTGTTAAACTATTGGGACATCTGTGAAACTATGGGGACATCTGTGAAACTAATGGGACATATGTGAAACTATTGGGACATCTGTGAAACTACTAGTACATCTGTGAAACTATTGGGACATCTGTGAAACTATTGGGACATCTGTGAAACTATTGGGACATCTGTGAAACTATTGGGACATCTGTGAAACTACTGGTACATCTGTGAAACTATGGGGACATCTGTGAAACTATTGGGACATCTGGGAAACTATTGGGACATCTGTGAAACTGTGGGGACATCTGTGAAACTAATGGGACATCTGTGAAACTACTGGGACATCTGTAAATCTACTGGGACATATGTGAACCTATTGGGACATCTGTGAAACTATGGGGACATCTGTTAACCTACTGGGACATCTGTGAAACTACTGGGACATCTGTTAAAGTACTGGGACATCTGTTAACCTACTGGGACATCTGTGAAACTATTGGGACATCTGTGAAACTATGGGGACATCTGTGAAACTAATGGGACATCTGTGAAACTATTGGGACATCTGTGAAACTATTGGGACATCTGTGAAACTACTCGTACATCTGTGAAACTATTGGGACATCTGTGAAACTATGGGGACATCTGTGAAACTAATGGGACATATGTGAAACTATTGGGGCGTCTGTGAAACTACTGGGACATGTGTGAAACTACTGGGACATCTGTAAAACTACTGGGACATCTGTTAAACTATTGGGACATCTGTGAAACTATGGGGACATCTGTGAAACTACTGGGACATCTGTGAAACTACTGGGACATCTGTAAAACTACTGGGACATCTGTTAAACTATTGGGACATCTGTGAAACTATGGGGACATCTGTGAAACTAATGGGACATATGTGAATCTATTGGGACATCTGTGAAACTACTAGTACATCTGTGAAACTATTGGGACATCTGTGAAACTATTGGGACATCTGTGAAACTATTGGGACATCTGTGAAACTACTGGTACATCTGTGAAACTATTGGGACATCTGTGAAACTGTGGGGACATCTGTGAAACTAATGGGACATCTGTGAAACTACTGGGACATCTGTAAAACTACTGGGACATATGTGAACCTATTGGGACATCTGTGAAACTATGGGGACATCTGTTAACCTACTGGGACATCTGTGAAACTACTGGGACATCTGTTAAACTATTGGGACATCTGTGAAACTATGGGGACATCTGTGAAACTAATGGGACATATGTGAAACTATTGGGACATCTGTGAAACTACTAGTACATCTGTGAAACTATTGGGACATCTGTGAAACTATTGGGACATCTGTGAAACTACTGGTACATCTGTGAAACTATGGGGACATCTGTGAAACTATTGGGACATCTGTGAAACTACTGGGACATCTGTTAAACTATTGGGACATCTGTGAAACTATGGGGACATCTGTGAAACTAATGGGACATATGTGAAACTATTGGGACATCTGTGAAACTACTAGTACATCTGTGAAACTATTGGGACATCTGTGAAACTATTGGGACATCTGTGAAACTACTGGTACATCTGTGAAACTATGGGGACATCTGTGAAACTATTGGGACATCTGGGAAACTATTGGGACATCTGTGAAACTGTGGGGACATCTGTGAAACTAATGGGACATCTGTGAAACTACTGGGACATCTGTAAATCTACTGGGACATATGTGAACCTATTGGGACATCTGTGAAACTATGGGGACATCTGTTAACCTACTGGGACATCTGTGAAACTACTGGGACATCTGTTAAAGTACTGGGACATCTGTTAACCTACTGGGACATCTGTGAAACTATTGGGACATCTGTGAAACTATGGGGACATCTGTGAAACTAATGGGACATCTGTGAAACTATTGGGACATCTGTGAAACTATTGGGACATCTGTGAAGCTATGGGGACATCTGTGAAACTAATGGGACATATGTGAAATTATTGGGACATCTGTGAAACTACTCGTACATCTGTGAAACTATTGGGACATCTGTGAAACTATGGGGACATCTGTGAAACTAATGGGACATATGTGAAACTATTGGGGCGTCTGTGAAACTACTGGGACATGTGTGAAACTACTGGGACATCTGTAAAACTACTGGGACATCTGTTAAACTATTGGGACATCTGTGAAACTGTGGGGACATCTGTGAAACTAATGGGACATCTGTGAAACTACTGGGACATCTGTAAATCTACTGGGACATATGTGAACCTATTGGGACATCTGTGAAACTATGGGGACATCTGTTAACCTACTGGGACATCTGTGAAACTACTGGGACATCTGTTAAAGTACTGGGACATCTGTTAACCTACTGGGACATCTGTGAAACTATTGGGACATCTGTGAAACTATGGGGACATCTGTGAAACTAATGGGACATCTGTGAAACTATTGGGACATCTGTGAAACTATTGGGACATCTGTGAAACTACTCGTACATCTGTGAAACTATTGGGACATCTGTGAAACTATGGGGACATCTGTGAAACTAATGGGACATATGTGAAACTATTGGGGCGTCTGTGAAACTACTGGGACATGTGTGAAACTACTGGGACATCTGTAAAACTACTGGGACATCTGTTAAACTATTGGGACATCTGTGAAACTATGGGGACATCAGTGAAACTACTGGGACATCTGTGAAACTACTGGGACATCTGTAAAACTACTGGGACATCTGTTAAACTATTGGGACATCTGTGAAACTATGGGGACATCTGTGAAACTAATGGGACATATGTGAAACTATTGGGACATCTGTGAAACTACTAGTACATCTGTGAAACTATTGGGACATCTGTGAAACTATTGGGACATCTGTGAAACTATTGGGACATCTGTGAAACTACTGGTACATCTGTGAAACTATTGGGACATCTGTGAAACTGTGGGGACATCTGTGAAACTAATGGGACATCTGTGAAACTACTGGGACATCTGTAAAACTACTGGGACATATGTGAACCTATTGGGACATCTGTGAAACTATGGGGACATCTGTTAACCTACTGGGACATCTGTGAAACTACTGGGACATCTGTTAAACTATTGGGACATCTGTGAAACTATGGGGACATCTGTGAAACTAATGGGACATATGTGAAACTATTGGGACATCTGTGAAACTACTAGTACATCTGTGAAACTATTGGGACATCTGTGAAACTATTGGGACATCTGTGAAACTACTGGTACATCTGTGAAACTATGGGGACATCTGTGAAACTATTGGGACATCTGTGAAACTACTGGGACATCTGTTAAACTATTGGGACATCTGTGAAACTATGGGGACATCTGTGAAACTAATGGGACATATGTGAAACTATTGGGACATCTGTGAAACTACTAGTACATCTGTGAAACTATTGGGACATCTGTGAAACTATTGGGACATCTGTGAAACTACTGGTACATCTGTGAAACTATGGGGACATCTGTGAAACTATTGGGACATCTGGGAAACTATTGGGACATCTGTGAAACTGTGGGGACATCTGTGAAACTAATGGGACATCTGTGAAACTACTGGGACATCTGTAAATCTACTGGGACATATGTGAACCTATTGGGACATCTGTGAAACTATGGGGACATCTGTTAACCTACTGGGACATCTGTGAAACTACTGGGACATCTGTTAAAGTACTGGGACATCTGTTAACCTACTGGGACATCTGTGAAACTATTGGGACATCTGTGAAACTATGGGGACATCTGTGAAACTAATGGGACATCTGTGAAACTATTGGGACATCTGTGAAACTATTGGGACATCTGTGAAGCTATGGGGACATCTGTGAAACTAATGGGACATATGTGAAATTATTGGGACATCTGTGAAACTACTCGTACATCTGTGAAACTATTGGGACATCTGTGAAACTATGGGGACATCTGTGAAACTAATGGGACATATGTGAAACTATTGGGGCGTCTGTGAAACTACTGGGACATGTGTGAAACTACTGGGACATCTGTAAAACTACTGGGACATCTGTTAAACTATTGGGACATCTGTGAAACTATGGGGACATCTGTGAAACTACTGGGACATCTGTAAAACTACTGGGACATCTGTTAAACTATTGGGACATCTGTGAAACTAATGGGACATATGTGAAACTATTGGGACATCTGTGAAACTACTAGTACATCTGTGAAACTATTGGGACATCTGTGAAACTATTGGGACATCTGTGAAACTATTGGGACATCTGTGAAACTACTGGTACATCTGTGAAACTATGGGGACATCTGTGAAACTATTGGGACATCTGTGAAACTGTGGGGACATCTGTGAAACTAATGGGACATCTGTGAAACTACTGGGACATCTGTAAAACTACTGGGACATATGTGAACCTATTGGGACATCTGTGAAACTATGGGGACATCTGTTAACCTACTGGGACATCTGTGAAACTACTGGGACATCTGTTAAACTATTGGGACATCTGTGAAACTATGGGGACATCTGTGAAACTAATGGGACATATGTGAAACTATTGGGACATCTGTGATACTATTGGGACATCTGTGAAACTACTGGTACATCTGTGAAACTATGGGGACATCTGTGAAACTATTGGGACATCTGTAAAACTACTGGGACATCTGTTAAACTATTGGGACATCTGTGAAACTAATGGGACATATGTGAAACTATTGGGACATCTGTGAAACTACTGGTACATCTGTGAAACTATGGGGACATCTGTGAAACTATTGGGACATCTGGGAAACTATTGGGACATCTGTAAAACTATGGGGACATCTGTGAAACTAATGGGACATCTGTGAAACTACTGGGACATCTGTAAAACTACTGGGACATATGTGAACCTATTGGGACATCTGTGAAACTATGGGGACATCTGTTAACCTACTGGGACATCTGTTAAACTATTGGGACATCTGTGAAACTATGGGGACATCTGTTAAACTATTGGGACATCTGTGAAACTATGGGGACATCTGTTAACCTACTGGGATATCTGTAAAACTACTGGGACATCTGTGAAACGATTGGGACATCTGTGGAACTATGGGGACATCTGTTAACCTACTGGGACATCTGTGAAACTACTGGGACATCTGTTAAACTACTGGGACATCTGTTAAACTATTGGGACATGTGTGAAACTACTGGGACATCTGTAAAACTACTGGGACATCTGTTAAACTATTGGGACATCTGTGAAACTATGGGGACATCTGTGAAACTAATGGGACATCTGTCAAACTATTGGGACATCTGTGAAACTATTGGGACATCTGTGAAACTATGGGGACATCTGTGAAATTAATGGGACATATGTGAAACTATTGGGACATCTGTGAAACTACTCGTACATCTGTGAAACTATTGGGACATGTGTGAAACTATGGGGACATCTGTGAAACTAATGGGACATATGTGAAACTATTGGAACATCTGTGAAACTACTAGTACATCTGTGAAACTATTGGGACATCTGTGAAACTATTGGGACATCTGTGAAACTACTGGTACATCTGTGAAACTATGGGGACATCTGTGAAACTATTGGGACATCTGTGAAACTGTGGGGACATCTGTGAAACTAATGGGACATCTGTGAAACTACTGGGACATCTGTAAAACTACTGGGACATATGTGAACCTATTGGGACATCTGTGAAACTATGGAGACATCTGTTAACCTACTGGGACATCTGTGAAACTACTGGGACATCTGTTAAACTATTGGGACATCTGTGAAACTAATGGGACATCTGTGAAACTAATGGGACATCTGTGAAACTATTGGGACATCTGTGAAACTATGGGGACATCTGTTAACCTACTTTGACATCTGTGAAACTAATGGGACATATGTGAAACTATTGGGGCGTCTGTGAAACTACTGGGACATCTTTGAAACTACTGGGACATCTGTAAAACTACTGGGACATATGTGAACCTATTGGGACATCTGTGAAACTAATGGGACATCTGTGAAACTATTGGGACATCTGTGAAACTATGGGGACATCTGTAAAAATAATGGGACATATGTGAAACTATTGGGGCGTCTGTGAAACTACTGGTACATGTGTGAAACTACTGGGACATCTCTAAAACTACTGGGACATCTGTTAAACTATTGGGACATCTGTGAAACTATGGGGACATCTGTGAAACTAATGGGACATATGTGAAACTATTGGGACATCTGTGAAACTAATGGGACATCTGTGAAACTAATGGGACGTATGTGAAACTATTGGGACATCTGTGAAACTATTGGGACATCTGTGAAACTATGGGGACATCTGTGAAACTAATGGGACATCTGTGAAACTAATGGGACATATGTGAAACTATTGGGACATCTGTGAAACTATTGGGACATCTGTGAAACTACTGGTACATCTGTGAAACTATGGAGACATCTGTTAACCTATTGGGATATCTGTAAAACTACTGGGACATCTGTGAAACTATTGGGACATCTGTGAAACTATGGGGACATCTGTTAACCTACTGGAACATCTGTGAAACTACTGGGACATCTGTTAAACTACTGGGACATCTGTTAAACTATTGGGACATCTGTGAAACTATGGGGGCATCTGTGAAACTATGGGGACATCTGTTAACCTACTGGGATATCTGTAAAACTACTGGGACATCTATGAAACTATTGGGACATCTGTGAAACTACGGGGACATCTGTTAACATACTTGGACATCTGTGAAACTAATGGGACATATGTGAAACTATTGGGGCGTCTGTGAAACTACTGGGACTTCTTTGAAACTACTGGGACATCTGTAAAACTACTGGGACATATGTGAACCTATTGGGACATCTGTGAAACTATTGGGACATCTGTGAAACTATTGGGACATCTGTGAAACAACTGGGACATCTGTTAAACTATTGGGACATCTGTTAAACTCCTGGGACATCTGTGAAACTATTGGGACATGGGTGAAACTATTGGGACATCTGTAAAACTACTGGGACATCTGTTAAACTATTGGACATCTGTGAAACTATTGGGACATCTGTGAAACTAATGGGACATCTGTGAAACTATTGGGACATCTGTGAAACTATGGGGACATCTGTAAAAATAATGGGACATATGTGAAACTATTGGGGCGTCTGTGAAACTACTGGTACATGTGTGAAACTACTGGGACATCTCTAAAACTACTGGGACATCTGTTAAACTCTTGGGACATCTGTGAAACTATGGGGACATCTGTGAAACTAATGGGACATATGTGAAAATATTGGGACATCTGTGAAACTATTGGGACATCTGTGAAACTAATGGGACGTATGTGAAACTATTGGGACATCTTTGAAACTATTGGGACATCTGTGAAGCTATGGGGACATCTGTGAAACTAATGGGACATATGTGAAACTATTGGGGCGTCTGTGAAACTACTGGGAAATGTGTGAAACTACTGGGACATCTGTAAAACTACTGGGACATCTGTTAAACTATTGGACATCTGTGAAACTATTGGGACATCTGTGAAACTAATGGGACATCTGTGAAACTAATGGGACATCTGTGAAACTAATGGGACATCTGTGAAACTATTGGGACATCTGTGAAACTATGGGAACATCTGTAAAAATAATGGGACATATGTGAAACTATTGGGGCGTCTGTGAAACTACTGGTACATGTGTGAAACTACTGGGACATCTCTAACACTACTGGGACATCTGTTAAGCTATTGGGACATCTGTGAAACTATGGGGACATCTGTGAAACTAATGGGACATATGTGAAACTATTGGGACATCTGTGAAACTATTGGGACATCTGTGAAACTATGGGGACATCTGTGAAACTAATGGGACATATGTGAAACTATTGGGACATCTGTGAAACTAATGGGACATATGTGAAACTATTGGGACATATGTGAAACTATTGGGACATCTGTGAAACTACTGGGACATCTGTAAAACTACTGGGACATCTGTTAAACTATTGGGACATCTGTGAAACTATGGGGACATCTGTGAAACTAATGGGACATCTGTCAAACTATTGGGACATCTGTGAAACTATTGGGACATCTGTGAAACTATGGGGACATCTGTGAAATTAATGGGACATATGTGAAACTATTGGGACATCTGTGAAACTACTCGTACATCTGTGAAACTATTGGGACATGTGTGAAACTATGGGGACATCTGTGAAACTAATGGGACATATGTGAAACTATTGGAACATCTGTGAAACTACTAGTACATCTGTGAAACTATTGGGACATCTGTGAAACTATTGGGACATCTGTGAAACTACTGGTACATCTGTGAAACTATGGGGACATCTGTGAAACTATTGGGACATCTGTAAAACTGTGGGGACATCTGTGAAACTAATGGGACATCTGTGAAACTACTGGGACATCTGTAAAACTACTGGGACATATGTGAACCTATTGGGACATCTGTGAAACTATGGGGACATCTGTTAACCTACTGGGACATCTGTGAAACTACTGGGACATCTGTTAAACTATTGGGACATCTGTGAAACTAATGGGACATCTGTGAAACTAATGGGACATCTGTGAAACTATTGGGACATCTGTGAAACTATGGGGACATCTGTTAACCTACTTTGACATCTGTGAAACTAATGGGACATATGTGAAACTATTGGGGCGTCTGTGAAACTACTGGGACATCTTTGAAACTACTGGGACATCTGTAAAACTACTGGGACATATGTGAACCTATTGGGACATCTGTGAAACTATTGGGACATCTGTGAAACTATTGGGACATCTGTGAAACAACTGGGACATCTGTTAAACTATTGGGACATCTGTTAAACTCCTGGGACATCTGTGAAACTATTGGGACATGGGTGAAACTATTGAGACATCTGTAAAACTACTGGGACATCTGTTAAACTATTGGACATCTGTGAAACTATTGGGACATCTGTGAAACTAATGGGACATCTGTGAAACTATTGGGACATCTGTGAAACTATGGGGACATCTGTAAAAATAATGGGACATATGTGAAACTATTGGGGCGTCTGTGAAACTACTGGTACATGTGTGAAACTACTGGGACATCTCTAAAACTACTGGGACATCTGTTAAACTATTGGGACATCTGTGAAACTATGGGGACATCTGTGAAACTAATGGGACATATGTGAAACTATTGGGACATCTGTGAAACTAATGGGACATCTGTGAAACTAATGGGACGTATGTGAAACTATTGGGACATCTGTGAAACTATTGGGACATCTGTGAAACTATGGGGACATCTGTGAAACTAATGGGACATCTGTGAAACTAATGGGACATATGTGAAACTATTGGGACATCTGTGAAACTATTGGGACATCTGTGAAACTACTGGTACATCTGTGAAACTATGGAGACATCTGTTAACCTATTGGGATATCTGTAAAACTACTGGGACATCTGTGAAACTATTGGGACATCTGTGAAACTATGGGGACATCTGTTAACCTACTGGAACATCTGTGAAACTACTGGGACATCTGTTAAACTACTGGGACATCTGTTAAACTATTGGGACATCTGTGAAACTATGGGGGCATCTGTGAAACTATGGGGACATCTGTTAACCTACTGGGATATCTGTAAAACTACTGGGACATCTATGAAACTATTGGGACATCTGTGAAACTACGGGGACATCTGTTAACATACTTGGACATCTGTGAAACTAATGGGACATATGTGAAACTATTGGGGCGTCTGTGAAACTACTGGGACTTCTTTGAAACTACTGGGACATCTGTAAAACTACTGGGACATATGTGAACCTATTGGGACATCTGTGAAACTATTGGGACATCTGTGAAACTATTGGGACATCTGTGAAACAACTGGGACATCTGTTAAACTATTGGGACATCTGTTAAACTCCTGGGACATCTGTGAAACTATTGGGACATGGGTGAAACTATTGGGACATCTGTAAAACTACTGGGACATCTGTTAAACTATTGGACATCTGTGAAACTATTGGGACATCTGTGAAACTAATGGGAAATCTGTGAAACTATTGGGACATCTGTGAAACTATGGGGACATCTGTAAAAATAATGGGACATATGTGAAACTATTGGGGCGTCTGTGAAACTACTGGTACATGTGTGAAACTACTGGGACATCTCTAAAACTACTGGGACATCTGTTAAACTATTGGACATCTGTGAAACTATTGGGACATCTGTGAAACTAATGGGACATCTGTGAAACTATGGGGACATCTGTGAAACTAATGGGACATATGTGAAACTATTGGGACATCTGTGAAACTACTAGTACATCTGTGAAACTATTGGGACATCTGTGAAACTATTGGGACATCTGTGAAACTACTGGTACATCTGTGAAACTATGGGGACATCTGTGAAACTATTGGGACATCTGGGAAACTATTGGGACATCTGTGAAACTGTGGGGACATCTGTGAAACTAATGGGACATCTGTGAAACTACTGGGACATCTGTAAATCTACTGGGACATATGTGAACCTATTGGGACATCTGTGAAACTATGGGGACATCTGTTAACCTACTGGGACATCTGTGAAACTACTGGGACATCTGTTAAAGTACTGGGACATCTGTTAACCTACTGGGACATCTGTGAAACTATTGGGACATCTGTGAAACTATGGGGACATCTGTGAAACTAATGGGACATCTGTGAAACTATTGGGACATCTGTGAAACTATTGGGACATCTGTGAAGCTATGGGGACATCTGTGAAACTAATGGGACATATGTGAAATTATTGGGACATCTGTGAAACTACTCGTACATCTGTGAAACTATTGGGACATCTGTGAAACTATGGGGACATCTGTGAAACTAATGGGACATATGTGAAACTATTGGGGCGTCTGTGAAACTACTGGGACATGTGTGAAACTACTGGGACATCTGTAAAACTACTGGGACATCTGTTAAACTATTGGGACATCTGTGAAACTATGGGGACATCTGTGAAACTACTGGGACATCTGTAAAACTACTGGGACATCTGTTAAACTATTGGGACATCTGTGAAACTAATGGGACATATGTGAAACTATTGGGACATCTGTGAAACTACTAGTACATCTGTGAAACTATTGGGACATCTGTGAAACTATTGGGACATCTGTGAAACTATTGGGACATCTGTGAAACTACTGGTACATCTGTGAAACTATGGGGACATCTGTGAAACTATTGGGACATCTGTGAAACTGTGGGGACATCTGTGAAACTAATGGGACATCTGTGAAACTACTGGGACATCTGTAAAACTACTGGGACATATGTGAACCTATTGGGACATCTGTGAAACTATGGGGACATCTGTTAACCTACTGGGACATCTGTGAAACTACTGGGACATCTGTTAAACTATTGGGACATCTGTGAAACTATGGGGACATCTGTGAAACTAATGGGACATATGTGAAACTATTGGGACATCTGTGATACTATTGGGACATCTGTGAAACTACTGGTACATCTGTGAAACTATGGGGACATCTGTGAAACTATTGGGACATCTGTAAAACTACTGGGACATCTGTTAAACTATTGGGACATCTGTGAAACTAATGGGACATATGTGAAACTATTGGGACATCTGTGAAACTACTGGTACATCTGTGAAACTATGGGGACATCTGTGAAACTATTGGGACATCTGGGAAACTATTGGGACATCTGTAAAACTATGGGGACATCTGTGAAACTAATGGGACATCTGTGAAACTACTGGGACATCTGTAAAACTACTGGGACATATGTGAACCTATTGGGACATCTGTGAAACTATGGGGACATCTGTTAACCTACTGGGACATCTGTTAAACTATTGGGACATCTGTGAAACTATGGGGACATCTGTTAAACTATTGGGACATCTGTGAAACTATGGGGACATCTGTTAACCTACTGGGATATCTGTAAAACTACTGGGACATCTGTGAAACGATTGGGACATCTGTGGAACTATGGGGACATCTGTTAACCTACTGGGACATCTGTGAAACTACTGGGACATCTGTTAAACTACTGGGACATCTGTTAAACTATTGGGACATGTGTGAAACTACTGGGACATCTGTAAAACTACTGGGACATCTGTTAAACTATTGGGACATCTGTGAAACTATGGGGACATCTGTGAAACTAATGGGACATCTGTCAAACTATTGGGACATCTGTGAAACTATTGGGACATCTGTGAAACTATGGGGACATCTGTGAAATTAATGGGACATATGTGAAACTATTGGGACATCTGTGAAACTACTCGTACATCTGTGAAACTATTGGGACATGTGTGAAACTATGGGGACATCTGTGAAACTAATGGGACATATGTGAAACTATTGGAACATCTGTGAAACTACTAGTACATCTGTGAAACTATTGGGACATCTGTGAAACTATTGGGACATCTGTGAAACTACTGGTACATCTGTGAAACTATGGGGACATCTGTGAAACTATTGGGACATCTGTGAAACTGTGGGGACATCTGTGAAACTAATGGGACATCTGTGAAACTACTGGGACATCTGTAAAACTACTGGGACATATGTGAACCTATTGGGACATCTGTGAAACTATGGGGACATCTGTTAACCTACTGGGACATCTGTGAAACTACTGGGACATCTGTTAAACTATTGGGACATCTGTGAAACTAATGGGACATCTGTGAAACTAATGGGACATCTGTGAAACTATTGGGACATCTGTGAAACTATGGGGACATCTGTTAACCTACTTTGACATCTGTGAAACTAATGGGACATATGTGAAACTATTGGGGCGTCTGTGAAACTACTGGGACATCTTTGAAACTACTGGGACATCTGTAAAACTACTGGGACATATGTGAACCTATTGGGACATCTGTGAAACTAATGGGACATCTGTGAAACTATTGGGACATCTGTGAAACTATGGGGACATCTGTAAAAATAATGGGACATATGTGAAACTATTGGGGCGTCTGTGAAACTACTGGTACATGTGTGAAACTACTGGGACATCTCTAAAACTACTGGGACATCTGTTAAACTATTGGGACATCTGTGAAACTATGGGGACATCTGTGAAACTAATGGGACATATGTGAAACTATTGGGACATCTGTGAAACTAATGGGACATCTGTGAAACTAATGGGACGTATGTGAAACTATTGGGACATCTGTGAAACTATTGGGACATCTGTGAAACTATGGGGACATCTGTGAAACTAATGGGACATCTGTGAAACTAATGGGACATATGTGAAACTATTGGGACATCTGTGAAACTATTGGGACATCTGTGAAACTACTGGTACATCTGTGAAACTATGGAGACATCTGTTAACCTATTGGGATATCTGTAAAACTACTGGGACATCTGTGAAACTATTGGGACATCTGTGAAACTATGGGGACATCTGTTAACCTACTGGAACATCTGTGAAACTACTGGGACATCTGTTAAACTACTGGGACATCTGTTAAACTATTGGGACATCTGTGAAACTATGGGGGCATCTGTGAAACTATGGGGACATCTGTTAACCTACTGGGATATCTGTAAAACTACTGGGACATCTATGAAACTATTGGGACATCTGTGAAACTACGGGGACATCTGTTAACATACTTGGACATCTGTGAAACTAATGGGACATATGTGAAACTATTGGGGCGTCTGTGAAACTACTGGGACTTCTTTGAAACTACTGGGACATCTGTAAAACTACTGGGACATATGTGAACCTATTGGGACATCTGTGAAACTATTGGGACATCTGTGAAACTATTGGGACATCTGTGAAACAACTGGGACATCTGTTAAACTATTGGGACATCTGTTAAACTCCTGGGACATCTGTGAAACTATTGGGACATGGGTGAAACTATTGGGACATCTGTAAAACTACTGGGACATCTGTTAAACTATTGGACATCTGTGAAACTATTGGGACATCTGTGAAACTAATGGGACATCTGTGAAACTATTGGGACATCTGTGAAACTATGGGGACATCTGTAAAAATAATGGGACATATGTGAAACTATTGGGGCGTCTGTGAAACTACTGGTACATGTGTGAAACTACTGGGACATCTCTAAAACTACTGGGACATCTGTTAAACTCTTGGGACATCTGTGAAACTATGGGGACATCTGTGAAACTAATGGGACATATGTGAAAATATTGGGACATCTGTGAAACTATTGGGACATCTGTGAAACTAATGGGACGTATGTGAAACTATTGGGACATCTGTGAAACTATTGGGACATCTGTGAAGCTATGGGGACATCTGTGAAACTAATGGGACATATGTGAAACTATTGGGGCGTCTGTGAAACTACTGGGAAATGTGTGAAACTACTGGGACATCTGTAAAACTACTGGGACATCTGTTAAACTATTGGACATCTGTGAAACTATTGGGACATCTGTGAAACTAATGGGACATCTGTGAAACTAATGGGACATCTGTGAAACTAATGGGACATCTGTGAAACTATTGGGACATCTGTGAAACTATGGGAACATCTGTAAAAATAATGGGACATATGTGAAACTATTGGGGCGTCTGTGAAACTACTGGTACATGTGTGAAACTACTGGGACATCTCTAACACTACTGGGACATCTGTTAAGCTATTGGGACATCTGTGAAACTATGGGGACATCTGTGAAACTAATGGGACATATGTGAAACTATTGGGACATCTGTGAAACTATTGGGACATCTGTGAAACTATGGGGACATCTGTGAAACTAATGGGACATATGTGAAACTATTGGGACATCTGTGAAACTAATGGGACATATGTGAAACTATTGGGACATATGTGAAACTATTGGGACATCTGTGAAACTACTGGGACATCTGTAAAACTACTGGGACATCTGTTAAACTATTGGGACATCTGTGAAACTATGGGGACATCTGTGAAACTAATGGGACATCTGTCAAACTATTGGGACATCTGTGAAACTATTGGGACATCTGTGAAACTATGGGGACATCTGTGAAATTAATGGGACATATGTGAAACTATTGGGACATCTGTGAAACTACTCGTACATCTGTGAAACTATTGGGACATGTGTGAAACTATGGGGACATCTGTGAAACTAATGGGACATATGTGAAACTATTGGAACATCTGTGAAACTACTAGTACATCTGTGAAACTATTGGGACATCTGTGAAACTATTGGGACATCTGTGAAACTACTGGTACATCTGTGAAACTATGGGGACATCTGTGAAACTATTGGGACATCTGTAAAACTGTGGGGACATCTGTGAAACTAATGGGACATCTGTGAAACTACTGGGACATCTGTAAAACTACTGGGACATATGTGAACCTATTGGGACATCTGTGAAACTATGGGGACATCTGTTAACCTACTGGGACATCTGTGAAACTACTGGGACATCTGTTAAACTATTGGGACATCTGTGAAACTAATGGGACATCTGTGAAACTAATGGGACATCTGTGAAACTATTGGGACATCTGTGAAACTATGGGGACATCTGTTAACCTACTTTGACATCTGTGAAACTAATGGGACATATGTGAAACTATTGGGGCGTCTGTGAAACTACTGGGACATCTTTGAAACTACTGGGACATCTGTAAAACTACTGGGACATATGTGAACCTATTGGGACATCTGTGAAACTATTGGGACATCTGTGAAACTATTGGGACATCTGTGAAACAACTGGGACATCTGTTAAACTATTGGGACATCTGTTAAACTCCTGGGACATCTGTGAAACTATTGGGACATGGGTGAAACTATTGAGACATCTGTAAAACTACTGGGACATCTGTTAAACTATTGGACATCTGTGAAACTATTGGGACATCTGTGAAACTAATGGGACATCTGTGAAACTATTGGGACATCTGTGAAACTATGGGGACATCTGTAAAAATAATGGGACATATGTGAAACTATTGGGGCGTCTGTGAAACTACTGGTACATGTGTGAAACTACTGGGACATCTCTAAAACTACTGGGACATCTGTTAAACTATTGGGACATCTGTGAAACTATGGGGACATCTGTGAAACTAATGGGACATATGTGAAACTATTGGGACATCTGTGAAACTAATGGGACATCTGTGAAACTAATGGGACGTATGTGAAACTATTGGGACATCTGTGAAACTATTGGGACATCTGTGAAACTATGGGGACATCTGTGAAACTAATGGGACATCTGTGAAACTAATGGGACATATGTGAAACTATTGGGACATCTGTGAAACTATTGGGACATCTGTGAAACTACTGGTACATCTGTGAAACTATGGAGACATCTGTTAACCTATTGGGATATCTGTAAAACTACTGGGACATCTGTGAAACTATTGGGACATCTGTGAAACTATGGGGACATCTGTTAACCTACTGGAACATCTGTGAAACTACTGGGACATCTGTTAAACTACTGGGACATCTGTTAAACTATTGGGACATCTGTGAAACTATGGGGGCATCTGTGAAACTATGGGGACATCTGTTAACCTACTGGGATATCTGTAAAACTACTGGGACATCTATGAAACTATTGGGACATCTGTGAAACTACGGGGACATCTGTTAACATACTTGGACATCTGTGAAACTAATGGGACATATGTGAAACTATTGGGGCGTCTGTGAAACTACTGGGACTTCTTTGAAACTACTGGGACATCTGTAAAACTACTGGGACATATGTGAACCTATTGGGACATCTGTGAAACTATTGGGACATCTGTGAAACTATTGGGACATCTGTGAAACAACTGGGACATCTGTTAAACTATTGGGACATCTGTTAAACTCCTGGGACATCTGTGAAACTATTGGGACATGGGTGAAACTATTGGGACATCTGTAAAACTACTGGGACATCTGTTAAACTATTGGACATCTGTGAAACTATTGGGACATCTGTGAAACTAATGGGACATCTGTGAAACTATTGGGACATCTGTGAAACTATGGGGACATCTGTAAAAATAATGGGACATATGTGAAACTATTGGGGCGTCTGTGAAACTACTGGTACATGTGTGAAACTACTGGGACATCTCTAAAACTACTGGGACATCTGTTAAACTCTTGGGACATCTGTGAAACTATTTGGACATCTGTGAAACTATTGGGACATCTGTGAAACAACTGAGACATCTGTTAAACTATTGGGACATCTGTTAAACTCCTGGGACATCTGTGAAACTATTGGGACATGGGTGAAACTATTGGGGCGTCTGTGAAACTACTGGTACATGTGTGAAACTACTGCGACATCTCTAAAACTACTGGGACATCTGTTAAACTATTGGGACATCTGTGAAACTATGGGGACATCTGTGAAACTAATGGGACATATGTGAAACTATTGGGACATCTGTGAAACTAATGGGACGTATGTGAAACTATTGGGACATCTGTGAAACTATTGGGACATCTGTGAAACTATGGGGACATCTGTGAAACTAATGGGACATATGTGAAACTATTGGGACATCTGTGAAACTAATGGGACATATGTGAAACTATTGGGACATCTGTGAAACTATTGGGACATCTGTGAAACTACTGGTACATCTGTGAAACTATGGGGACATATTTTAACCTATTGGGATATCTGTAAAACTACTGGGACATCTGTGAAACTATTGGGACATCTGTGAAACTATGGGGACATCTGTTAACCTACTGGAACATCTGTGAAACTACTGGGACATCTGTTAAACTACTGGGACATCTGTTAAACTATTGGGACATCTGTGAAACTATGGGGACATCTGTGAAACTATGGGGACATCTGTTAACCTACTGGGATATCTGTAAAACTACTGGGACATCTATGAAACTATTGGGACATCTGTGAAACTATGGGGACATCTGTTAACCTACTTGGACATCTGTGAAACTAATGGGAAATATGTGAAACTATTGGGGCGTCTGTGAAACTACTGGGACATCTTTGAAACTACTGGGACATCTGTAAAACTACTGGGACATATGTGAACCTATTGGGACATCTGTGAAACTATTGGGACATCTGTGAAACTATTGGGACATCTGTGAAACAACTGGGACATCTGTTAAACTATTGGGACATCTGTTAAACTCCTGGGACATCTGTGAAACTAATGGGACATGGGTGAAACTATTGGGACATCTGTAAAACTCCTGGGACATCTGTTAAACTATTGGACATCTGTGAAACTATTGGGACATCTGTGAAACTAATGGGACATCTGTGAAACTATTGGGACATCTGTGAAACTATGGGGACATCTGTAAAAATAATGGGACATATGTGAAACTATTGGGGCGTCTGTGAAACTACTGGTACATGTGTGAAACTACTGGGACATCTCTAAAACTACTGGGACATCTGTTAAACTATTGGGACATCTGTGAAACTATGGGGACATCTGTGAAACTAATGGGACATATGTGAAACTATTGGGACATCTGTGAAACTATTGGGACATCTGTGAAACTATGGGGACATCTGTGAAACTAATGGGACATATGTCAAACTATTGGGACATCTGTGAAACTAATGGGACATATGTGAAACTATTGGGACATCTGTGAAACTATTGGGACATCTGTGAAACTACTGGTACATCTGTGAAACTATGGGGACATCTGTTAACCTATTGGGATATCTGTAAAACTACCGGGACATCTGTGAAACTATTGGGACATCTGTGAAACTATGGGGACATCTGTTAACCTACTGGGACATCTGTGAAACTACTGGGACATCTGTTAAACTACTGGGACATCTGTTAAACTATTGGGACATCTGTGAAACTACTGGTACATCTGTGAAACTGTGGGGACATCTGTTAACATATTGGGATATCTGTAAAACTACTGGGACATCTGTGAAACTATGGGGTCATCTGTGAAACTAATGGGACATATGTGAAACTATTTGGACATATTTGAAACTATTGGGGCGTCTGTGAAACTACTGGGACATCTTTGAAACTAGTGGGACATCTGTAAAACTACTGGGACATATGTGAACCTATTGGGACATCTGTGAAACTATTGGGACATCTGTGAAACTATTGGGACATCTGTTAAACTCCTGGGACATCTGTGAAACTATTGGGACATGGGTGAAACTATTGGGACATCTGTTAAACTATTGGGACATCTGTGAAACTACTGGTACATCTGTGAAACTATTGGGACATCTGTGAAACTATGGGGACATCTGTGAAACTAATGGGACATATGTGAAACTATTGGGGCGTCTGTGAAACTACTGGTACATGTGTGAAACTACTGCGACATCTCTAAAACTACTGGGACATCTGTTAAACTATTGGGACATCTGTGAAACTATGGGGACATCTGTGAAACTAATGGGACATATGTGAAACTATTGGGACATCTGTGAAACTAATGGGACGTATGTGAAACTATTGGGACATCTGTGAAACTATTGGGACATCTGTGAAACTATGGGGACATCTGTGAAACTAATGGGACATATGTGAAACTATTGGGACATCTGTGAAACTAATGGGACATATGTGAAACTATTGGGACATCTGTGAAACTATTGGGACATCTGTGAAACTACTGGTACATCTGTGAAACTATGGGGACCTCTTTTAACCTATTGGGATATCTGTAAAACTACTGGGACATCTGTGAAACTATTGGGACATCTGTGAAACTATGGGGACATCTGTTAACCTACTGGAACATCTGTGAAACTACTGGGACATCTGTTAAACTACTGGGACATCTGTTAAACTATTGGGACATCTGTGAAACTATGGGGACATCTGTGAAACTATGGGGACATCTGTTAACCTACTGGGATATCTGTAAAACTACTGGGACATCTATGAAACTATTGGGACATCTGTGAAACTATGGGGACATCTGTTAACCTACTTGGACATCTGTGAAACTAATGGGAAATATGTGAAACTATTGGGGCGTCTGTGAAACTACTGGGACATCTTTGAAACTACTGGGACATCTGTAAAACTACTGGGACATATGTGAACCTATTGGGACATCTGTGAAACTATTGGGACATCTGTGAAACTATTGGGACATCTGTGAAACAACTGGGACATCTGTTAAACTATTGGGACATCTGTTAAACTCCTGGGACATCTGTGAAACTAATGGGACATGGGTGAAACTATTGGGACATCTGTAAAACTACTGGGACATCTGTTAAACTATTGGACATCTGTGAAACTATTGGGACATCTGTGAAACTAATGGGACATCTGTGAAACTATTGGGACATCTGTGAAACTATAGGGACATCTGTAAAAATAATGGGACATATGTGAAACTATTGGGGCGTCTGTGAAACTACTGGTACATGTGTGAAACTACTGGGACATCTCTAAAACTACTGGGACATCTGTTAAACTATTGGGACATCTGTGAAACTATGGGGACATCTGTGAAACTAATGGGACATATGTGAAACTATTGGGACATCTGTGAAACTATTGGGACATCTGTGAAACTATGGGGACATCTGTTAACCTACTTGGACATCTGTGAAACTAATGGGAAATATGTGAAACTATTGGGGCGTCTGTGAAACTACTGGGACATCTTTGAAACTACTGGGACATCTGTAAAACTACTGGGACATATGTGAACCTATTGGGACATCTGTGAAACTATTGGGACATCTGTGAAACTATTGGGACATCTGTGAAACAACTGGGACATCTGTTAAACTATTGGGACATCTGTTAAACTCCTGGGACATCTGTGAAACTAATGGGACATGGGTGAAACTATTGGGACATCTGTAAAACTCCTGGGACATCTGTTAAACTATTGGACATCTGTGAAACTATTGGGACATCTGTGAAACTAATGGGACATCTGTGAAACTATTGGGACATCTGTGAAACTATGGGGACATCTGTAAAAATAATGGGACATATGTGAAACTATTGGGGCGTCTGTGAAACTACTGGTACATGTGTGAAACTACTGGGACATCTCTAAAACTACTGGGACATCTGTTAAACTATTGGGACATCTGTGAAACTATGGGGACATCTGTGAAACTAATGGGACATATGTGAAACTATTGGGACATCTGTGAAACTATTGGGACATCTGTGAAACTATGGGGACATCTGTGAAACTAATGGGACATATGTCAAACTATTGGGACATCTGTGAAACTAATGGGACATATGTGAAACTATTGGGACATCTGTGAAACTATTGGGACATCTGTGAAACTACTGGTACATCTGTGAAACTATGGGGACATCTGTTAACCTATTGGGATATCTGTAAAACTACCGGGACATCTGTGAAACTATTGGGACATCTGTGAAACTATGGGGACATCTGTTAACCTACTGGGACATCTGTGAAACTACTGGGACATCTGTTAAACTACTGGGACATCTGTTAAACTATTGGGACATCTGTGAAACTACTGGTACATCTGTGAAACTGTGGGGACATCTGTTAACATATTGGGATATCTGTAAAACTACTGGGACATCTGTGAAACTATGGGGTCATCTGTGAAACTAATGGGACATATGTGAAACTATTTGGACATATTTGAAACTATTGGGGCGTCTGTGAAACTACTGGGACATCTTTGAAACTAGTGGGACATCTGTAAAACTACTGGGACATATGTGAACCTATTGGGACATCTGTGAAACTATTGGGACATCTGTGAAACTATTGGGACATCTGTGAAACAACTGAGACATCTGTTAAACTATTGGGACATCTGTTAAACTCCTGGGACATCTGTGAAACTATTGGGACATGGGTGAAACTATTGGGACATCTGTTAAACTATTGGGACATCTGTGAAACTACTGGTACATCTGTGAAACTATTGGGACATCTGTGAAACTATGGGGACATCTGTGAAACTAATGGGACATATGTGAAACTATTGGGGCGTCTGTGAAACTACTGGTACATGTGTGAAACTACTGCGACATCTCTAAAACTACTGGGACATCTGTTAAACTATTGGGACATCTGTGAAACTATGGGGACATCTGTGAAACTAATGGGACATATGTGAAACTATTGGGACATCTGTGAAACTAATGGGACGTATGTGAAACTATTGGGACATCTGTGAAACTATTGGGACATCTGTGAAACTATGGGGACATCTGTGAAACTAATGGGACATATGTGAAACTATTGGGACATCTGTGAAACTAATGGGACATATGTGAAACTATTGGGACATCTGTGAAACTATTGGGACATCTGTGAAACTACTGGTACATCTGTGAAACTATGGGGACATCTTTTAACCTATTGGGATATCTGTAAAACTACTGGGACATCTGTGAAACTATTGGGACATCTGTGAAACTATGGGGACATCTGTTAACCTACTGGAACATCTGTGAAACTACTGGGACATCTGTTAAACTACTGGGACATCTGTTAAACTATTGGGACATCTGTGAAACTATGGGGACATCTGTGAAACTATGGGGACATCTGTTAACCTACTGGGATATCTCTAAAACTACTGGGACATCTATGAAACTATTGGGACATCTGTGAAACTATGGGGACATCTGTTAACCTACTTGGACATCTGTGAAACTAATGGGAAATATGTGAAACTATTGGGGCGTCTGTGAAACTACTGGGACATCTTTGAAACTACTGGGACATCTGTAAAACTACTGGGACATATGTGAACCTATTGGGACATCTGTGAAACTATTGGGACATCTGTGAAACTATTGGGACATCTGTGAAACAACTGGGACATCTGTTAAACTATTGGGACATCTGTTAAACTCCTGGGACATCTGTGAAACTAATGGGACATGGGTGAAACTATTGGGACATCTGTAAAACTACTGGGACATCTGTTAAACTATTGGACATCTGTGAAACTATTGGGACATCTGTGAAACTAATGGGACATCTGTGAAACTATTGGGACATCTGTGAAACTATGGGGACATCTGTAAAAATAATGGGACATATGTGAAACTATTGGGGCGTCTGTGAAACTACTGGTACATGTGTGAAACTACTGGGACATCTCTAAAACTACTGGGACATCTGTTAAACTATTGGGACATCTGTGAAACTATGGGGACATCTGTGAAACTAATGGGACATATGTGAAACTATTGGGACATCTGTGAAACTATTGGGACATCTGTGAAACTATGGGGACATCTGTGAAACTAATGGGACATATGTCAAACTATTGGGACATCTGTGAAACTAATGGGACATATGTGAAACTATTGGGACATCTGTGAAACTATTGGGACATCTGTGAAACTACTGGTACATCTGTGAAACTATGGGGACATCTGTTAACCTATTGGGTTATCTGTAAAACTACCGGGACATCTGTGAAACTATTGGGACATCTGTGAAACTATGGGGACATCTGTTAACCTACTGGGACATCTGTGAAACTACTGGGACATCTGTTAAACTACTGGGACATCTGTTAAACTATTGGGACATCTGTGAAACTACTGGTACATCTGTGAAACTATGGGGACATCTGTTAACCTACTGGGACATCTGTGAAACTACTGGGACATCTGTTAAACTACTGGGACATGTGTTAAACTATTGGGACATCTGTGAAACTATGGGGACATCTGTTAACCTACTGGGATATCTGTAAAACTACTGGGACATGTTTGAAACTACTGGGACATCTGTAAAACTACTGGGCCATCTGTTAAGCTATTGGGACATCTGTGAAACTATGGGGTCATCTGTGAAACTAATGGGACATATGTGAAACTATTTGGACATATTTGAAACTATTGGGACATCTGTGATACTATTGGGACATCTGTGAAACAACTGAGACATCTGTTAAACTATTGGGACATCTGTTAAACTCCTGGGACATCTGTGAAACTATTGGGACATGGGTGAAACTATTGGGACATCTGTTAAACTATTGGGACATCTGTGAAACTACTGGTACCTCTGTGAAACTATTGGGACATCTGTGAAACTATGGGACATCTGTGAAACTAATGGGACATATGTCAAAATATTGGGGCGTCTGTGAAACTACTGGGACATGTGTGAAACTACTGGGACATCTGTAAAACTACTGGGCCATCTGTTAAACTATTGGGACATCTGTGAAACTATGGGGTCATCTGTGAAACTAATGGGACATATGTGAAACTATTTGGACATATTTGAAACTATTGGTACATCTGTGATACTATTGGGACATCTGTGAAACTACTGGTACATCTGTGAAACTGTGGGGACATCTGTTAACATATTGGGATATCTGTAAAACTACTGGGACATCTGTGAAACTATTGGGACATCTGTGAAACTATGGGGACATCTGGTAACCTACTGGGACATCTGTGAAACTACTGGGACATATGTTAAACTACTGGGACATGTATTAAACTATTGGGACATCTGTTAAACTATTGGGACATCTGTGAAACTATGGGGACATCTGTGAAACTATTGGGACATCTGTGAAACTATGGGGACATCTGTGAAACTAATGGGACATATGTGAAACTATTGGGACATATGTGAAACTATTGGGACATCTGTGAAACTAATGGGACGTATGTGAAACTATTGGGACATCTGTGAAACTATTGGGACATCTGTGAAACTATGGGGACATCTGTGAAACTAATGGGACATATGTGAAACTATTGGGACATCTGTGAAACTAATGGGACATATGTGAAACTATTGGGACATCTGTGAAACTATTGGGACATCTGTGAAACTACTGGTACATCTGTGAAACTATGGGGACATCTTTTAACCTATTGGGATATCTGTAAAACTACTGGGACATCTGTGAAACTATTGGGACATCTGTGAAACTATGGGGACATCTGTTAACCTACTGGAACATCTGTGAAACTACTGGGACATCTGTTAAACTACTGGGACATCTGTTAAACTATTGGGACATCTGTGAAACTATGGGGACATCTGTGAAACTATGGGGACATCTGTTAACCTACTGGGATATCTGTAAAACTACTGGGACATCTATGAAACTATTGGGACATCTGTGAAACTATGGGGACATCTGTTAACCTACTTGGACATCTGTGAAACTAATGGGAAATATGTGAAACTATTGGGGCGTCTGTGAAACTACTGGGACATCTTTGAAACTACTGGGACATCTGTAAAACTACTGGGACATATGTGAACCTATTGGGACATCTGTGAAACTATTGGGACATCTGTGAAACTATTGGGACATCTGTGAAACAACTGGGACATCTGTTAAACTATTGGGACATCTGTTAAACTCCTGGGACATCTGTGAAACTAATGGGACATGGGTGAAACTATTGGGACATCTGTAAAACTACTGGGACATCTGTTAAACTATTGGACATCTGTGAAACTATTGGGACATCTGTGAAACTAATGGGACATCTGTGAAACTATTGGGACATCTGTGAAACTATGGGGACATCTGTAAAAATAATGGGACATATGTGAAACTATTGGGGCGTCTGTGAAACTACTGGTACATGTGTGAAACTACTGGGACATCTCTAATACTACTGGGACATCTGTTAAACTATTGGGACATCTGTGAAACTATGGGGACATCTGTGAAACTAATGGGACATATGTGAAACTATTGGGACATCTGTGAAACTATTGGGACATCTGTGAAACTATGGGGACATCTGTGAAACTAATGGGACATATGTCAAACTATTGGGACATCTGTGAAACTAATGGGACATATGTGAAACTATTGGGACATCTGTGAAACTATTGGGACATCTGTGAAACTACTGGTACATCTGTGAAACTATGGGGACATCTGTTAACCTATTGGGTTATCTGTAAAACTACCGGGACATCTGTGAAACTATTGGGACATCTGTGAAACTATGGGGACATCTGTTAACCTACTGGGACATCTGTGAAACTACTGGGACATCTGTTAAACTACTGGGACATCTGTTAAACTATTGGGACATCTGTGAAACTACTGGTACATCTGTGAAACTATGGGGACATCTGTTAACCTACTGGGACATCTGTGAAACTACTGGGACATCTGTTAAACTACTGGGACATGTGTTAAACTATTGGGACATCTGTGAAACTATGGGGACATCTGTTAACCTACTGGGATATCTGTAAAACTACTGGGACATGTTTGAAACTACTGGGACATCTGTAAAACTACTGGGCCATCTGTTAAGCTATTGGGACATCTGTGAAACTATGGGGTCATCTGTGAAACTAATGGGACATATGTGAAACTATTTGGACATATTTGAAACTATTGGGACATCTGTGATACTATTGGGACATCTGTGAAACAACTGAGACATCTGTTAAACTATTGGGACATCTGTTAAACTCCTGGGACATCTGTGAAACTATTGGGACATGGGTGAAACTATTGGGACATCTGTTAAACTATTGGGACATCTGTGAAACTACTGGTACCTCTGTGAAACTATTGGGACATCTGTGAAACTATGGGACATCTGTGAAACTAATGGGACATATGTGAAACTATTGGGGCGTCTGTGAAACTACTGGGACATGTGTGAAACTACTGGGACATCTGTAAAACTACTGGGCCATCTGTTAAACTATTGGGACATCTGTGAAACTATGGGGTCATCTGTGAAACTAATGGGACATATGTGAAACTATTTGGACATATTTGAAACTATTGGTACATCTGTGATACTATTGGGACATCTGTGAAACTACTGGTACATCTGTGAAACTGTGGGGACATCTGTTAACATATTGGGATATCTGTAAAACTACTGGGACATCTGTGAAACTATTGGGACATCTGTGAAACTATGGGGACATCTGGTAACCTACTGGGACATCTGTGAAACTACTGGGACATATGTTAAACTACTGGGACATGTGTTAAACTATTGGGACATCTGTTAAACTATTGGGACATCTGTGAAACTATGGGGACATCTGTGAAACTATGGGGACATCTGTTAACCTACTGGGATATCTGTAAAACTACTGGGACATCTATAAAACTATTGGGACATCTGTGAAACTAATGGGACGTATGTGAAACTATTGGGACATCTGTGAAACTATTGGGACATCTGTGAAACTATGGGGACATCTGTGAAACTAATGGGACATATGTGAAACTATTGGGACATCTGTGAAACTAATGGGACATATGTGAAACTATTGGGACATCTGTGAAACTATTGGGACATCTGTGAAACTACTGGTACATCTGTGAAACTATGGGGACATCTTTTAACCTATTGGGATATCTGTAAAACTACTGGGACATCTGTGAAACTATTGGGACATCTGTGAAACTATGGGGACATCTGTTAACCTACTGGAACATCTGTGAAACTACTGGGACATCTGTTAAACTACTGGGACATCTGTTAAACTATTGGGACATCTGTGAAACTATGGGGACATCTGTGAAACTATGGGGACATCTGTTAACCTACTGGGATATCTGTAAAACTACTGGGACATCTATGAAACTATTGGGACATCTGTGAAACTATGGGGACATCTGTTAACCTACTTGGACATCTGTGAAACTAATGGGAAATATATGAAACTATTGGGGCGTCTGTGAAACTACTGGGACATCTTTGAAACTACTGGGACATCTGTAAAACTACTGGGACATATGTGAACCTATTGGGACATCTGTGAAACTATTGGGACATCTGTGAAACTATTGGGACATCTGTGAAACAACTGGGACATCTGTTAAACTATTGGGACATCTGTTAAACTCCTGGGACATCTGTGAAACTAATGGGACATGGGTGAAACTATTGGGACATCTGTAAAACTACTGGGACATCTGTTAAACTATTGGACATCTGTGAAACTATTGGGACATCTGTGAAACTAATGGGACATCTGTGAAACTATTGGGACATCTGTGAAACTATGGGGACATCTGTAAAAATAATGGGACATATGTGAAACTATTGGGGCGTCTGTGAAACTACTGGTACATGTGTGAAACTACTGGGACATCTCTAAAACTACTGGGACATCTGTTAAACTATTGGGACATCTGTGAAACTATGGGGACATCTGTGAAACTAATGGGACATATGTGAAACTATTGGGACATCTGTGAAACTATTGGGACATCTGTGAAACTATGGGGACATCTGTGAAACTAATGGGACATATGTCAAACTATTGGGACATCTGTGAAACTAATGGGACATATGTGAAACTATTGGGACATCTGTGAAACTACTGGTACATCTGTGAAACTATGGGGACATCTGTTAACCTATTGGGATATCTGTAAAACTACCGGGACATCTGTGAAACTATTGGGACATCTGTGAAACTATGGGGACATCTGTTAACCTACTGGGACATCTGTGAAACTACTGGGACATCTGTTAAACTACTGGGACATCTATTAAACTATTGGGACATCTGTGAAACTACTGGTACATCTGTGAAACTGTGGGGACATCTGTTAACATATTGGGATATCTGTAAAACTACTGGGACATCTGTGAAACTATTGGGACATCTGTGAAACTATGGGGACATCTGTTAACCTACTGGGACATCTGTGAAACTACTGGGACATCTGTTAAACTACTGGGACATGTGTTAAACTATTGGGACATCTGTGAAACTATGGGGACATCTGTTAACCTACTGGGATATCTGTAAAACTACTGGGACATGTTTGAAACTACTGGGACATCTGTAAAACTACTGGGCCATCTGTTAAGCTATTGGGACATCTGTGAAACTATGGGGTCATCTGTGAAACTAATGGGACATATGTGAAACTATTTGGACATATTTGAAACTATTGGGACATCTGTGATACTATTGGGACATCTGTGAAACAACTGAGACATCTGTTAAACTATTGGGACATCTGTTAAACTCCTGGGACATCTGTGAAAGTATTGGGACATGGGTGAAACTATTGGGACATCTGTGAAAGTATTGGGACATGGGTGAAACTAATGGGACATATGTGAAACTATTGGGACATCTGTGAAACTATTGGGACATCTGTGAAACTATGGGGACATCTGTGAAACTAATGGGACATATGTCAAACTATTGGGACATCTGTGAAACTAATGGGACATATGTGAAACTATTGGGACATCTGTGAAACTACTGGTACATCTGTGAAACTATGGGGACATCTGTTAACCTATTGGGATATCTGTAAAACTACCGGGACATCTGTGAAACTATTGGGACATCTGTGAAACTATGGGGACATCTGTTAACCTACTGGGACATCTGTGAAACTACTGGGACATCTGTTAAACTACTGGGACATCTATTAAACTATTGGGACATCTGTGAAACTACTGGTACATCTGTGAAACTGTGGGGACATCTGTTAACATATTGGGATATCTGTAAAACTACTGGGACATCTGTGAAACTATTGGGACATCTGTGAAACTATGGGGACATCTGTTAACCTACTGGGACATCTGTGAAACTACTGGGACATCTGTTAAACTACTGGGACATGTGTTAAACTATTGGGACATCTGTGAAACTATGGGGACATCTGTTAACCTACTGGGATATCTGTAAAACTACTGGGACATGTTTGAAACTACTGGGACATCTGTAAAACTACTGGGCCATCTGTTAAGCTATTGGGACATCTGTGAAACTATGGGGTCATCTGTGAAACTAATGGGACATATGTGAAACTATTTGGACATATTTGAAACTATTGGGACATCTGTGATACTATTGGGACATCTGTGAAACAACTGAGACATCTGTTAAACTATTGGGACATCTGTTAAACTCCTGGGACATCTGTGAAAGTATTGGGACATGGGTGAAACTATTGGGACATCTGTTAAACTATTGGGACATCTGTGAAACTACTGGTACATCTGTGAAACTATTGGGACATCTGTGAAACTATGGGACATCTGTGAAATTAATGGGACATATGTGAAACTATTGGGGCGTCTGTGAAACTACTGGGACATGTGTGAAACTACTGGGACATCTGTAAAACTACTGGGCCATCTGTTAAACTATTGGGACATCTGTGAAACTATGGGGTCATCTGTGAAACTAATGGGACATATGTGAAACTATTTGGACATATTTGAAACTATTGGTACATCTGTGATACTATTGGGACATCTGTGAAACTACTGGTACATCTGTGAAACTGTGGGGACATCTGTTAACATATTGGGATATCTGTAAAACTACTGGGACATCTGTGAAAGTATTGGGACATCTGTGAAACTATGGGGACATCTGTTAACCTACTGGGACATCTGTTAAACTACTGGGACATCTGTTAAACTACTGGGACATGTGTTAAACTATTGGGACATCTGTGAAACTATGGGGACATCTGTTAACCTACTAGGATATCTGTAAAACTACTGGGACATGTTTGAAACTACTGGGACATCTGTAAAACTACTGGGCCATCTGTTAAGCTATTGGGACATCTGTGAAACTAAGGGGTCATCTGTGAAACTAATGGGACATATGTGAAACTATTTGGACATATTTGAAACTATTGGGGCGTCTGTGAAACGACTGGGACATCTTTGAAACTAGTGGGACATCTGTAAAACTACTGGGACATATGTGAACCTATTGGGACATCTGTGAAACTATTGGGACATCTGTGAAACTATTGGGACATCTGTGAAACAACTGGGACATCTGTTAAACTATTGGGACATCTGTTAAACTCCTGGGACATCTGTGAAACTATTGGGACATCTGTTAAACTATTGGGACATCTGTGAAACTACTGGTACATCTGTGAAACTATTGGGACATCTGTGAAACTATGGGGACATCTGTGAAACTAATGGGACATATGTGAAACTATGAGGGCGTCTGTGAAACTACTGGGACATGTGTGAAACTGCTGGGACATCTGTAAAACTACTGGGCCATCTGTTAAACTATTGGGACATCTGTGAAACTATGGGGTCATCTGTGAAACTAATGGGACATATGTGAAACTATTTGGACATATTTGAAACTATTGGTACATCTCTGATACTATTGGGACATCTGTGAAACTACTGGTACATCTGTGAAACTGTGGGGACATCTGTTAACATATTGGGATATCTGTAAAACTACTGGGACATCTGTGAAACTATTGGGACATTTGTGAAACTATGGGGACATCTGTTAACCTACTGGGACATCTGTGAAACTACTGGGACATCTGTTAAACCACAGAGACATGTGTTAAACTATTGGGACATCTGTGAAACTATGGGGACATCTGTTAACCTACTGGGATATCTGTAAAACTACTGGGACATGTGTGGAACTACTGGGACATATGTAAAACTACTGGGCCATCTGTTAAGCTATTGGGACATCTGTGAAACTATGGGGTCATCTGTGAAACTAATGGGACATATGTGAAACTATTTGGACATATTTGAAACTATTGGGACATCTGTGATACTATTGGGACATCTGTGAAATTACTGGTACATCTGTGAAACTGTGGGGACATCTGTTAACATTTTGGGAAATCTGTAAAACTACTGGGACATCTGTGAAACTATTGGGACATCTGTGAAACTATGGGGACATCTGTTAACCTACTGGGATATCTGTAAAACTACTGGGACATGGGTGAAACTATTGGGACATCTGTTAAACTATTGGTACATCTGTGAAACTACTGGTACATCTGTGAAACTATTGGGACATCTGTGAAACTATGGGGACATCTGTGAAACTAATGGGACATATGTGAAACTATTGGGGCGTCTGTGAAACTACTGGGAAATGTGTGAAACTACTGGGACATCTGTAAAACTACTGGGACATCTGTTAAACTATTGGACATCTGTGAAACTATTAGGACATCTGTGAAACTAATGGGACATCTGTGAATCTAATGGGACATCTGTGAAACTATTGGGACATCTGTGAAACTAATGGGACATATGTGAAACTATTGGGACATCTGTGAAACTATGGGGACATCTGTGAAACTAATGGGACATATGTGAAACTATTGGGACATCTGTGAAACTATTGGGACATCTGTGAAACTACTGGTACATCCGTGAAACTATGGGGACATCTGTGAAACTATGGGGACATCTGTGAAACTATGGGGATATCTGTTAACCTACTGGGATATCTGTAAAACTACTGGGACATCTATGAAACTATTGGGACATCTGTGAAACTATGGGGACATCTGTTAACCTACTTGGACATCTGTGAAACTAATGGGACATCTGTGAAACTATTGGGACATCTGTGAAACAACTGGGACATCTGGTAAACTATTGGGATATCTGTTAAACTCCTGGGACATCTGTGAAACTATTGGGACATGGGTGAAACTATTGGGACATCTGTAAAACTACTGGGACATCTGTGAAACTATTGGGACATCTGTGAAACTATGGGGACATCTGTAAAAATAATGGGACATATGTGAAACTATTGGGGCGTCTGTGAAACTACTGGTACATGTGTGAAACTACTGGGACATCTCTAAAACTACTGGGACATCTGTTAAACTATTGGGACATCTGTGAAACTATGGGGACATCTGTGAAACTAATGGGACATATGTGAAACTATTGGGACATCTGTGAAACTATGGGGACATCTGTGAAACTAATGGGACATATGTGAAACTATTGGGGCGTCTGTGAAACTACTGGGACATGTGTGAAACTACTGGGACATCTGTAAAACTACTGGGCCATCTGTTAAACTATTGGGACATCTGTGAAACTATGGGGTCATCTGTGAAACTAATGGGACATATGTGAAACTATTTGGACATATTTGAAACTATTGGTACATCTGCGATACTATTGGGACATCTGTGAAACTACTGGTACATCTGTGAAACTGTGCGGACATCTGTTAACATATTGGGATATCTGTAAAACTACTGGGACATCTGTGAAACTATTGGGACATATGTGAAACTATTGGGGCGTCTGTGAAACTACTGGTACATGTGTGAAACTACTGGGACATCTCTAAAACTACTGGGACATCTGTTAAACTATTGGGACATCTGTGAAACTATGGGGACATCTGTGAAACTAATGGGACATATGTGAAACTATTGGGACATCTGTGAAACTATGGGGACATCTGTGAAACTAATAGGACATATGTGAAACTATTGGGGCGTCTGTGAAACTACTGGGACATGTGTGAAACTACTGGGACATCTGTAAAACTACTGGGCCATCTGTTAAACTATTGGGACATCTGTGAAACTATGCGGTCATCTGTGAAACTAATGGGACATATGTGAAACTATTTGGACATATTTGAAACTATTGGTACATCTGTGATACTATTGGGACATCTGTGAAACTACTGGTACATCTGTGAAACTGTGCGGACATCTGTTAATATATTGGGATATCTGTAAAACTACTGGGACATCTGTGAAACTATTGGGACATCTGTGAAACTATGGGGACATCTGTTAACCTACTGGGACATCTGTGAAACTACTGGGACATCTGTTAAACTACTGGGACATGTGTTAAACTATTGGGACATCTGTGAAACTATGGGGACATCTGTTAACCTACTGGGATATCTGTAAAACTACTGGGACATGGGTGAAACTATTGGGACATCTGTTAAACTACTGGTACATCTGTGAAACTATTGGGACATCTGTGAAACTATGGGGACATCTGTGAAACTAATGGGACATATGTGAAACTATTGGGGCGTCTGTGAAACTACTGGGAAATGTGTGAAACTACTGGGACATCTGTTAAACTATTGGACATCTGTGAAACTATTGGGACATCTGTGAAACTAATGGGACATCTGTGAAACTAATGGGACATATGTGAAACTATTGGGACATCTGTGAAACTACTGGTACATCCGTGAAACTATGGGGACATCTGTGAAACTATGGGGACATCTGTGAAACTATGGGGACATCTGTTAACCTACTGGGATATCTGTAAAACTACTGGGACATCTATGAAACTATTGGGACATCTGTGAAACTATGGGGACATCTGTTAACCTACTTGGACATCTGTGAAACTAATGGGACATATGTGAAACTATTGGGGCGTCTGTGAAACTACTGGGACATCTTCGAAACTACTGAGACATCTGTAAAACTACTGGGACATATGTGAACCTATTGGGACATCTGTGAAACTATTGGGACATCTGTGAAACTATTGGGACATCTGTGAAACAACTGGGACATCTGTTAAACTATTGGGACATCTGTTAAACTCCTGGGACATCTGTGAAACTATTGGGACATGGGTGAAACTATTGGGACATCTGTAAAACTACTGGGACATCTGTTAAACTATTGGACATCTGTGAAACTATTGGGACATCTGCGAAACTAATGGGACATCTGTGAAACTATGGGGACATCTGTAAAAATAATGGGACATATGTGAAACTATTGGGGCGTCTGTGAAACTACTGGTACATGTGTGAAACTACTGGGACATCTCTAAAACTACTGGGACATCTGTTAAACTATTGGGACATTTGTGAAACTATGGGGACATCTGTGAAACTAATGGGACATATGTGAAACTAGTGGGACATCTGTGAAACTATGGGGACATCTGTGAAACTAATGGGACATATGTGAAACTATTGGGGCGTCTGTGAAACTACTGGGACATGTGTGAAACTACTGGGACATCTGTAAAACTACTGGGCCATCTGTTAAACTATTGGGACATCTGTGAAACTATGGGGTCATCTGTGAAACTAATGGGACATATGTGAAACTATTTGGCCATATTTGAAACTATTGGTACATCTGTGATACTATTGGGACATCTGTGAAACTACTGGTACATCTGTGAAACTGTGGGGACATCTGTTAACATATTGGGATATCTGTAAAACTACTGGGACATCTGTGAAACTATTGGGACATCTGTGAAACTATGCGGACATCTGTTAACCTACTGGGACATCTGTGAAACTACTGGGACATCTGCTAAACTACTGGGACATGTGTTAAACTATTGGGACATCTGTGAAACTATGGGGACATCTGTTAACCTACTGGGATATCTGTAAAACTACTGGAACATGTGTGAAACTACTGGGACATCTTTAAAACTACTGGGCCATCTGTTAAACTATTAGGACATCTGTGAAACTATGGGGTCATCTGTGAAACTAATGGGACATATGTGAAACTATTTGGACATATTTGAAACTATTGGGACATCTGTGATACTATTGGGACATCTGTGAAACTACTGGTACATCTGTGAAACTGTGGGGACATCTGTTAACATATTGGGAAATCTGCAAACTACTGGGACATCTGTGAAACTATTGGGACATCTGTGAAACTATGGGGACATCTGTTAACCTACTGGGACATCTGTGAAACTACTGGGACATCTGTTAAACTACTGGGACATGTGTTAAACTATTGGGACATCTGTGAAACTATGGGGACATCTGATAACCTACTGGGATATCTGTTAAACTACTTGGACATGGGTGAAACTATTGGGACATCTGTTAAACTACTGGTACATCTGTGAAACTATTGGGACATCTGTGAAACTATGGGGACATCTGTGAAACTAATGGGACATATGTGAAACTATTGGGGCGTCTGTGAAACTACTGGGAAATGTGTGAAACTACTGGGACATCTGTAAAACTACTGGGACATCTGTTAAACTATTGGACATCTGTGAAACTATTGGGACATCTGTGAAACTAATGGGACATCTGTGAAACTAATGGGACATCTGTGAAACTATTGGGACATCTGTGAAACTATGGGGACATCTGTAAAATTAATGGGACATATGTGAAACTATTGGGGCGTCTGTGAAACTACTGGTACATGTGTGAAACTAATGGGACATATGTGAAACTATTGGGACATCTGTGAAACTATTGGGACATCTGTGAAACTATTGGGACATCTGTGAAACTATGGGGACATCTGTGAAACTAATGGGACATGTGAAACTATTGGGACATCTGTGAAACTAATGGGACATATGTGAAACTATTGGGACATCTGTGAAACTATTGGGACATCTGTGAAACTACTGGTACATCTGTGAAACTATGGGGACATCTGTTAACCTATTGGGTTATCTGTAAAACTACTGGGACATCTGTTTAACTATTGGGACATCTCTGAAACTATGGGGACATCTGTTAACCTACTGGGACATCTGTGAAACTACTGGGACATCTGTTAAACTACTGGGACATCTGTTAATCTATTGGGACATCTGTTAAACTATTGGGACATCTGTGAAACTATGGGGACATCTGTTAACCTACTGGGATATCTGTAAAACTACTGGGACATCTATGAAACTATTGGGACATCTGTGAAACTATGGGGACATCTGTTAACCTACTTGGACATCTGTGAAACTAATGGGACATGTGTGAGACCTATGGTGGCGTCTGTGAAACTACTGGTACATGTGTGAAACTACTGGGACATCTCTAAAACTACTGGGACATCTGTTAAACTATTGGGACATCTGTGAAACTAATGGGACATATGTGAAACTATTGGGACATCTGTGAAACTAATGGGACATATGTGAAACTATTGGGACATCTGTGAAACTATTGGGACATCTGTGAAACTATGGGGACATCTGTGAAACTAATGGGACATATGTGAAACTATTGGGAAATCTGTGAAACTAATGGGACATATGTGAAACTATTGGGACATCTGTGAAACTATTGGGACATCTGTGAAACTACTGGTACATCTGTGAAACTATGGGGAAATCTGTTTAACTATTGGGATATCTGTAAAACTACTGGGACATCTGTGAAAATATTGGGACATCTGTGAAACTATGGGGACATCTGTTAACCTACTGGGACATCTGTGAAACTACTGGGACATCTGTTAAACTACTGGGACATCTGTTAAACTATTGGGACATCTCTGAAACTATGGGGACATCTGTGAAACTGTGGGGACATCTGTTAACCTACTGGGATATCTGTAAAACTACTGCGACATCTATGAAACTATTGGGACATCTGTGAAACTATGGGGACATCTGTTAACCTACTTGGACATATGTGAAACTATTGGGGCGTCTGTGAAACTACTGGGACATCTTTGAAACTACTGGGACATCTGTAAAACTACTGGGACATATGTGAACCTATTGGGACATCTGTGAAACTATTGGGACATCTGTGAAACAACTGGGACATCTGTTAAACTATTGGGACATCTGTTAAACTATTGGACATCTGTGAAACTATTGGGACATCTGTGAAACTAATGGGTCATCTGTGAAACTAATGGGACATCTGTGAAACTATTGGGACATCTGTGAAACTATGGGGACATCTGTAAAAATAATGGGACATATGTGAAACTATTGGGGCGTCTGTGAAACTACTGGTACATGTGTGAAACTACTGGGACATCTCTAAAACTACTGGGACATCTGTTAAACTATTGGGACATCTGTGAAACTATGGGGACATCTGTGAAACTAATGGGACATATGTGAGACTATTGGGACATCTGTGAAACTATTGGGACATCTGTGAAACTATTGGGACATCTGTGAAACTATGGGGACATCTGTGAAACTAATGGGACATCTGTGAAACTATTGGGACATCTGTGAAACTATGGGGACATCTGTTAACCTACTGGGATATCTGTAAAACTACTGGGATATCTATGAAACTATTGGGACATCTGTGAAACTATGGGGACATCTGTTAACCTACTTGGACATCTGTGAAACTAATGGGACATATGTGAAACTATTGGGGCGTCTGTGAAACTACTGGGACATTTTTGAAACTACTGGGACATCTGTAAAACTACTGGGACATATGTGAACCTATTGGGACATCTGTGAAACTATTGGGACATCTGTGAAACAAGTGGGACATCTGTTAAACTATTGGGACATCTGTTAAACTCCTGGGACATCTGTGAAACTATTGGGACATGGGTGAAACTATTGGGACATCTGTAAAACTACTGGGACATCTGTTAAACTATTGGACATCTGTGAAACTATTGGGACATCTGTGAAACTAATGGGACATCTGTGAAACTATTGGGACATCTGTGAAACTATGGGGACATCTGTTAACCTATTGGGTTATCTGTAAAACTACTGGGACATCTGTTTAACTATTGGGACATCTCTGAAACTATGGGGACATCTGTTAACCTACTGGGACATCTGTGAAACTACTGGGACATCTGTTAAACTACTGGGACATCTGTTAATCTATTGGGACATCTGTTAAACTATTAGGACATCTGTGAAACTATGGGGACATCTGTTAACCTACTGGGATATCTGTAAAACTACTGGGACATCTATGAAACTATTGGGACATCTGTGAAACTATGGGGACATCTGTTAACCTACTTGGACATCTGTGAAACTAATGGGACATGTGTGAGACCTATGGTGGCGTCTGTGAAACTACTGGTACATGTGTGAAACTACTGGGACATCTCTAAAACTACTGGGACATCTGTTAAACTATTGGGACATCTGTGAAACTAATGGGACATATGTGAAACTATTGGGACATCTGTGAAACTAATGGGACATATGTGAAACTATTGGGACATCTGTGAAACTATTGGGACATCTGTGAAACTATGGGGACATCTGTGAAACTAATGGGACATATGTGAAACTATTGGGAAATCTGTGAAACTAATGGGACATATGTGAAACTATTGGGACATCTGTGAAACTATTGGGACATCTGTGAAACTACTGGTACATCTGTGAAACTATGGGGAAATCTGTTTACCTATTGGGATATCTGTAAAACTACTGGGACATCTGTGAAAATATTGGGACATCTGTGAAACTATGGGGACATCTGTTAACCTACTGGGACATCTGTGAAACTACTGGGACATCTGTTAAACTACTGGGACATCTGTTAAACTATTGGGACATCTGTGAAACTATGGGGACATCTGTGAAACTGTGGGGACATCTGTTAACCTACTGGGATATCTGTAAAACTACTGCGACATCTATGAAACTATTGGGACATCTGTGAAACTATGGGGACATCTGTTAACCTACTTGGACATATGTGAAACTATTGGGGCGTCTGTGAAACTACTGGGACATCTTTGAAACTACTGGGACATCTGTAAAACTACTGGGACATATGTGAACCTATTGGGACATCTGTGAAACTATTGGGACATCTGTGAAACAACTGGGACATCTGTTAAACTATTGGGACATCTGTTAAACTATTGGACATCTGTGAAACTATTGGGACATCTGTGAAACTAATGGGTCATCTGTGAAACTAATGGGACATCTGTGAAACTATTGGGACATCTGTGAAACTATGGGGACATCTGTAAAAATAATGGGACATATGTGAAACTATTGGGGCGTCTGTGAAACTACTGGTACATGTGTGAAACTACTGGGACATCTCTAAAACTACTGGGACATCTGTTAAACTATTGGGACATCTGTGAAACTATGGGGACATCTGTGAAACTAATGGGACATATGTGAAACTATTGGGACATCTGTGAAACTATTGGGACATCTGTGAAACTATTGGGACATCTGTGAAACTATGGGGACATCTGTGAAACTAATGGGACATCTGTGAAACTATTGGGACATCTGTGAAACTATGGGGACATCTGTTAACCTACTGGGATATCTGTAAAACTACTGGGATATCTATGAAACTATTGGGACATCTGTGAAACTATGGGGACATCTGTTAACCTACTTGGACATCTGTGAAACTAATGGGACATATGTGAAACTATTGGGGCGTCTGTGAAACTACTGGGACATCTTTGAAACTACTGGGACATCTGTAAAACTACTGGGACATATGTGAACCTATTGGGACATCTGTGAAACTATTGGGACATCTGTGAAACAAGTGGGACATCTGTTAAACTATTGGGACATCTGTTAAACTCCTGGGACATCTGTGAAACTATTGGGACATGGGTGAAACTATTGGGACATCTGTAAAACTACTGGGACATCTGTTAAACTATTGGACATCTGTGAAACTATTGGGACATCTGTGAAACTAATGGGACATCTGTGAAACTATTGGGACATCTGTGAAACTATGGGGACATGTGTAAAAATAATCGGACATATGTGAAACTATTGTGGCGTCTGTGAAACTACTGGTACATGTGTGAAACTACTGGGACCTCTGTGAAACTGTGGGGACATCTGTTAACATATTGGGATATCTGTAAAACTACTGGGACATCTGTGAAACTATTGGGACATCTGTGAAACTATGGGGACATCTGTTAACCTACTGGGACATCTTTGAAACTACTGGGACATCTGTTAAACTACTGGGACATCTGTGAAACTATGGGGACATCTGTGAAACTAATGGGACATATGTGAAACTATTGGGGCGTCTGTGAAACTATTGGAATATCTGTGAAACTATGGGGTCATCTGTGAAACTAATGGGACATTTGTGAAACTATTGGGACATCTGTGAAACTATGGGGACATCTGTAAAACTACTGGGCCATCTGTTAAACTATTGGGACATCTGTGAAACTATGGGGTCATCTGTGAAACTAATGGGACATATGTGAAACTATTTGGACATATTTGAAACTATTGGTACATCTGTGATACTATTGGGACATCTGTGAAACTACTGGTACATCTGTGAAACTGTGGGGACATCTGTTAACATATTGGGATATCTGTAAAACTACTGGGACATCTGTGAAACTATTGGGACATCTGTGAAACTATGGGGACATCTGTTAACCTACTGGGACATCTGTTAAACTACTGGGACATCTGTTAAACTACTGGGACATGTGTTAAACTATTGGGACATCTGTGAAACTATGGGGACATCTGTTAACCTACTAGGATATCTGTAAAACTACTGGGACATGTTTGAAACTACTGGGACATCTGTAAAACTACTGGGCCATCTGTTAAGCTATTGGGACATCTGTGAAACTAAGGGGTCATCTGTGAAACTAATGGGACATATGTGAAACTATTTGGACATATTTGAAACTATTGGGGCGTCTGTGAAACGACTGGGACATCTTTGAAACTAGTGGGACATCTGTAAAACTACTGGGACATATGTGAACCTATTGGGACATCTGTGAAACTATTGGGACATCTGTGAAACTATTGGGACATCTGTGAAACAACTGGGACATCTGTTAAACTATTGGGACATCTGTTAAACTCCTGGGACATCTGTGAAACTATTGGGACATCTGTTAAACTATTGGGACATCTGTGAAACTACTGGTACATCTGTGAAACTATTGGGACATCTGTGAAACTATGGGGACATCTGTGAAACTAATGGGACATATGTGAAACTATGAGGGCGTCTGTGAAACTACTGGGACATGTGTGAAACTGCTGGGACATCTGTAAAACTACTGGGCCATCTGTTAAACTATTGGGACATCTGTGAAACTATGGGGTCATCTGTGAAACTAATGGGACATATGTGAAACTATTTGGACATATTTGAAACTATTGGTACATCTCTGATACTATTGGGACATCTGTGAAACTACTGGTACATCTGTGAAACTGTGGGGACATCTGTTAACATATTGGGATATCTGTAAAACTACTGGGACATCTGTGAAACTATTGGGACATTTGTGAAACTATGGGGACATCTGTTAACCTACTGGGACATCTGTGAAACTACTGGGACATCTGTTAAACCACAGAGACATGTGTTAAACTATTGGGACATCTGTGAAACTATGGGGACATCTGTTAACCTACTGGGATATCTGTAAAACTACTGGGACATGTGTGGAACTACTGGGACATATGTAAAACTACTGGGCCATCTGTTAAGCTATTGGGACATCTGTGAAACTATGGGGTCATCTGTGAAACTAATGGGACATATGTGAAACTATTTGGACATATTTGAAACTATTGGGACATCTGTGATACTATTGGGACATCTGTGAAATTACTGGTACATCTGTGAAACTGTGGGGACATCTGTTAACATTTTGGGAAATCTGTAAAACTACTGGGACATCTGTGAAACTATTGGGACATCTGTGAAACTATGGGGACATCTGTTAACCTACTGGGATATCTGTAAAACTACTGGGACATGGGTGAAACTATTGGGACATCTGTTAAACTATTGGTACATCTGTGAAACTACTGGTACATCTGTGAAACTATTGGGACATCTGTGAAACTATGGGGACATCTGTGAAACTAATGGGACATATGTGAAACTATTGGGGCGTCTGTGAAACTACTGGGAAATGTGTGAAACTACTGGGACATCTGTAAAACTACTGGGACATCTGTTAAACTATTGGACATCTGTGAAACTATTAGGACATCTGTGAAACTAATGGGACATCTGTGAATCTAATGGGACATCTGTGAAACTATTGGGACATCTGTGAAACTATGGGGACATCTGTGAAACTAATGGGACATATGTGAAACTATTGGGACATCTGTGAAACTATTGGGACATCTGTGAAACTACTGGTACATCCGTGAAACTATGGGGACATCTGTGAAACTATGGGGACATCTGTGAAACTATGGGGATATCTGTTAACCTACTGGGATATCTGTAAAACTACTGGGACATCTATGAAACTATTGGGACATCTGTGAAACTATGGGGACATCTGTTAACCTACTTGGACATCTGTGAAACTAATGGGACATCTGTGAAACTATTGGGACATCTGTGAAACAACTGGGACATCTGGTAAACTATTGGGATATCTGTTAAACTCCTGGGACATCTGTGAAACTATTGGGACATGGGTGAAACTATTGGGACATCTGTAAAACTACTGGGACATCTGTGAAACTATTGGGACATCTGTGAAACTATGGGGACATCTGTAAAAATAATGGGACATATGTGAAACTATTGGGGCGTCTGTGAAACTACTGGTACATGTGTGAAACTACTGGGACATCTCTAAAACTACTGGGACATCTGTTAAACTATTGGGACATCTGTGAAACTATGGGGACATCTGTGAAACTAATGGGACATATGTGAAACTATTGGGACATCTGTGAAACTATGGGGACATCTGTGAAACTAATGGGACATATGTGAAACTATTGGGGCGTCTGTGAAACTACTGGGACATGTGTGAAACTACTGGGACATCTGTAAAACTACTGGGCCATCTGTTAAACTATTGGGACATCTGTGAAACTATGGGGTCATCTGTGAAACTAATGGGACATATGTGAAACTATTTGGACATATTTGAAACTATTGGTACATCTGCGATACTATTGGGACATCTGTGAAACTACTGGTACATCTGTTAAACTGTGCGGACATCTGTTAACATATTGGGATATCTGTAAAACTACTGGGACATCTGTGAAACTATTGGGACATATGTGAAACTATTGGGGCGTCTGTGAAACTACTGGTACATGTGTGAAACTACTGGGACATCTCTAAAACTACTGGGACATCTGTTAAACTATTGGGACATCTGTGAAACTATGGGGACATCTGTGAAACTAATGGGACATATGTGAAACTATTGGGACATCTGTGAAACTATGGGGACATCTGTGAAACTAATAGGACATATGTGAAACTATTGGGGCGTCTGTGAAACTACTGGGACATGTGTGAAACTACTGGGACATCTGTAAAACTACTGGGCCATCTGTTAAACTATTGGGACATCTGTGAAACTATGCGGTCATCTGTGAAACTAATGGGACATATGTGAAACTATTTGGACATATTTGAAACTATTGGTACATCTGTGATACTATTGGGACATCTGTGAAACTACTGGTACATCTGTGAAACTGTGCGGACATCTGTTAATATATTGGGATATCTGTAAAACTACTGGGACATCTGTGAAACTATTGGGACATCTGTGAAACTATGGGGACATCTGTTAACCTACTGGGACATCTGTGAAACTACTGGGACATCTGTTAAACTACTGGGACATGTGTTAAACTATTGGGACATCTGTGAAACTATGGGGACATCTGTTAACCTACTGGGATATCTGTAAAACTACTGGGACATGGGTGAAACTATTGGGACATCTGTTAAACTACTGGTACATCTGTGAAACTATTGGGACATCTGTGAAACTATGGGGACATCTGTGAAACTAATGGGACATATGTGAAACTATTGGGGCGTCTGTGAAACTACTGGGAAATGTGTGAAACTACTGGGACATCTGTTAAACTATTGGACATCTGTGAAACTATTGGGACATCTGTGAAACTAATGGGACATCTGTGAAACTAATGGGACATATGTGAAACTATTGGGACATCTGTGAAACTATTGGGACATCTGTGAAACTACTGGTACATCCGTGAAACTATGGGGACATCTGTGAAACTATGGGGACATCTGTGAAACTATGGGGACATCTGTTAACCTACTGGGATATCTGTAAAACTACTGGGACATCTATGAAACTATTGGGACATCTGTGAAACTATGGGGACATCTGTTAACCTACTTGGACATCTGTGAAACTAATGGGACATATGTGAAACTATTGGGGCGTCTGTGAAACTACTGGGACATCTTCGAAACTACTGAGACATCTGTAAAACTACTGGGACATATGTGAACCTATTGGGACATCTGTGAAACTATTGGGACATCTGTGAAACTATTGGGACATCTGTGAAACAACTGGGACATCTGTTAAACTATTGGGACATCTGTTAAACTCCTGGGACATCTGTGAAACTATTGGGACATGGGTGAAACTATTGGGACATCTGTAAAACTACTGGGACATCTGTTAAACTATTGGACATCTGTGAAACTATTGGGACATCTGCGAAACTAATGGGACATCTGTGAAACTATGGGGACATCTGTAAAAATAATGGGACATATGTGAAACTATTGGGGCGTCTGTGAAACTACTGGTACATGTGTGAAACTACTGGGACATCTCTAAAACTACTGGGACATCTGTTAAACTATTGGGACATCTGTGAAACTATGGGGACATCTGTGAAACTAATGGGACATATGTGAAACTAGTGGGACATCTGTGAAACTATGGGGACATCTGTGAAACTAATGGGACATATGTGAAACTATTGGGGCGTCTGTGAAACTACTGGGACATGTGTGAAACTACTGGGACATCTGTAAAACTACTGGGCCATCTGTTAAACTATTGGGACATCTGTGAAACTATGGGGTCATCTGTGAAACTAATGGGACATATGTGAAACTATTTGGACATATTTGAAACTATTGGTACATCTGTGATACTATTGGGACATCTGTGAAACTACTGGTACATCTGTGAAACTGTGGGGACATCTGTTAACATATTGGGATATCTGTAAAACTACTGGGACATCTGTGAAACTATTGGGACATCTGTGAAACTATGCGGACATCTGTTAACCTACTGGGACATCTGTGAAACTACTGGGACATCTGCTAAACTACTGGGACATGTGTTAAACTATTGGGACATCTGTGAAACTATGGGGACATCTGTTAACCTACTGGGATATCTGTAAAACTACTGGGACATGTGTGAAACTACTGGGACATCTTTAAAACTACTGGGCCATCTGTTAAACTATTAGGACATCTGTGAAACTATGGGGTCATCTGTGAAACTAATGGGACATATGTGAAACTATTTGGACATATTTGAAACTATTGGGACATCTGTGATACTATTGGGACATCTGTGAAACTACTGGTACATCTGTGAAACTGTGGGGACATCTGTTAACATATTGGGAAATCTGCAAACTACTGGGACATCTGTGAAACTATTGGGACATCTGTGAAACTATGGGGACATCTGTTAACCTACTGGGACATCTGTGAAACTACTGGGACATCTGTTAAACTACTGGGACATGTGTTAAACTATTGGGACATCTGTGAAACTATGGGGACATCTGATAACCTACTGGGATATCTGTTAAACTACTGGGACATGGGTGAAACTATTGGGACATCTGTTAAACTACTGGTACATCTGTGAAACTATTGGGACATCTGTGAAACTATGGGGACATCTGTGAAACTAATGGGACATATGTGAAACTATTGGGGCGTCTGTGAAACTACTGGGAAATGTGTGAAACTACTGGGACATCTGTAAAACTACTGGGACATCTGTTAAACTATTGGACATCTGTGAAACTATTGGGACATCTGTGAAACTAATGGGACATCTGTGAAACTAATGGGACATCTGTGAAACTATTGGGACATCTGTGAAACTATGGGGACATCTGTAAAAATAATGGGACATATGTGAAACTATTGGGGCGTCTGTGAAACTACTGGTACATGTGTGAAACTAATGGGACATATGTGAAACTATTGGGACATCTGTGAAACTATTAGGACATCTGTGAAACTATTGGGACATCTGTGAAACTATGGGGACATCTGTGAAACTAATGGGACATGTGAAACTATTGGGACATCTGTGAAACTAATGGGACATATGTGAAACTACTGGGACATCTGTGAAACTATTGGGACATCTCTGAAACTATGGGGACATCTGTTAACCTACTGGGACATCTGTGAAACTACTGGGACATCTGTTAAACTACTGGGACATCTGTTAATCTATTGGGACATCTGTTAAACTATTGGGACATCTGTGAAACTATGGGGACATCTGTTAACCTACTGGGATATCTGTAAAACTACTGGGACATCTATGAAACTATTGGGACATCTGTGAAACTATGGGGACATCTGTTAACCTACTTGGACATCTGTGAAACTAATGGGACATGTGTGAGACCTATGGTGGCGTCTGTGAAACTACTGGTACATGTGTGAAACTACTGGGACATCTCTAAAACTACTGGGACATCTGTTAAACTATTGGGACATCTGTGAAACTAATGGGACATATGTGAAACTATTGGGACATCTGTGAAACTAATGGGACATATGTGAAACTATTGGGACATCTGTGAAACTATTGGGACATCTGTGAAACTATGGGGACATCTGTGAAACTAATGGGACATATGTGAAACTATTGGGAAATCTGTGAAACTAATGGGACATATGTGAAACTATTGGGACATCTGTGAAACTATTGGGGCGTCTGTGAAACTACTGGGAAATGTGTGAAACTACTGGGACATCTGTAAAACTACTGGGACATCTGTTAAACTATTGGACATCTGTGAAACTATTGGGACATCTGTGAAACTAATGGGACATCTGTGAAACTAATGGGACATCTGTGAAACTATTGGGACATCTGTGAAACTATGGGGACATCTGTAAAAATAATGGGACATATGTGAAACTATTGGGGCGTCTGTGAAACTAATGGGACATATGTGAAACTATTGGGACATCTGTGAAACTATTGGGGCGTCTGTGAAACTACTGGGAAATGTGTGAAACTACTGGGACATCTGTAAAACTACTGGGACATCTGTTAAACTATTGGACATCTGTGAAACTATTGGGACATCTGTGAAACTAATGGGACATCTGTGAAACTAATGGGACATCTGTGAAACTATTGGGACATCTGTGAAACTATGGGGACATCTGTGAAACTAATGGGACATATGTGAAACTATTGGGAAATCTGTGAAACTAATGGGACATATGTGAAACTATTGGGACATCTGTGAAACTATTGGGACATCTGTGAAACTACTGGTACATCTGTGAAACTATGGGGAAATCTGTTTACCTATTGGGATATCTGTAAAACTACTGGGACATCTGTGAAAATATTGGGACATCTGTGAAACTATGGGGACATCTGTTAACCTACTGGGACATCTGTGAAACTACTGGGACATCTGTTAAACTACTGGGACATCTGTTAAACTATTGGGACATCTGTGAAACTATGGGGACATCTGTGAAACTGTGGGGACATCTGTTAACCTAGTGGGATATCTGTAAAACTACTGCGACATCTATGAAACTATTGGGACATCTGTGAAACTATGGGGACATCTGTTAACCTACTTGGACATATGTGAAACTATTGGGGCGTCTGTGAAACTACTGGGACATCTTTGAAACTACTGGGACATCTGTAAAACTACTGGGACATATGTGAACCTATTGGGACATCTGTGAAACTATTGGGACATCTGTGAAACAACTGGGACATCTGTTAAACTATTGGGACATCTGTTAAACTATTGGACATCTGTGAAACTATTGGGACATCTGTGAAACTAATGGGTCATCTGTGAAACTAATGGGACATCTGTGAAACTATTGGGACATCTGTGAAACTATGGGGACATCTGTAAAAATAATGGGACATATGTGAAACTATTGGGGCGTCTGTGAAACTACTGGTACATGTGTGAAACTACTGGGACATCTCTAAAACTACTGGGACATCTGTTAAACTATTGGGACATCTGTGAAACTATGGGGACATCTGTGAAACTAATGGGACATATGTGAAACTATTGGGACATCTGTGAAACTATTGGGACATCTGTGAAACTATTGGGACATCTGTGAAACTATGGGGACATCTGTGAAACTAATGGGACATCTGTGAAACTATTGGGACATCTGTGAAACTATGGGGACATCTGTTAACCTACTGGGATATCTGTAAAACTACTGGGATATCTATGAAACTATTGGGACATCTGTGAAACTATGGGGACATCTGTTAACCTACTTGGACATCTGTGAAACTAATGGGACATATGTGAAACTATTGGGGCGTCTGTGAAACTACTGGGACATCTTTGAAACTACTGGGACATCTGTAAAACTACTGGGACATATGTGAACCTATTGGGACATCTGTGAAACTATTGGGACATCTGTGAAACAAGTGGGACATCTGTTAAACTATTGGGACATCTGTTAAACTCCTGGGACATCTGTGAAACTATTGGGACATGGGTGAAACTATTGGGACATCTGTAAAACTACTGGGACATCTGTTAAACTATTGGACATCTGTGAAACTATTGGGACATCTGTGAAACTAATGGGACATCTGTGAAACTATTGGGACATCTGTGAAACTATGGGGACATGTGTAAAAATAATCGGACATATGTGAAACTATTGTGGCGTCTGTGAAACTACTGGTACATGTGTGAAACTACTGGGACCTCTGTGAAACTGTGGGGACATCTGTTAACATATTGGGATATCTGTAAAACTACTGGGACATCTGTGAAACTATTGGGACATCTGTGAAACTATGGGGACATCTGTTAACCTACTGGGACATCTTTGAAACTACTGGGACATCTGTTAAACTACTGGGACATCTGTGAAACTATGGGGACATCTGTGAAACTAATGGGACATATGTGAAACTATTGGGGCGTCTGTGAAACTATTGGAATATCTGTGAAACTATGGGGTCATCTGTGAAACTAATGGGACATTTGTGAAACTATTGGGACATCTGTGAAACTATGGGGACATCTGTAAAACTACTGGGCCATCTGTTAAACTATTGGGACATCTGTGAAACTATGGGGTCATCTGTGAAACTAATGGGACATATGTGAAACTATTTGGACATATTTGAAACTATTGGTACATCTGTGATACTATTGGGACATCTGTGAAACTACTGGTACATCTGTGAAACTGTGGGGACATCTGTTAACATATTGGGATATCTGTAAAACTACTGGGACATCTGTGAAACTATTGGGACATCTGTGAAACTATGCGGACATCTGTTAACCTACTGGGACATCTGTGAAACTACTGGGACATCTGCTAAACTACTGGGACATGTGTTAAACTATTGGGACATCTGTGAAACTATGGGGACATCTGTTAACCTACTGGGATATCTGTAAAACTACTGGGACATGTGTGAAACTACTGGGACATCTTTAAAACTACTGGGCCATCTGTTAAACTATTAGGACATCTGTGAAACTATGGGGTCATCTGTGAAACTAATGGGACATATGTGAAACTATTTGGACATATTTGAAACTATTGGGACATCTGTGATACTATTGGGACATCTGTGAAACTACTGGTACATCTGTGAAACTGTGGGGACATCTGTTAACATATTGGGAAATCTGCAAACTACTGGGACATCTGTGAAACTATTGGGACATCTGTGAAACTATGGGGACATCTGTTAACCTACTGGGACATCTGTGAAACTACTGGGACATCTGTTAAACTACTGGTACATCTGTGAAACTATTGGGACATCTGTGAAACTATGGGGACATCTGTGAAACTAATGGGACATATGTGAAACTATTGGGGCGTCTGTGAAACTACTGGGAAATGTGTGAAACTACTGGGACATCTGTAAAACTACTGGGACATCTGTTAAACTATTGGGACATCTGTGAAACTATGGGGACATCTGTGAAACTAATGGGACATATGTGAAACTATTGGGACATCTGTGAAACTATGGGGACATCTGTGAAACTAATGGGACATATGTGAAACTATTGGGGCGTCTGTGAAACTACTGGGACATGTGTGAAACTACTGGGACATCTGTAAAACTACTGGGCCATCTGTTAAACTATTGGGACATCTGTGAAACTATGGGGTCATCTGTGAAACTAATGGGACATATGTGAAACTATTTGGACATATTTGAAACTATTGGTACATCTGCGATACTATTGGGACATCTGTGAAACTACTGGTACATCTGTTAAACTGTGCGGACATCTGTTAACATATTGGGATATCTGTAAAACTACTGGGACATCTGTGAAACTATTGGGACATATGTGAAACTATTGGGGCGTCTGTGAAACTACTGGTACATGTGTGAAACTACTGGGACATCTCTAAAACTACTGGGACATCTGTTAACCTACTGGGACATCTTTGAAACTACTGGGACATCTGTTAAACTACTGGGACATCTGTGAAACTATGGGGACATCTGTGAAACTAATGGGACATATGTGAAACTATTGGGGCGTCTGTGAAACTATTGGAATATCTGTGAAACTATGGGGTCATCTGTGAAACTAATGGGACATTTGTGAAACTATTGGGACATCTGTGAAACTATGGGGACATCTGTAAAACTACTGGGCCATCTGTTAAACTATTGGGACATCTGTGAAACTATGGGGTCATCTGTGAAACTAATGGGACATATGTGAAACTATTTGGACATATTTGAAACTATTGGTACATCTGTGATACTATTGGGACATCTGTGAAACTACTGGTACATCTGTGAAACTGTGGGGACATCTGTTAACATATTGGGATATCTGTAAAACTACTGGGACATCTGTGAAACTATTGGGACATCTGTGAAACTATGCGGACATCTGTTAACCTACTGGGACATCTGTGAAACTACTGGGACATCTGCTAAACTACTGGGACATGTGTTAAACTATTGGGACATCTGTGAAACTATGGGGACATCTGTTAACCTACTGGGATATCTGTAAAACTACTGGGACATGTGTGAAACTACTGGGACATCTTTAAAACTACTGGGCCATCTGTTAAACTATTAGGACATCTGTGAAACTATGGGGTCATCTGTGAAACTAATGGGACATATGTGAAACTATTTGGACATATTTGAAACTATTGGGACATCTGTGATACTATTGGGACATCTGTGAAACTACTGGTACATCTGTGAAACTGTGGGGACATCTGTTAACATATTGGGAAATCTGCAAACTACTGGGACATCTGTGAAACTATTGGGACATCTGTGAAACTATGGGGACATCTGTTAACCTACTGGGACATCTGTGAAACTACTGGGACATCTGTTAAACTACTGGTACATCTGTGAAACTATTGGGACATCTGTGAAACTATGGGGACATCTGTGAAACTAATGGGACATATGTGAAACTATTGGGGCGTCTGTGAAACTACTGGGAAATGTGTGAAACTACTGGGACATCTGTAAAACTACTGGGACATCTGTTAAACTATTGGGACATCTGTGAAACTATGGGGACATCTGTGAAACTAATGGGACATATGTGAAACTATTGGGACATCTGTGAAACTATGGGGACATCTGTGAAACTAATGGGACATATGTGAAACTATTGGGGCGTCTGTGAAACTACTGGGACATGTGTGAAACTACTGGGACATCTGTAAAACTACTGGGCCATCTGTTAAACTATTGGGACATCTGTGAAACTATGGGGTCATCTGTGAAACTAATGGGACATATGTGAAACTATTTGGACATATTTGAAACTATTGGTACATCTGCGATACTATTGGGACATCTGTGAAACTACTGGTACATCTGTTAAACTGTGCGGACATCTGTTAACATATTGGGATATCTGTAAAACTACTGGGACATCTGTGAAACTATTGGGACATATGTGAAACTATTGGGGCGTCTGTGAAACTACTGGTACATGTGTGAAACTACTGGGACATCTCTAAAACTACTGGGACATCTGTTAAACTATTGGGACATCTGTGAAACTATGGGGACATCTGTGAAACTAATGGGACATATGTGAAACTATTGGGACATCTGTGAAACTATGGGGACATCTGTGAAACTAATAGGACATATGTGAAACTATTGGGGCGTCTGTGAAACTACTGGGACATGTGTGAAACTACTGGGACATCTGTAAAACTACTGGGCCATCTGTTAAACTATTGGGACATCTGTGAAACTATGCGGTCATCTGTGAAACTAATGGGACATATGTGAAACTATTTGGACATATTTGAAACTATTGGTACATCTGTGATACTATTGGGACATCTGTGAAACTACTGGTACATCTGTGAAACTGTGCGGACATCTGTTAATATATTGGGATATCTGTAAAACTACTGGGACATCTGTGAAACTATTGGGACATCTGTGAAACTATGGGGACATCTGTTAACCTACTGGGACATCTGTGAAACTACTGGGACATCTGTTAAACTACTGGGACATGTGTTAAACTATTGGGACATCTGTGAAACTATGGGGACATCTGTTAACCTACTGGGATATCTGTAAAACTACTGGGACATGGGTGAAACTATTGGGACATCTGTTAAACTACTGGTACATCTGTGAAACTATTGGGACATCTGTGAAACTATGGGGACATCTGTGAAACTAATGGGACATATGTGAAACTATTGGGGCGTCTGTGAAACTACTGGGAAATGTGTGAAACTACTGGGACATCTGTTAAACTATTGGACATCTGTGAAACTATTGGGACATCTGTGAAACTAATGGGACATCTGTGAAACTAATGGGACATATGTGAAACTATTGGGACATCTGTGAAACTATTGGGACATCTGTGAAACTACTGGTACATCCGTGAAACTATGGGGACATCTGTGAAACTATGGGGACATCTGTGAAACTATGGGGACATCTGTTAACCTACTGGGATATCTGTAAAACTACTGGGACATCTATGAAACTATTGGGACATCTGTGAAACTATGGGGACATCTGTTAACCTACTTGGACATCTGTGAAACTAATGGGACATATGTGAAACTATTGGGGCGTCTGTGAAACTACTGGGACATCTTCGAAACTACTGAGACATCTGTAAAACTACTGGGACATATGTGAACCTATTGGGACATCTGTGAAACTATTGGGACATCTGTGAAACTATTGGGACATCTGTGAAACAACTGGGACATCTGTTAAACTATTGGGACATCTGTTAAACTCCTGGGACATCTGTGAAACTATTGGGACATGGGTGAAACTATTGGGACATCTGTAAAACTACTGGGACATCTGTTAAACTATTGGACATCTGTGAAACTATTGGGACATCTGCGAAACTAATGGGACATCTGTGAAACTATGGGGACATCTGTAAAAATAATGGGACATATGTGAAACTATTGGGGCGTCTGTGAAACTACTGGTACATGTGTGAAACTACTGGGACATCTCTAAAACTACTGGGACATCTGTTAAACTATTGGGACATCTGTGAAACTATGGGGACATCTGTGAAACTAATGGGACATATGTGAAACTAGTGGGACATCTGTGAAACTATGGGGACATCTGTGAAACTAATGGGACATATGTGAAACTATTGGGGCGTCTGTGAAACTACTGGGACATGTGTGAAACTACTGGGACATCTGTAAAACTACTGGGCCATCTGTTAAACTATTGGGACATCTGTGAAACTATGGGGTCATCTGTGAAACTAATGGGACATATGTGAAACTATTTGGACATATTTGAAACTATTGGTACATCTGTGATACTATTGGGACATCTGTGAAACTACTGGTACATCTGTGAAACTGTGGGGACATCTGTTAACATATTGGGATATCTGTAAAACTACTGGGACATCTGTGAAACTATTGGGACATCTGTGAAACTATGCGGACATCTGTTAACCTACTGGGACATCTGTGAAACTACTGGGACATCTGCTAAACTACTGGGACATGTGTTAAACTATTGGGACATCTGTGAAACTATGGGGACATCTGTTAACCTACTGGGATATCTGTAAAACTACTGGGACATGTGTGAAACTACTGGGACATCTTTAAAACTACTGGGCCATCTGTTAAACTATTAGGACATCTGTGAAACTATGGGGTCATCTGTGAAACTAATGGGACATATGTGAAACTATTTGGACATATTTGAAACTATTGGGACATCTGTGATACTATTGGGACATCTGTGAAACTACTGGTACATCTGTGAAACTGTGGGGACATCTGTTAACATATTGGGAAATCTGCAAACTACTGGGACATCTGTGAAACTATTGGGACATCTGTGAAACTATGGGGACATCTGTTAACCTACTGGGACATCTGTGAAACTACTGGGACATCTGTTAAACTACTGGGACATGTGTTAAACTATTGGGACATCTGTGAAACTATGGGGACATCTGTGAAACTAATGGGACATATGTGAAACTATTGGGGCGTCTGTGAAACTACTGGGAAATGTGTGAAACTACTGGGACATCTGTAAAACTACTGGGACATCTGTTAAACTATTGGACATCTGTGAAACTATTGGGACATCTGTGAAACTAATGGGACATCTGTGAAACTAATGGGACATCTGTGAAACTATTGGGACATCTGTGAAACTATGGGGACATCTGTAAAAATAATGGGACATATGTGAAACTATTGGGGCGTCTGTGAAACTACTGGTACATGTGTGAAACTAATGGGACATATGTGAAACTATTGGGACATCTGTGAAACTATTAGGACATCTGTGAAACTATTGGGACATCTGTGAAACTATGGGGACATCTGTGAAACTAATGGGACATGTGAAACTATTGGGACATCTGTGAAACTAATGGGACATATGTGAAACTATTGGGACATCTGTGAAACTATTGGGACATCTGTGAAACTACTGGTACATCTGTGAAACTATGGGGACATCTGTTAACCTATTGGGTTATCTGTAAAACTACTGGGACATCTGTGAAACTATTGGGACATCTCTGAAACTATGGGGACATCTGTTAACCTACTGGGACATCTGTGAAACTACTGGGACATCTGTTAAACTACTGGGACATCTGTTAATCTATTGGGACATCTGTTAAACTATTGGGACATCTGTGAAACTATGGGGACATCTGTTAACCTACTGGGATATCTGTAAAACTACTGGGACATCTATGAAACTATTGGGACATCTGTGAAACTATGGGGACATCTGTTAACCTACTTGGACATCTGTGAAACTAATGGGACATGTGTGAGACCTATGGTGGCGTCTGTGAAACTACTGGTACATGTGTGAAACTACTGGGACATCTCTAAAACTACTGGGACATCTGTTAAACTATTGGGACATCTGTGAAACTAATGGGACATATGTGAAACTATTGGGACATCTGTGAAACTAATGGGACATATGTGAAACTATTGGGACATCTGTGAAACTATTGGGACATCTGTGAAACTATGGGGACATCTGTGAAACTAATGGGACATATGTGAAACTATTGGGAAATCTGTGAAACTAATGGGACATATGTGAAACTATTGGGACATCTGTGAAACTATTGGGACATCTGTGAAACTACTGGTACATCTGTGAAACTATGGGGAAATCTGTTTACCTATTGGGATATCTGTAAAACTACTGGGACATCTGTGAAAATATTGGGACATCTGTGAAACTATGGGGACATCTGTTAACCTACTGGGACATCTGTGAAACTACTGGGACATCTGTTAAACTACTGGGACATCTGTTAAACTATTGGGACATCTGTGAAACTATGGGGACATCTGTGAAACTGTGGGGACATCTGTTAACCTAGTGGGATATCTGTAAAACTACTGCGACATCTATGAAACTATTGGGACATCTGTGAAACTATGGGGACATCTGTTAACCTACTTGGACATATGTGAAACTATTGGGGCGTCTGTGAAACTACTGGGACATCTTTGAAACTACTGGGACATCTGTAAAACTACTGGGACATATGTGAACCTATTGGGACATCTGTGAAACTATTGGGACATCTGTGAAACAACTGGGACATCTGTTAAACTATTGGGACATCTGTTAAACTATTGGACATCTGTGAAACTATTGGGACATCTGTGAAACTAATGGGTCATCTGTGAAACTAATGGGACATCTGTGAAACTATTGGGACATCTGTGAAACTATGGGGACATCTGTAAAAATAATGGGACATATGTGAAACTATTGGGGCGTCTGTGAAACTACTGGTACATGTGTGAAACTACTGGGACATCTCTAAAACTACTGGGACATCTGTTAAACTATTGGGACATCTGTGAAACTATGGGGACATCTGTGAAACTAATGGGACATATGTGAAACTATTGGGACATCTGTGAAACTATTGGGACATCTGTGAAACTATTGGGACATCTGTGAAACTATGGGGACATCTGTGAAACTAATGGGACATCTGTGAAACTATTGGGACATCTGTGAAACTATGGGGACATCTGTTAACCTACTGGGATATCTGTAAAACTACTGGGATATCTATGAAACTATTGGGACATCTGTGAAACTATGGGGACATCTGTTAACCTACTTGGACATCTGTGAAACTAATGGGACATATGTGAAACTATTGGGGCGTCTGTGAAACTACTGGGACATCTTTGAAACTACTGGGACATCTGTAAAACTACTGGGACATATGTGAACCTATTGGGACATCTGTGAAACTATTGGGACATCTGTGAAACAAGTGGGACATCTGTTAAACTATTGGGACATCTGTTAAACTCCTGGGACATCTGTGAAACTATTGGGACATGGGTGAAACTATTGGGACATCTGTAAAACTACTGGGACATCTGTTAAACTATTGGACATCTGTGAAACTATTGGGACATCTGTGAAACTAATGGGACATCTGTGAAACTATTGGGACATCTGTGAAACTATGGGGACATGTGTAAAAATAATCGGACATATGTGAAACTATTGTGGCGTCTGTGAAACTACTGGTACATGTGTGAAACTACTGGGACCTCTGTGAAACTGTGGGGACATCTGTTAACATATTGGGATATCTGTAAAACTACTGGGACATCTGTGAAACTATTGGGACATCTGTGAAACTATGGGGACATCTGTTAACCTACTGGGACATCTTTGAAACTACTGGGACATCTGTTAAACTACTGGGACATCTGTGAAACTATGGGGACATCTGTGAAACTAATGGGACATATGTGAAACTATTGGGGCGTCTGTGAAACTATTGGAATATCTGTGAAACTATGGGGTCATCTGTGAAACTAATGGGACATTTGTGAAACTATTGGGACATCTGTGAAACTATGGGGACATCTGTAAAACTACTGGGCCATCTGTTAAACTATTGGGACATCTGTGAAACTATGGGGTCATCTGTGAAACTAATGGGACATATGTGAAACTATTTGGACATATTTGAAACTATTGGTACATCTGTGATACTATTGGGACATCTGTGAAACTACTGGTACATCTGTGAAACTGTGGGGACATCTGTTAACATATTGGGATATCTGTAAAACTACTGGGACATCTGTGAAACTATTGGGACATCTGTGAAACTATGCGGACATCTGTTAACCTACTGGGACATCTGTGAAACTACTGGGACATCTGCTAAACTACTGGGACATGTGTTAAACTATTGGGACATCTGTGAAACTATGGGGACATCTGTTAACCTACTGGGATATCTGTAAAACTACTGGGACATGTGTGAAACTACTGGGACATCTTTAAAACTACTGGGCCATCTGTTAAACTATTAGGACATCTGTGAAACTATGGGGTCATCTGTGAAACTAATGGGACATATGTGAAACTATTTGGACATATTTGAAACTATTGGGACATCTGTGATACTATTGGGACATCTGTGAAACTACTGGTACATCTGTGAAACTGTGGGGACATCTGTTAACATATTGGGAAATCTGCAAACTACTGGGACATCTGTGAAACTATTGGGACATCTGTGAAACTATGGGGACATCTGTTAACCTACTGGGACATCTGTGAAACTACTGGGACATCTGTTAAACTACTGGTACATCTGTGAAACTATTGGGACATCTGTGAAACTATGGGGACATCTGTGAAACTAATGGGACATATGTGAAACTATTGGGGCGTCTGTGAAACTACTGGGAAATGTGTGAAACTACTGGGACATCTGTAAAACTACTGGGACATCTGTTAAACTATTGGACATCTGTGAAACTATTGGGACATCTGTGAAACTAATGGGACATCTGTGAAACTAATGGGACATCTGTGAAACTATTGGGACATCTGTGAAACTATGGGGACATCTGTAAAAATAATGGGACATATGTGAAACTATTGGGGCGTCTGTGAAACTACTGGAACATGTGTGAAACTAATGGGACATATGTGAAACTATTGGGACATCTGTGAAACTATTGGGACATCTGTGAAACTATTGGGACATCTGTGAAACTATGGGGACATCTGTGAAACTAATGGGACATGTGAAACTATTGGGACATGTGAAACTATTGGGACATCTGTGAAACTAATGGGACATATGTGAAACTATTGGGGCATCTGTGAAACTATTGGGACATCTGTGAAACTACTGGTACATCTGTGAAACTATGGGGACATCTGTTAACCTATTGGGTTATCTGTAAAACTACTGGGACATCTGTGAAACTATTGGGACATCTCTGAAACTATGGGGACATCTGTTAACCTACTGGGACATCTGTGAAACTACTGGGACATCTGTTAAACTACTGGGACATCTGTTAAACTATTGGGACATCTGTTAAACTATTGGGACATCTGTGAAACTATGGGGACATCTGTGAAACTATGGGGACATCTGTTAACCTACTGGGATATCTGTAAAACTACTGGGACATCTATGAAACTATTGGGACATCTGTGAAACTATGGGGACATCTGTTAACCTACTTGGACATCTGTGAAACTAATGGGACATGTGTGAAACTATTGGGGCGTCTGTGAAACTACTGGTACATGTGTGAAACTACTGGGACATCTCTAAAACTACTGGGACATCTGTTAAACTATTGGGACATCTGTGAAACTAATGGGACATATGTGAAACTATTGGGACATCTGTGAAACTAATGGGACATATGTGAAACTATTGGGACATCTGTGAAACTATTGGGACATCTGTGAAAATATGGGGACATCTGTGAAACTAATGGGACATATGTGAAACTATTGGGAAATCTGTGAAACTAATGGGACATATGTGAAACTATTGGGACATCTGTGAAACTATTGGGACATCTGTGAAACTACTGGTACATCTGTGAAACTATGGGGACATCTGTTTACCTATTGGGATATCTGTAAAACTACTGGGACATCTGTGAAAATATTGGGACATCTGTGAAACTATGGGGACATCTGTTAACCTACTGGGACATCTGTGAAACTACTGGGACATCTGTTAAACTACAGGGACATCTGTTAAACTATTGGGACATCTGTGAAACTATGGGGACATCTGTGAAACTGTGGGGACATCTGTTAACCTACTGGGATATCTGTAAAACTACTGCGACATCTATGAAACTATTGGGACATCTGTGAAACTATGGGGACATCTGTTAACCTACTTGGACATATGTGAAACTATTGGGGCGTCTGTGAAACTACTGGGACATCTTTGAAACTACTGGGACATCTGTTAAACTATTGGACATCTGTGAAACTATTGGGACATCTGTGAAACTAATGGGTCATCTGTGAAACTAATGGGACATCTGTGAAACTATTGGGACATCTGTGAAACTATGGGGACATCTGTAAAAATAATGGGACATATGTGAAACTATTGGGGCGTCTGTGAAACTACTGGTACATGTGTGAAACTACTGGGACATCTCTAAAACTACTGGGACATCTGTTAAACTATTGGGACATCTGTGAAACTATGGGGACATCTGTGAAACTAATGGGACATATGTGAAACTATTGGGACATCTGTGAAACTATTGGGACATCTGTGAAACTATTGGGACATCTGTGAAACTATGGGGACATCTGTGAAACTAATGGGACATCTGTGAAACTATTGGGACATCTGTGAAACTATGGGGACATCTGTTAACCTACTGGGATATCTGTAAAACTACTGGGATATCTATGAAACTATTGGGACATCTGTGAAACTATGGGGACATCTGTTAACCTACTTGGACATCTGTGAAACTAATGGGACATATGTGAAACTATTGGGGCGTCTGTGAAACTACTGGGACATCTTTGAAACTACTGGGACATCTGTAAAACTACTGGGACATATGTGAACCTATTGGGACATCTGTGAAACTATTGGGACATCTGTGAAACTATTGGGACATCTGTGAAACAAGTGGGACATCTGTTAAACTATTGGGACATCTGTTAAACTCCTGGGACATCTGTGAAACTATTGGGACATGGGTGAAACTATTGGGACATCTGTAAAACTACTGGGACATCTGTTAAACTATTGGACATCTGTGAAACTATTGGGACATCTGTGAAACTAATGGGACATCTGTGAAACTATTGGGACATCTGTGAAACTATGGGGACATGTGTAAAAATAATCGGACATATGTGAAACTATTGTGGTGTCTGTGAAACTACTGGTACATGTGTGAAACTACTGGGACCTCTGTGAAACTGTGGGGACATCTGTTAACATATTGGGATATCTGTAAAACTACTGGGACATCTGTGAAACTATTGGGACATCTGTGAAACTATGGGGACATCTGTTAACCTACTGGGACATCTTTGAAACTACTGGGACATCTGTTAAACTACTGGGACATCTGTGAAACTATGGGGACATCTGTGAAACTAATGGGACATATGTGAAACTATTGGGGCGTCTGTGAAACTATTGGAATATCTGTGAAACTATGGGGTCATCTGTGAAACTAATGGGACATTTGTGAAACTATTGGGACATCTGTGAAACTATGGGGACATCTGTGAAACTAATGGGACATATGTGAAACTATTGGGACATCTGTGAAACTAATGGGACATATGTGAAACTATTGGGACATCTGTGAAACTATTGGGACATCTGTGAAACTACTGGTACATCTGTGAAACTATGGGGACATCTGTTAACCTATTGGGATATCTGTAAAACTACTGGGACATCTGTGAAACTATTGGGACATCTGTGAAACTATGGGGACATCTGTTAACCTACTGGGAAATCTGTGAAACTACTGGGACATCTGTTAAACTACTGGGACATCTGTTAAACTATTGGGACATCTGTGAAACTATGGGGACATCTGTGAAACTATGGGGACATCTGTTAACCTACTAGGATATCTGTAAAACTACTGGGACATCTATGAAACTATTGGAACATCTGTGAAACTATGGGGACATCTGTTAACCTACTTGGACATCTGTGAAACTAATGGGACATTTGTGAAACTATTGGGGCGTCTGTGAAACTACTGGGACATCTTTGAAACTACTGGGACATCTGTAAAACTACTGGGACATATGTGAACCTATTGGGACATCTGTGAAACTTTTGGGACATCTGTGAAACTATTGGGACATCTGTGAAACAACTGGGACATCTATTAAACTATTGGGACATCTTTTAAACTCCTGGGACATCTGTGAAACTATGGGGACATGGGGGAAACTATTGGGACATCTGTGAAACTATTGGGACATCTGTGAAACTACTGGGACATCTGTGAAACTATGGGGACATCTGTGAAACTAATGGGACATATGTGAAACTATTGGGGCGTCTGTGAAACTACTGGGACATGTGTGATACTATTGGGACATCTGTGAAACTGCTGGTACATCTGTGAAACTTTGGGGACATCTGTTAACATATTGGGATATCTGTAAAACTTCTGGGACATCTGTGAAACTATTGGGACATCTGTGAAACTATGGGGACATCTGTTAACCTACTGGGACATCTGTGAAACGACTGGGACATCTGTGAAAATATTGGGACATCTGTGAAACTATGGGGACATCTGTTAACCCACTGGGACATCTGTGAAACTACTGGGACATCTGTTAAACTACTGGGACATCTGTTAAACTATTGGGACATCTGTGAAACTATGGGGACATCTGTGAAACTGTGGGGACATCTGTTAACCTACTGGGATATCTGTAAAACTACTGCGACATCTATGAAACTATTGGGACATCTGTGAAACTATGGGGACATCTGTTAACCTACTTGGACATATGTGAAACTATTGGGGCGTCTGTGAAACTACTGGGACATCTTTGAAACTACTGGGACATCTGTAAAACTACTGGGACATATGTGAACCTATTGGGACATCTGTGAAACTATTGGGACATCTGTGAAACTATGGGGACATCTGTGAAACTGTGGGGACATCTGTTAACCTACTGGGATATCTGTAAAACTACTGCGACATCTATGAAACTATTGGGACATCTGTGAAACTATGGGGACATCTGTTAACCTACTTGGACATATGTGAAACTATTGGGGCGTCTGTGAAACTTCTGGGACATCTTTGAAACTACTGGGACATCTGTAAAACTACTGGGACATATGTGAACCTATTGGGACATCTGTGAAACTATTGGGACATCTGTGAAACAACTGGGACATCTGTTAAACTATTGGGACATCTGTTAAACTATTGGACATCTGTGAAACTATTGGGACATCTGTGAAACTAATGGGTCATCTGTGAAACTAATGGGACATCTGTGAAACTAATGGGACATCTGTGAAACTATTGGGACATCTGTGAAACTATGGGGACATCTGTAAAAATAATGGGACATATGTGAAACTATTGGGGCGTCTGTGAAACTACTGGTACATGTGTGAAACTACTGGGACATCTCTAAAACTACTGGGACATCTGTTAAACTATTGGGACATCTGTGAAACTATGGGGACATCTGTGAAACTAATGGGACATATGTGAAACTATTGGGACATCTGTGAAACTATTGGGACATCTGTGAAACTATGGGGACATCTGTGAAACTAATGGGACATCTGTGAAACTAATGGGACATCTGTGAAACTATTGGGACATCTGTGAAACTATGGGGACATCTGTTAACCTACTGGGATATCTGTAAAACTACTGGGATATCTATGAAACTATTGGGACATCTGTGAAACTATGGGGACATCTGTTAACCTACTTGGACATCTGTGAAACTAATGGAACATATGTGAAACTATTGGGGCGTCTGTGAAACTACTGGGACATCTTTGAAACTACTGGGACATCTGTAAAACTACTGGGACATATGTGAACCTATTGGGACATCTGTGAAACTATTGGGACATCTGTGAAACTATTGGGACATCTGTGAAACAAGTGGGACATCTGTTAAACTATTGGGACATCTGTTAAACTCCTGGGACATCTGTGAAACTATTGGGACATGGGTGAAACTATTGGGACATCTGTAAAACTACTGGGACATCTGTTAAACTATTGGACATCTGTGAAACTTTTGGGACATCTGTGAAACTAATGGGACATCTGTGAAACTATTGGGACATCTGTGAAACTATGGGGACATGTGTAAAAATAATCGGACATATGTGAAACTATTGTGGCGTCTGTGAAACTACTGGTACATGTGTGAAACTACTGGGACATCTGTGAAACTGTGGGGACATCTGTTAACATATTGGGATATCTGTAAAACTACTGGGACATCTGTGAAACTATTGGGACATCTGTGAAACTATGGGGACATCTGTTAACCTACTGGGACATCTGTGAAACTACTGGGACATCTGTTAAACTACTGGGACATCTGTGAAACTATGGGGATATCTGTGAAACTAATGGGACATATGTGAAACTATTGGGGCGTCTGTGAAACTATTGGAATATCTGTGAAACTATGGGGTCATCTGTGAAACTAATGGGACATTTGTGAAACTATTGGGACATCTGTGAAACTATGGGGACATCTGTGAAACTAATGGGACATATGTGAAACTATTGGGACATCTGTGAAACTAATGGGACATATGTGAAACTATTGCGACATCTGTGAAACTATTGGGACATCTGTGAAACTACTGGTACATCTGTGAAACTATGGGGACATCTGTGAAACTATGGGGACATCTGTTAACCTACTGGGACATCTGTGAAACTACTGGGACATCTGTGAAACTATGGGGACATCTGTTAACCTACTGGGATATCTGTAAAACTACTGGGATATCTATGAAACTATTGGGACATCTGTGAAACTATGGGGACATCTGTTAACCTACTTGGACATCTGTGAAACTAATGGGACATATGTAAAACTATTGGGGCGTCTGTGAAACTACTGGGACATCTTTGAAACTACTGGGACATCTGTAAAACTACTGGGACATATGTGAACCTATTGGGACATCTGTGAAACTATTGGGACATCTGTGAAACTATTGGGACATCTGTGAAACAAGTGGGACATCTGTTAAACTATTGGGACATCTGTTAAACTCCTGGGACATCTGTGAAACTATTGGGACATGGGTGAAACTATTGGGACATCTGTAAAACTACTGGGACATCTGTTAAACTATTGGACATCTGTGAAACTTTTGGGACATCTGTGAAACTAATGGGACATCTGTGAAACTATTGGGACATCTGTGAAACTATGGGGACATGTGTAAAAATAATCGGACATATGTGAAACTATTGTGGCGTCTGTGAAACTACTGGTACATGTGTGAAACTACTGGGACATCTGTGAAACTGTGGGGACATCTGTTAACATATTGGGATATCTGTAAAACTACTGGGACATCTGTGAAACTATTGGGACATCTGTGAAACTATGGGGACATCTGTTAACCTACTGGGACATCTGTGAAACTACTGGGACATCTGTTAAACTACTGGGACATCTGTGAAACTAATGGGACATATGTGAAACTATTGGGGCATCTGTGAAACTATTGGAATATCTGTGAAACTATGGGGTCATCTGTGAAACTAATGGGACATTTGTGAAACTATTGGGACATCTGTGAAACTATGGGGACATCTGTGAAACTAATGGGACATATGTGAAACTATTGGGACATCTGTGAAACTAATGGGACATATGTGAAACTATTGCGACATCTGTGAAACTATTGGGACATCTGTGAAACTACTGGTACATCTGTGAAACTATGGGGACATCTGTTAACCTATTGGGATATCTGTAAAACTACTGGGACATCTGTGAAACTATTGGGACATCTGTGAAACTATGGGGACATCTGTTAACCTACTGGGACATCTGTGAAACTACTGGGACATCTGTTAAACTACTGGGACATCTGTTAAACTATTGGGACATCTGTGAAACTATGGGGACATCTGTGAAACTATGGGGACATCTGTTAACCTACTGGGATATCTGTAAAACTACTGGGACATCTATGAAACTATTGGAACATCTGTGAAACTATGGGGACATCTGTTAACCTACTTGGACATCTGTGAAATTAATGGGACATTTGTGAAACTATTGGGGCGTCTGTGAAACTACTGGGACATCTTTGAAACTACTGGGACATCTGTAAAACTACTGGGACATATGTGAACCTATTGGGACATCTGTGAAACTTTTGGGACATCTGTGAAACTATTGGGACATCTGTGAAACAACTGGGACATCTATTAAACTATTGGGACATCTGTTAAACTCCTGGGACATCTGTGAAACTATGGGGACATGGGGGAAACTATTGGTACATCTGTTAAACTATTGGGACATCTGTGAAACTACTGGGACATCTGTGAAACTATGGGGACATCTGTGAAACTAATGGGACATATGTGAAACTATTGGGGCGTCTGTGAAACTACTGGGACATGTGTGATACTATTGGGACATCTGTGAAACTGCTGGTACATCTGTGAAACTTTGGGGACATCTGTTAACATATTGGGATATCTGTAAAACTACTGGGACATCTGTGAAACTATTGGGACATCTGTGAAACTATGGGGACATCTGTTAACCTACTGGGACATCTGTGAAACGACTGGGACATCTGTTAACCTACTGGGACATCTATGAAACTACTGGGACATCTGTTAAACTACTGGGACATCTGTGAAACTAATGGGACATATGTGAAACTATTGGGGCATCTGTAAAACTATTGGAATATCTGTGAAACTATGGGGTCATCTGTGAAACTAATGGGACATTTGTGAAACTATTGGGACATCTGTGAAACTATGGGGACATCTGTGAAACTAATGGGACATATGTGAAACTATTGGGACATCTGTGAAACTAATGGGACATATGTGAAACTATTGCGACATCTGTGAAACTATTGGGACATCTGTGAAACTACTGGTACATCTGTGAAACTATGGGGACATCTGTTAACCTATTGGGATATCTGTAAAACTACTGGGACATCTGTGAAACTATTGGGACATCTGTGAAACTATGGGGACATCTGTTAACCTACTGGGACATCTGTGAAACTACTGGGACATCTGTTAAACTACTGGGACATCTGTTAAACTATTGGGACATCTGTGAAACTATGGGGACATCTGTGAAACTATGGGGACATCTGTTAACCTACTGGGATATCTGTAAAACTACTGGGACATCTATGAAACTATTGGAACATCTGTGAAACTATGGGGACATCTGTTAACCTACTTGGACATCTGTGAAATTAATGGGACATTTGTGAAACTATTGGGGCGTCTGTGAAACTACTGGGACATCTTTGAAACTACTGGGACATCTGTAAAACTACTGGGACATATGTGAACCTATTGGGACATCTGTGAAACTATTGGGACATCTGTGAAACTATGGGGACATCTGTGAAACTGTGGGGACATCTGTTAACCTACTGGGATATCTGTAAAACTACTGCGACATCTATGAAACTATTGGGACATCTGTGAAACTATGGGGACATCTGTTAACCTACTTGGACATATGTGAAACTATTGGGGCGTCTGTGAAACTTCTGGGACATCTTTGAAACTACTGGGACATCTGTAAAACTACTGGGACATATGTGAACCTATTGGGACATCTGTGAAACTATTGGGACATCTGTGAAACAACTGGGACATCTGTTAAACTATTGGGACATCTGTTAAACTATTGGACATCTGTGAAACTATTGGGACATCTGTGAAACTAATGGGTCATCTGTGAAACTAATGGGACATCTGTGAAACTAATGGGACATCTGTGAAACTATTGGGACATCTGTGAAACTATGGGGACATCTGTAAAAATAATGGGACATATGTGAAACTATTGGGGCGTCTGTGAAACTACTGGTACATGTGTGAAACTACTGGGACATCTCTAAAACTACTGGGACATCTGTTAAACTATTGGGACATCTGTGAAACTATGGGGACATCTGTGAAACTAATGGGACATATGTGAAACTATTGGGACATCTGTGAAACTATTGGGACATCTGTGAAACTATGGGGACATCTGTGAAACTAATGGGACATCTGTGAAACTAATGGGACATCTGTGAAACTATTGGGACATCTGTGAAACTATGGGGACATCTGTTAACCTACTGGGATATCTGTAAAACTACTGGGATATCTATGAAACTATTGGGACATCTGTGAAACTATGGGGACATCTGTTAACCTACTTGGACATCTGTGAAACTAATGGAACATATGTGAAACTATTGGGGCGTCTGTGAAACTACTGGGACATCTTTGAAACTACTGGGACATCTGTAAAACTACTGGGACATATGTGAACCTATTGGGACATCTGTGAAACTATTGGGACATCTGTGAAACTATTGGGACATCTGTGAAACAAGTGGGACATCTGTTAAACTATTGGGACATCTGTTAAACTCCTGGGACATCTGTGAAACTATTGGGACATGGGTGAAACTATTGGGACATCTGTAAAACTACTGGGACATCTGTTAAACTATTGGACATCTGTGAAACTTTTGGGACATCTGTGAAACTAATGGGACATCTGTGAAACTATTGGGACATCTGTGAAACTATGGGGACATGTGTAAAAATAATCGGACATATGTGAAACTATTGTGGCGTCTGTGAAACTACTGGTACATGTGTGAAACTACTGGGACATCTGTGAAACTGTGGGGACATCTGTTAACATATTGGGATATCTGTAAAACTACTGGGACATCTGTGAAACTATTGGGACATCTGTGAAACTATGGGGACATCTGTTAACCTACTGGGACATCTGTGAAACTACTGGGACATCTGTTAAACTACTGGGACATCTGTGAAACTATGGGGACATCTGTGAAACTAATGGGACATATGTGAAACTATTGGGGCGTCTGTGAAACTATTGGAATATCTGTGAAACTATGGGGTCATCTGTGAAACTAATGGGACATTTGTGAAACTATTGGGACATCTGTGAAACTATGGGGACATCTGTGAAACTAATGGGACATATGTGAAACTATTGGGACATCTGTGAAACTAATGGGACATATGTGAAACTATTGCGACATCTGTGAAACTATTGGGACATCTGTGAAACTACTGGTACATCTGTGAAACTATGGGGACATCTGTGAAACTATGGGGACATCTGTTAACCTACTGGGACATCTGTGAAACTACTGGGACATCTGTGAAACTATGGGGACATCTGTTAACCTACTGGGATATCTGTAAAACTACTGGGATATCTATGAAACTATTGGGACATCTGTGAAACTATGGGGACATCTGTTAACCTACTTGGACATCTGTGAAACTAATGGGACATATGTAAAACTATTGGGGCGTCTGTGAAACTACTGGGACATCTTTGAAACTACTGGGACATCTGTAAAACTACTGGGACATATGTGAACCTATTGGGACATCTGTGAAACTATTGGGACATCTGTGAAACTATTGGGACATCTGTGAAACAAGTGGGACATCTGTTAAACTATTGGGACATCTGTTAAACTCCTGGGACATCTGTGAAACTATTGGGACATGGGTGAAACTATTGGGACATCTGTAAAACTACTGGGACATCTGTTAAACTATTGGACATCTGTGAAACTTTTGGGACATCTGTGAAACTAATGGGACATCTGTGAAACTATTGGGACATCTGTGAAACTATGGGGACATGTGTAAAAATAATCGGACATATGTGAAACTATTGTGGCGTCTGTGAAACTACTGGTACATGTGTGAAACTACTGGGACATCTGTGAAACTGTGGGGACATCTGTTAACATATTGGGATATCTGTAAAACTACTGGGACATCTGTGAAACTATTGGGACATCTGTGAAACTATGGGGACATCTGTTAACCTACTGGGACATCTGTGAAACTAATGGGACATATGTGAAACTATTGGGGCATCTGTGAAACTATTGGAATATCTGTGAAACTATGGGGTCATCTGTGAAACTAATGGGACATTTGTGAAACTATTGGGACATCTGTGAAACTATGGGGACATCTGTGAAACTAATGGGACATATGTGAAACTATTGGGACATCTGTGAAACTAATGGGACATATGTGAAACTATTGCGACATCTGTGAAACTATTGGGACATCTGTGAAACTACTGGTACATCTGTGAAACTATGGGGACATCTGTTAACCTATTGGGATATCTGTAAAACTACTGGGACATCTGTGAAACTATTGGGACATCTGTGAAACTATGGGGACATCTGTTAACCTACTGGGACATCTGTGAAACTACTGGGACATCTGTTAAACTACTGGGACATCTGTTAAACTATTGGGACATCTGTGAAACTATGGGGACATCTGTGAAACTATGGGGACATCTGTTAACCTACTGGGATATCTGTAAAACTACTGGGACATCTATGAAACTATTGGAACATCTGTGAAACTATGGGGACATCTGTTAACCTACTTGGACATCTGTGAAATTAATGGGACATTTGTGAAACTATTGGGGCGTCTGTGAAACTACTGGGACATCTTTGAAACTACTGGGACATCTGTAAAACTACTGGGACATATGTGAACCTATTGGGACATCTGTGAAACTATTGGGACATCTGTGAAACTATGGGGACATCTGTGAAACTGTGGGGACATCTGTTAACCTACTGGGATATCTGTAAAACTACTGCGACATCTATGAAACTATTGGGACATCTGTGAAACTATGGGGACATCTGTTAACCTACTTGGACATATGTGAAACTATTGGGGCGTCTGTGAAACTTCTGGGACATCTTTGAAACTACTGGGACATCTGTAAAACTACTGGGACATATGTGAACCTATTGGGACATCTGTGAAACTATTGGGACATCTGTGAAACAACTGGGACATCTGTTAAACTATTGGGACATCTGTTAAACTATTGGACATCTGTGAAACTATTGGGACATCTGTGAAACTAATGGGTCATCTGTGAAACTAATGGGACATCTGTGAAACTAATGGGACATCTGTGAAACTATTGGGACATCTGTGAAACTATGGGGACATCTGTAAAAATAATGGGACATATGTGAAACTATTGGGGCGTCTGTGAAACTACTGGTACATGTGTGAAACTACTGGGACATCTCTAAAACTACTGGGACATCTGTTAAACTATTGGGACATCTGTGAAACTATGGGGACATCTGTGAAACTAATGGGACATATGTGAAACTATTGGGACATCTGTGAAACTATTGGGACATCTGTGAAACTATGGGGACATCTGTGAAACTAATGGGACATCTGTGAAACTAATGGGACATCTGTGAAACTATTGGGACATCTGTGAAACTATGGGGACATCTGTTAACCTACTGGGATATCTGTAAAACTACTGGGATATCTATGAAACTATTGGGACATCTGTGAAACTATGGGGACATCTGTTAACCTACTTGGACATCTGTGAAACTAATGGAACATATGTGAAACTATTGGGGCGTCTGTGAAACTACTGGGACATCTTTGAAACTACTGGGACATCTGTAAAACTACTGGGACATATGTGAACCTATTGGGACATCTGTGAAACTATTGGGACATCTGTGAAACTATTGGGACATCTGTGAAACAAGTGGGACATCTGTTAAACTATTGGGACATCTGTTAAACTCCTGGGACATCTGTGAAACTATTGGGACATGGGTGAAACTATTGGGACATCTGTAAAACTACTGGGACATCTGTTAAACTATTGGACATCTGTGAAACTTTTGGGACATCTGTGAAACTAATGGGACATCTGTGAAACTATTGGGACATCTGTGAAACTATGGGGACATGTGTAAAAATAATCGGACATATGTGAAACTATTGTGGCGTCTGTGAAACTACTGGTACATGTGTGAAACTACTGGGACATCTGTGAAACTGTGGGGACATCTGTTAACATATTGGGATATCTGTAAAACTACTGGGACATCTGTGAAACTATTGGGACATCTGTGAAACTATGGGGACATCTGTTAACCTACTGGGACATCTGTGAAACTACTGGGACATCTGTTAAACTACTGGGACATCTGTGAAACTATGGGGACATCTGTGAAACTAATGGGACATATGTGAAACTATTGGGGCGTCTGTGAAACTATTGGAATATCTGTGAAACTATGGGGTCATCTGTGAAACTAATGGGACATTTGTGAAACTATTGGGACATCTGTGAAACTATGGGGACATCTGTGAAACTAATGGGACATATGTGAAACTATTGGGACATCTGTGAAACTAATGGGACATATGTGAAACTATTGCGACATCTGTGAAACTATTGGGACATCTGTGAAACTACTGGTACATCTGTGAAACTATGGGGACATCTGTGAAACTATGGGGACATCTGTTAACCTACTGGGACATCTGTGAAACTACTGGGACATCTGTGAAACTATGGGGACATCTGTTAACCTACTGGGATATCTGTAAAACTACTGGGATATCTATGAAACTATTGGGACATCTGTGAAACTATGGGGACATCTGTTAACCTACTTGGACATCTGTGAAACTAATGGGACATATGTAAAACTATTGGGGCGTCTGTGAAACTACTGGGACATCTTTGAAACTACTGGGACATCTGTAAAACTACTGGGACATATGTGAACCTATTGGGACATCTGTGAAACTATTGGGACATCTGTGAAACTATTGGGACATCTGTGAAACAAGTGGGACATCTGTTAAACTATTGGGACATCTGTTAAACTCCTGGGACATCTGTGAAACTATTGGGACATGGGTGAAACTATTGGGACATCTGTAAAACTACTGGGACATCTGTTAAACTATTGGACATCTGTGAAACTTTTGGGACATCTGTGAAACTAATGGGACATCTGTGAAACTATTGGGACATCTGTGAAACTATGGGGACATGTGTAAAAATAATCGGACATATGTGAAACTATTGTGGCGTCTGTGAAACTACTGGTACATGTGTGAAACTACTGGGACATCTGTGAAACTGTGGGGACATCTGTTAACATATTGGGATATCTGTAAAACTACTGGGACATCTGTGAAACTATTGGGACATCTGTGAAACTATGGGGACATCTGTTAACCTACTGGGACATCTGTGAAACTAATGGGACATATGTGAAACTATTGGGGCATCTGTGAAACTATTGGAATATCTGTGAAACTATGGGGTCATCTGTGAAACTAATGGGACATTTGTGAAACTATTGGGACATCTGTGAAACTATGGGGACATCTGTGAAACTAATGGGACATATGTGAAACTATTGGGACATCTGTGAAACTAATGGGACATATGTGAAACTATTGCGACATCTGTGAAACTATTGGGACATCTGTGAAACTACTGGTACATCTGTGAAACTATGGGGACATCTGTTAACCTATTGGGATATCTGTAAAACTACTGGGACATCTGTGAAACTATTGGGACATCTGTGAAACTATGGGGACATCTGTTAACCTACTGGGACATCTGTGAAACTACTGGGACATCTGTTAAACTACTGGGACATCTGTTAAACTATTGGGACATCTGTGAAACTATGGGGACATCTGTGAAACTATGGGGACATCTGTTAACCTACTGGGATATCTGTAAAACTACTGGGACATCTATGAAACTATTGGAACATCTGTGAAACTATGGGGACATCTGTTAACCTACTTGGACATCTGTGAAATTAATGGGACATTTGTGAAACTATTGGGGCGTCTGTGAAACTACTGGGACATCTTTGAAACTACTGGGACATCTGTAAAACTACTGGGACATATGTGAACCTATTGGGACATCTGTGAAACTTTTGGGACATCTGTGAAACTATTGGGACATCTGTGAAACAACTGGGACATCTATTAAACTATTGGGACATCTGTTAAACTCCTGGGACATCTGTGAAACTATGGGGACATGGGGGAAACTATTGGTACATCTGTTAAACTATTGGGACATCTGTGAAACTACTGGGACATCTGTGAAACTATGGGGACATCTGTGAAACTAATGGGACATATGTGAAACTATTGGGGCGTCTGTGAAACTACTGGGACATGTGTGATACTATTGGGACATCTGTGAAACTGCTGGTACATCTGTGAAACTTTGGGGACATCTGTTAACATATTGGGATATCTGTAAAACTACTGGGACATCTGTGAAACTATTGGGACATCTGTGAAACTATGGGGACATCTGTTAACCTACTGGGACATCTGTGAAACGACTGGGACATCTGTTAAACTACTGGGACATGTGTTAAACTATTGGGACATCTGTGAAACTATGGGGACATCTGTTAACCTACTGGGATATCTGTAAAACTACTGGGACATCTATCTTCTTTGGTTCTTTCGGTAAAGTCACGTAGAATGAGAATAAAATAATAAATTGATAAAATAAAATAACAATAATATTCTCACGACGTTTCGGCCACAACACAAGCGGCCTTCATCAGGTGAAGGGAGCGAGACTGTCTGGTAGGACAGCGCTGGAGTGAGAGAGCCACGTTCAGATCACGGCTTTTAAGCTGTGTGAGAGGAACAAAGAGCCTTGACGAAGGAATTAGCATAAAATTTAGCATTGAAAAGGCTGAATGATTAGCTTGTGACTGGTCACAGAAATAGCTATGTTAAAAGTTAAAGCATACACATCCGCAGAGGCACCCATTGTTAAAAGGAATTAGCATAGAATTTAGCATTGAAATAGCTAAATTAAGGCATTCGCTTGTAACTGCTACAGAAATAGTTACGTTGAAGTCAGAGCATACACATTCACCGAGGCACTTAGTACAAATCAAAACAGGAGAATTTAGCATTGAAATAACTAGGCGAATTTAGCATGGAAATAACTGGGTGATTTGCTAGTGACTGGTCACAGAAATGACTACAAATCTGAGCTATTCACAGTACTATATAGTGAACCAATAAAAACTAAAATATAAATTACCTTCATGTTATCAATAAACTCTATATTCTCCAATCAGCTAAGCTACCAACCATAAGTCGTTATATAACACAATGCTATATGGCGAAAAAATGGGTGGATTCTTACCCTCAAATTTCCGTACCACGGATAGCTACGGGCCCCGTTCAGACGGACGAGTTCGTCCATGGTCGGAACAGAGGAGGGGGAGAGAGACAGCTGCGAAGCCCTAGTATACTCCATGTTGTAAACCATACCATTAACCGTGGTGTGAGAGGTATTAAGAGGCAATGCTGGCGAAAGAGCTGCGGTCTGAAGGTCATCGTAAAATTACAATTAATTAAGAACAGAAATGATTTAACACATCTTTCCAGTGGTTACTGAGCCTGAATCCATCTTCTCGGTTGAAATTGTCTCTGTGCTTGTATATGTGAATGGCCTCATGAACGAATCTCTCATGGTAGCCAGTTGGTTTGCAAAGAACCTCCGTCTTGGAGAAGTCAATGTCATGTGAGCCCACTGAATTGTAACAGTGATCTGCCACGGCAGAGGAGTTCGTCTTACCGTGTTTCAAGTCTGCTTTATGTTCGCGGATGCGATCCGAGATATGTCTTTTGGTTTCTCCAATGTAGCTACTACCACAGAGGCACTTTAGTTTGTAAACGCCCGGGTACTGTATGTCTGGAAGAGCATCTTTTACAGATGGAACTAAATCACGGATTTTGTGTACTGTGTTGAATCGGACCTGGATCTTGTGTTTATTCAGGATTTTGGAGATCTTTTTAGTGACCCCTGCAATGTAGGGTAAGGTGATGGTTTTGAGTGGCTCCACAAGAGGATCCTTCTTCATGACTGGAGTGATGGCTTTGCGGATTGTGTAGTCGGAGTAGCCATTAGCCCTGAGAGCCTGGTGTACGTGTTTGAGTTCACTGGTAATGTGTTCCTGGTCGGAAATGCATTGGGCTCTATGGTATAGAGTCTTGATGAGGCAGTTCTTCTGGGATGGATGGTGGTGGGAATCCGGTTTCAAGTAAGCATCTGTATGGGTAGCTTTCCTGTAGACAGAGTGGCTCATTGAACCATCATGTCTCCGCATTTACACTAACCTCTGCTGTTGCAACTTCTCTCAATGCAAAACGAATTCTAGCTAGAACTAGCTTCGCTCTTATCTCGGAAAAAATCAGACTTACACGCACCGAACTCGATCAGTTAGACAAGACACTCTACAAATCACACTTAAAATTGACAGCAACAATGTCTACATCGGATTGGGAACATGTAGACAATATGACTACCTCTTCGGCTGCCACTATGTCGAACAAATGTAGGGACAATTTGATTTCCAAATTCAATCACCTCTCCAGCAAAAAATCGGATCCACACACCGAAAAGATAGACGTCAACAAAGTCGTAATTAATCGCAGTAACAGTTCCATTTCTGATGGTCTGAAATCCGTTTTAGCTAAAGGTCTAAACTTTGCTGTCACACCGAGACACTTACCGGTTAATGATATCATTGCCCATGTCGACGTTGCACTCAAGGGCTTGAGTCACATCTCTGCAGACGTAGCAAGATCTGAAATCGCTGCAACCCTCAAAAACGCTAAGTTGCCACCTAGCAACATCAGCAAAGACGAACGTTTTGAATTATCTCAATTAAAAAAGAGGGATGATATTGTCGTTCTCTCAGCCGACAAAGGCAATGCCACTGTCATCATGGACAAAACAGAATATAACAACAAAATTCAAGAACTACTCAACGATGGCAGCTATACAAAAATAAAAAGAGATCCCACCAACAGCCTGGTCACCAAAACGAACAAAATTATCTCTGATTCAACAGCATTAATTGATGAGAACAAACAGTTCTTGTTGAAACCCTCTGCTGCCAGACCACCAAGATTATATGGCCTTCCAAAGATACACAAAGAAGATACACCCCTTCGTCCCATCGTCTCTACTATCAGCTCCCCCACCTACAAACTGGCACGTTTTCTGGCTGATATACTGCGACCTTTCACTGGAAAAACCACCTCTGCGGTACTAAATTCTACTCACCTGGTATCGACAATCAAAGACATTTCCCTGTCCCCAAACGACCTGCTTGTCAGTTTTGATGTGGTGTCCTTGTTCACCAAAGTCCCGGTACCTGACACCATCGCTATCATTGAAGACCTGGTTCATCAAGGACTGCATACTGATGTACCCCCCCTGGTGAGACATTGCTTAACCAACACATACTTCACCTGGAATGGAACTTTCTACAAACAAACTGAGGGCACCCCAATGGGCTCCCCCCTATCTCCGGTTGTAGCCAACGTATTCATGGAAAAATTTGAAACTGACGCCATCCAGACTGCCACTCTACGCCCGACCTTATGGAAGAGGTACGTTGATGACACCTTTGTCATCTGGCCACATGGCCAGCCTGCTCTAGACCAATTCCGCGACCACATCAATTCCATACACCCAGCCATCAGATTTACCATGGAGGTCGAAAAAGATGGCAAACTACCCTTTCTGGATGTCTTAATTAAAAGGAGACATGATGGTTCAATGAGCCACTCTGTCTACAGGAAAGCTACCCATACAGATGCTTACTTGAAACCGGATTCCCACCACCATCCATCCCAGAAGAACTGCCTCATCAAGACTCTATACCATAGAGCCCAATGCATTTCCGACCAGGAACACATTACCAGTGAACTCAAACACGTACACCAGGCTCTCAGGGCTAATGGCTACTCCGACTACACAATCCGCAAAGCCATCACTCCAGTCATGAAGAAGGATCCTCTTGTGGAGCCACTCAAAACCATCACCTTACCCTACATTGCAGGGGTCACTAAAAAGATCTCCAAAATCCTGAATAAACACAAGATCCAGGTCCGATTCAACACAGTACACAAAATCCGTGATTTAGTTCCATCTGTAAAAGATGCTCTTCCAGACATACAGTACCCGGGCGTTTACAAACTAAAGTGCCTCTGTGGTAGTAGCTACATTGGAGAAACCAAAAGACATATCTCGGATCGCATCCGCGAACATAAAGCAGACTTGAAACACGGTAAGACGAACTCCTCTGCCGTGGCAGATCACTGTTACAATTCAGTGGGCTCACATGACATTGACTTCTCCAAGACGGAGGTTCTTTGCAAACCAACTGGCTACCATGAGAGATTCGTTCATGAGGCCATTCACATATACAAGCACAGAGACAATTTCAACCGAGAAGATGGATTCAGGCTCAGTAACCACTGGAAAGATGTGTTAAATCATTTCTGTTCTTAATTAATTGTAATTTTACGATGACCTTCAGACCGCAGCTCTTTCGCCAGCATTGCCTCTTAATACCTCTCACACCACGGTTAATGGTATGGTTTACAACATGGAGTATACTAGGGCTTCGCAGCTGTCTCTCTCCCCCTCCTCTGTTCCGACCATGGACGAACTCGTCCGTCTGAACGGGGCCCGTAGCTATCCGTGGTACGGAAATTTGAGGGTAAGAATCCACCCATTTTTTCGCCATATAGCATTGTGTTATATAACGACTTATGGTTGGTAGCTTAGCTGATTGGAGAATATAGAGTTTATTGATAACATGAAGGTAATTTATATTTTAGTTTTTATTGGTTCACTATATAGTACTGTGAATAGCTCAGATTTGTAGTCATTTCTGTGACCAGTCACTAGCAAATCACCCAGTTATTTCCATGCTAAATTCGCCTAGTTATTTCAATGCTAAATTCTCCTGTTTTGATTTGTACTAAGTGCCTCGGTGAATGTGTATGCTCTGACTTCAACGTAACTATTTCTGTAGCAGTTACAAGCGAATGCCTTAATTTAGCTATTTCAATGCTAAATTCTATGCTAATTCCTTTTAACAATGGGTGCCTCTGCGGATGTGTATGCTTTAACTTTTAACATAGCTATTTCTGTGACCAGTCACAAGCTAATCATTCAGCCTTTTCAATGCTAAATTTTATGCTAATTCCTTCGTCAAGGCTCTTTGTTCCTCTCACACAGCTTAAAAGCCGTGATCTGAACGTGGCTCTCTCACTCCAGCGCTGTCCTACCAGACAGTCTCGCTCCCTTCACCTGATGAAGGCCGCTTGTGTTGTGGCCGAAACGTCGTGAGAATATTATTGTTATTTTATTTTATCAATTTATTATTTTATTCTCATTCTACGTGACTTTACCGAAAGAACCAAAGAAGATGAATCATTGCAGTCACGAAAGCTTTAAATCGAAATTTTACTGGGACATCTGTTAAACGATTGGGACATCTGTGAAACTATGGGGACATCTGTTAACCTACTGGGACATCTGTGAAACTACTGGGACATATGTGAACCTATTGGGACATCTGTGAAACTATTGGGACATCTGTGAAACTATTGGGACATCTGTGAAACAACTGGGACATCTGTTAAACTAGTGGGACATCTGTTAAACTCCTGGGACATCTGTGAAACGATTGGGACATGGGTGAAACTATTGGAACATCTGTTAAACTATTGGGACATCTGTGAAACTACTGGTACATCTGTGAAACTATTGGGACATCTGTGAAACTATGGGGACATCTGTAAAACTAATGGGACATATGTGAAACTATTGGGGCGTCTGGGAAACTACTGGTACATGTGTGAAACTACTGGGACATCTCTAAAACTACTGGGACATCTGTTAAACTATTGGGACATCTGTGAAACTATGGGGACATCTGTGAAACTAATGGGACATATGTGAAACTATTGGGACATCTGTGAAACTATTGGGACATCTGTGAAACTACTGGTACATCTGTGAAACTATGGGGACATCTGTTAACCTATTGGGATATCTGTAAAACTACTGGGACATCTGTGAAACTATTGGGACATCTGTGAAACTATGGGGACATCTGTTAACCTACTGGGACATCTGTGAAACTACTGGGACATCTGTTAAACTATTGGGACATCTGTGAAACTATGGGGACATCTGTGAAACTATGGGGACATCTGTTAACCTACTGGGATATCTGTAAAACTACTGGGACATCTATGAAACTATTGGGACATCTGTGAAACTATGGGGACATCTGTTAACCTACTTGGACATCTGTGAAACTAATGGGACATATGTGAAACTATTGGGGCGTTTGTGAAACTACTGTGACATCTTTGAAACTACTGGGACATCTGTAAAACTACTGGGACATATGTGAACCTATTGGGACATCTGTGAAACTATTGGGACATCTGTGAAACTATTGGGACATCTGTGCAACTACTGGTACATCTGTGAAACTATTGGGACATCTGTGAAACTATGGGGACATCTGTAAAACTAATGGGACATATGTGAAACTATTGGGGCGTCTGGGAAACTACTGGTACATGTGTGAAACTACTGGGACATCTCTAAAACTACTGGGACATCTGTTAAACTATTGGGACATCTGTGAAACTATGGGGACATCTGTGAAACTAATGGGACATATGTGAAACTATTGGGACATCTGTGAAACTATTGGGACATCTGTGAAACTACTGGTACATCTGTGAAACTATGGGGACATCTGTTAACCTATTGGGATATCTGTAAAACTACTGGGACATCTGTGAAACTATTGGGACATCTGTGAAACTATGGGGACATCTGTTAACCTACTGGGACATCTGTGAAACTACTGGGACATCTGTTAAACTATTGGGACATCTGTGAAACTATGGGGACATCTGTTAACCTACTGGGATATCTGTAAAACTACTGGGACATCTATGAAACTATTGGGACATCTGTGAAACTATGGGGACATCTGTTAACCTACTTGGACATCTGTGAAACTAATGGGACATATGTGAAACTATTGGGGCGTTTGTGAAACTACTGTGACATCTTTGAAACTACTGGGACATCTGTAAAACTACTGGGACATATGTGAACCTATTGGGACATCTGTGAAACTATTGGGACATCTGTGAAACTATTGGGACATCTGTGAAACAACTGGGACATCTGTTAAACTATTGGGACATCTGGTAAACTCCTGGGACATCTGTGAAACTATTGGGACATGGGTGAAACTATTGGGACATCTGTTAAACTATTGGGACATCTGTGAAACTACTGGTACATCTGTGAAACTAGTGGGACATCTGTGAAACTATGGGGACATCTGTTAACCTACTGGGACATCTGTGAAACTACTGGGACATCTGTTAAACTACTGGGACATGTGTTAAACTATTCGGACATCTGTGAAACTATAGGGACATCTGTTAACCTACTGGGATATCTGTAAAACTACTTGGACATGGGTGAAACTATTGGGACATCTGTTAAACTATTGGGACATCTGTGAAACTACTGGTACATCTGTGAAACTATTGGGACATCTGTGAAACTATGGGGACATCTGTGAAACTAATGGGACATATGTGAAACTATTGGGGCGTCTGTGAAACTACTGGGAAATGTGTGAAACTACTGGGACATCTCTAAAACTACTGGGACATCTGTTAAACTATTGGGACATCTGTAAAACTATGGGGACATCTGTGAAACTAATGGGACATATGTGAAACTATTGGGACATCTGTGAAACTATTGGGACATCTGTGAAAGTATTGGGACATCTGTGAAACTATGCGGACATCTGTGAAACTAATGGGACATATGTGCAACTATTGGGACATCTCTGAAACTAATGGGACATATGTGAAACTATTGTGGCGTCTGTGAAACTACTGGGACATGTGTGAAACTACTGGGACATCTGTAAAACTATTGGTACATCTGTGAAACTATTGGGACATCTGTGAAACTATGGGGACATCTGTGAAACAAATGGGACATAGGTGAAACTATTGGGACATCTAAGAAACTATTGGAATATCTGTGAAACTATGGGGTCATCTGTGAAACTAATGGGACATTTGTGAAACTATTGGGACATCTGTGAAACTACTAGTACATCTGTGAAACTATTGGGACATCTGTGAAACTATGGGGACATCTGTGAAACTAATGGGACATATGTGAAACTATTGGGGCGTCTGTGAAACTACTGGGACATGTGTGAAACTACTGCGACATCTGTAAAACTTCTGGGACATCTGTTAAGCTATTGGGACATCTGTGAAACTATGGGGACATCTGCGAAACTACTGGGACACATGTAAAACTACTGGGACATCTGTTAAACTATTGGGAAATCTGTGAAACTATGGGGACATCTGTGAAACTAATGGGACATATGTGAAACTATTGGGACATCTGTGAAACTACTAGTACATCTGTGAAACTATTGGGACATCTGTGAAACTATTGGGACATCTGTGAAACTACTGGTACATCTGTGAAACTATGGGGACATCTGTGAAACTATTGGGACATCTGGGAAACTATTGGGACATCTGTGAAACTAATGGGACATCTGTGAAACTACTGGGACATCTGTAAAACTACTGGGACATATGTGACCCTATTGGGACATCTGTGAAACTATGGGGACATCTGTTAACCTACTGGGACATCTGTGAAACTACTGGGACATCTGTGAAAATAATGGGACATCTTTGAAACTATTGGGACATCTGTGAAACTATGGGGACATCTGTGAATCTAATGGGACATATGTGAAACTATTGGGGCGTCTGTGAAACTACTGGGACATGTGTGAAACTACTGGGACATCTGTAAAACTACTGGTACATCTGTGAAACTATTGGGACATCTGTGAAACTATGGGGACATCTGTGAAACAAATGGGACATAGGTGAAACTATTGGGACATCTATGAAACTATTGGAATATCTGTGAAACTATGGGGTCATCTGTGAAACTGATGGGACATTTGTGAAACTATTGGGACATCTGTGAAACTACTAGTACATCTGTGAAACTATTGGGACATCTGTGAAACTATGGGGACATCTGTGAAACTAATGGGACATATGTGAAACTATTGGGGCGTCTGTGAAACTACTGGGACATGTGTGAAACTACTAGGACATCTGTTAAACTTCTGGGACATCTGTTAAACTATTGGGACATCTGTGAAACTATGGGGACATCTGCGAAACTACTGGGACACCTGTAAAACTACTGGGATATCTGTTAAACTATTGGGAAATCTGTGAAACTATGGGGACATCTGTGAAACTAATGGGACATATGTGAAACTATTGGGACATCTGTGAAACTACTAATACATCTGTGAAACTATTGGGACATCTGTGAAACTATTGGGACATCTGTGAAACTACTGGTACATCTGTGAAACTATGGGGACATCTGTGAAACTATTGGGACATCTGGGAAACTATTGGGACATCTGTGAAACTATGGGGACATCTGTGAAACTACTGGGACATCTGTAAAACTACTGGGACATATGTGACCCTATTGGGACATCTGTGAAACTATGGGGACATCTGTTAACCTACTGGGACATCTGTGAATCTACTGGGACATCTGTTAAACTACTGGGACATCTGTTCAACTATTGGGACATCTGTGAAACTATGGGGACATCTGTTAACCTACTGGGATAACTGTAAAACTACTGGGACATCTGTGAAACGATTGGGACATCTGTGAAACTATGGGGACATCTGTTAACCTACTGGGACATCTGTGAAACTACTGGGACATCTGTTAAACTACTGGGACATCTGTTAAACTTTTGGGACATATGTGAAACTACTGGGACATCTGTAAAACTACTGGGATATATGTGAACCTATTCGGACATCTGTGAAACTATTGGGACATCTATGAAACAACTGGGACATCTGTTAAACTTTTGGGACATCTGTTAAACTCCTGGGACATCTGTGGAACTATTGGGACATGGGTGACACTATTGGGACATCTGTTAAACTATTGGGACATCTGTGAAACTATTGGTACATCTCTGAAACTATTGGGACATCTGTGAAACTATGGGGACATCTGTGAAACTAATGGGACATATGTGAAACTATTGGGACATCTGTGAAACTATTGGGACATCTGTGAAACTATGCGGACATCTGTGAAACTAATGGGACATATGTGCAACTATTGGGACATCTCTGAAACTAATGGGACATATGTGAAACTATTGTGGCGTCTGTGAAACTACTGGGACATGTGTGAAACTACTGGGACATCTGTAAAACTATTGGTACATCTGTGAAACTATTGGGACATCTGTGAAACTATGGGGACATCTGTGAAACAAATGGGACATATGTGAAACTATTGGGACATCTGTGAAACTACTAGTACATCTGTGAAACTATTGGGACATCTGTGAAACTATTGGGACATCTGTGAAACTACTGGTACATCTGTGAAACTATGGGGACATCTGTGAAACTATTGGGACATCTGGGAAACTATTGGGACATCTGTGAAACTATGGGGACATCTGTGAAACTAATGGGACATCTGTGAAACTACTGGGACATCTGTAAAACTACTGGGACATATGTGACCCTATTGGGACATCTGTGAAACTATGGGGACATCTGTTAACCTACTGGGACATCTGTGAAACTATGGGGACATCTGTGAATCTAATGGGACATATGTGAAACTATTGGGGCGTCTGTGAAACTACTGGGACATGTGTGAAACTACTGGGACATCTGTAAAACTATTGGTACATCTGTGAAACTATTGGGACATCTGTGAAACTATGGGGACATCTGTGAAACAAATGGGACATAGGTGAAACTATTGGGACATCTAAGAAACTATTGGAATATCTGTGAAACTATGGGGTCATCTGTGAAACTAATGGGACATTTGTGAAACTATTGGGACATCTGTGAAACTACTAGTACATCTGTGAAACTATTGGGACATCTGTGAAACTATGGGGACATCTGTGAAACTAATGGGACATATGTGAAACTATTGGGGCGTCTGTGAAACTACTGGGACATGTGTGAAACTACTGCGACATCTGTAAAACTTCTGGGACATCTGTTAAGCTATTGGGACATCTGTGAAACTATGGGGACATCTGCGAAACTACTGGGACACATGTAAAACTACTGGGACATCTGTTAAACTATTGGGAAATCTGTGAAACTATGGGGACATCTGTGAAACTAATGGGACATTTGTGAAACTATTGGGACATCTGTGAAACTACTAGTACATCTGTGAAACTATTGGGACATCTGTGAAACTATTGGGACATCTGTGAAACTACTGGTACATCTGTGAAACTATGGGGACATCTGTGAAACTATTGGGACATCTGGGAAACTATTGGGACATCTGTGAAACTATTGGGACATCTGTGAAACTACTGGGACATCTGTAAAACTACTGGGACATATGTGACCCTATTGGGACATCTGTGAAACTATGGGGACATCTGTTAACCTACTGGGACATCTGTGAAACTACTGGGACATCTGTGAAAATAATGGGACATCTTTGAAACTATTGGGACATCTGTGAAACTATGGGGACATCTGTGAATCTAATGGGACATATGTGAAACTATTAGGGCGTCTGTGAAACTACTGGGACATGTGTGAAACTACTGGGACATCTGTAAAACTACTGGTACATCTGTGAAACTATTGGGACATCTGTGAAACTATGGGGACATCTGTGAAACAAATGGGACATAGGTGAAACTATTGGGACATCTATGAAACTATTGGAATATCTGTGAAACTATGGGGTCATCTGTGAAACTGATGGGACATTTGTGAAACTATTGGGACATCTGTGAAACTACTAGTACATCTGTGAAACTATTGGGACATCTGTGAAACTATGGGGACATCTGTGAAACTAATGGGACATATGTGAAACTATTGGGGCGTCTGTGAAACTACTGGGACATGTGTGAAACTACTAGGACATCTGTAAAACTTCTGGGACATCTGTTAAACTATTGGGACATCTGTGAAACTATGGGGACATCTGCGAAACTACTGGGACACCTGTAAAACTACTGGGATATCTGTTAAACTATTGGGAAATCTGTGAAACTATGGGGACATCTGTGAAACTAATGGGACATATGTGAAACTATTGGGACATCTGTGAAACTACTAATACATCTGTGAAACTATTGGGACATCTGTGAAACTACTGGTACATCTGTGAAACTATGGGGACATCTGTGAAACTATTGGGACATCTGGGAAACTATTGGGACATCTGTGAAACTATGGGGACATCTGTGAAACTACTGGGACATCTGTAAAACTACTGGGACATATGTGACCCTATTGGGACATCTGTGAAACTATGGGGACATCTGTTAACCTACTGGGACATCTGTGAATCTACTGGGACATCTGTTAAACTACTGGGACATCTGTTCAACTATTGGGACATCTGTGAAACTATGGGGACATCTGTTAACCTACTGGGATAACTGTAAAACTACTGGGACATCTGTGAAACGATTGGGACATCTGTGAAACTATGGGGACATCTGTTAACCTACTGGGACATCTGTGAAACTACTGGGACATCTGTTAAACTACTGGGACATCTGTTAAACTTTTGGGACATATGTGAAACTACTGGGACATCTGTAAAACTACTGGGATATATGTGAACCTATTCGGACATCTGTGAAACTATTGGGACATCTATGAAACAACTGGGACATCTGTTAAACTTTTGGGACATCTGTTAAACTCCTGGGACATCTGTGGAACTATTGGGACATGGGTGACACTATTGGGACATCTGTTAAACTATTGGGACATCTGTGAAACTATTGGTACATCTCTGAAACTATTGGGACATCTGTGAAACTATGGGGACATCTGTGAAACTAATGGGACATATGTGAAACTATTGGGACATCTGTGAAACTATTGGGACATCTGTGAAACTATGCGGACATCTGTGAAACTAATGGGACATATGTGCAACTATTGGGACATCTCTGAAACTAATGGGACATATGTAAAACTATTGTGGCGTCTGTGAAACTACTGGGACATGTGTGAAACTACTGGGACATCTGTAAAACTATTGGTACATCTGTGAAACTATTGGGACATCTGTGAAATTATGGGGACATCTGTGAAACAAATGGGACATATGTGAAACTATTGGGACATCTGTGAAACTACTAGTACATCTGTGAAACTATTGGGACATCTGTGAAACTATTGGGACATCTGTGAAACTACTGGTACATCTGTGAAACTATGGGGACATCTGTGAAACTATTGGGACATCTGGGAAACTATTGGGACATCTGTGAAACTATGGGGACATCTGTGAAACTAATGGGACATCTGTGAAACTACTGGGACATCTGTAAAACTACTGGGACATATGTGACCCTATTGGGACATCTGTGAAACTATGGGGACATCTGTTAACCTACTGGGACATCTGTGAAACTATGGGGACATCTGTGAATCTAATGGGACATATGTGAAACTATTGGGGCGTCTGTGAAACTACTGGGACATCTGTAAAACTACTGGTACATCTGTGAAACTATTGGGACATCTGTGAAACTATGGGGACATCTGTGAAACAAATGGGACATAGGTGAAACTATTGGGACATCTATGAAACTATTGGAATATCTGTGAAACTATGGGGTCATCTGTGAAACTGATGGGACATTTGTGAAACTATTGGGACATCTGTGAAACTACTAGTACATCTGTGAAACTATTGGGACATCTGTGAAACTATGGGGACATCTGTGAAACTAATGGGACATATGTGAAACTATTGGGGCGTCTGTGAAACTACTGGGACATGTGTGAAACTACTGGGACATCTGTAAAACTTCTGGGACATCTGTTAAACTATTGGGACATCTGTGAAACTATGGGGACATCTGCAAAACTACTGGGACATCTGTAAAACTACTGGGATATCTGTTAAACTATTGGGAAATCTGTGAAACTATGGGGACATCTGTGAAACTAATGGGACATCTGTGAAACTAATGGGACATATGTGAAACTATTGGGACATCTGTGAAACTACTAGTACATCTGTGAAACTATTGGGACATCTGTGAAACTATTGGGACATCTGTGAAACTACTGGTACATCTGTGAAACTATGGGGACATCTGTGAAACTATTGGGACATCTGGGAAACTATTGGGACATCTGTGAAACTATGGGGACATCTGTGAAACTACTGGGACATCTGTAAAACTACTGAGACATATGTGACCCTATTGGGACATCTGTGAAACTATGGGGACATCTGTTAACCTACTGGGACATCTGTGAATCTACTGGGACATCTGTTAAACTACTGGAACATCTGTTCAACTATTGGGACATCTGTTAAACTACTGGGACATCTGTTAAACTTTTGGGACATATGTGAAACTACTGGGACATCTGTAAAACTACTGGGATATATGTGAACCTATTCGCACATCTGTGAAACTATTGGGACATCTATGAAACAACTGGGACATCTGTTAAACTTTTGGGACATCTGTTAAACTCCTGGGACATCTGTGAAACTATTGGGACATGGGTGACACTATTGGGACATCTGTTAAACTATTGGGACATCTGTGAAACTATTGGTACATCTCTGAAACTATTGGGACATCTGTGAAACTACTAGTACATCTGTGAAACTATTGGGACACCTGTGAAACTATTGCGACATCTGTGAAACTACTGGTACATCTGTGAAACTATGGGGACATCTGTGAAACTATTGGGACATCTGGGAAACTATTGGGACATCTGTGAAACTATGGGGACATCTGTGAAACTACTGGGACATCTGTAAAACTACTGGGACATATGTGACCCTATTGGGACATCTGTGAAACTATGGGGACATCTGTTAACCTACTGGGACATCTGTGAATCTACTGGGACATCTGTTAAACTACTGGGACATCTGTTCAACTGTTGGGACATCTGTGAAACTATGGGGACATCTGTTATCCTACTGGGATAACTGTAAAACTACTGGGACATCTGTGAAACGATTGGGACATCTGTGAAACTATGGGGACATCTGTTAACCTACTGGGACATCTGTGAAACTACTGGGACATCTGTTAAACTACTGGGACATCTGTTAAACTATTGGGACATATGTGAATCTACTGGGACATCTGTAAAACTACTGGGATATATGTGAACCTATTCGGACATCTGTGAAACTATTGGGACATCTATGAAACAACTGGGACATCTGTTAAACTTTTGGGACATCTGTTAAACTCCTGGGACATCTGTGAAACTATTGGGACATGGGTGACACTATTGGGACAATAGTGTCACCCATGTGGTACAGTACACAAAATTGAAAAAACTAGTATCTTGCACTAAAGACGCATTACCTAAACTATCAACAGAAGGTGTATATCGTATTAATTGTTCATGTGGCAGCTGCTACATTGGGCAGACGGGACGTAGCATCAGCGTAAGACTAAAAGAACATCAGAGAAATATTAAATTATCTCAAACACAACTGTCGGCAGTGGCAGAACATGCTTGTCAACAAGGACACTCAATTGATTTTGACAATGTTGCAGTGGTGTGTAAAACTAATTATTACTGGCAAAGACTAATTAGAGAATCCATTGAATTTGAGAGGAACAAGAATAACTTTAATCGCTCTGACAGCTACCGGCTTAGTGCGGCCTGGAAGCGTATTATTAAATAATACACATTACATTTTGATTTAAAGAATTACTAATCTACAACTAATTACTAATCATAACCAATGACTGATTACTAATCGATTATAAAATTACATTACCCCCCCCCCTCCGCCTCTAATCACTGCACCTGATGAGTTAAGTGATGACGTCACCCTGCTGCTCTATATAAAACCGGGAGCAAGCGAGGGCTTTACCATTCTGGCGAATTGCCCGATGATGCTGGAAGTATTTACCAGCGAAACGTCGTACTCAAACTGTAAATGTGGATTAACTCTTCAACACACCGGTGGGCTGAAGTAGTGAATTATTTGTCTTTTGTCAACGTGACACTTTTTTTTTGCTGATTGGCTGTGTCGGGTGGTGGAGGGTTACGACACATTTATAAATAAACGCGATCTAACCCAAAAACCTTTATTATGAATAATATTGGTCGCGAAAGCCTACGTGTTAAACTGATTGGGACATCTGTTAAACTATTGGGACATCTGTGAAACTATTGGTACATCTCTGAAACTATTGGGACATCTGTGAAACTATGGGGACATCTGTGAAACTAAGGGGACATCTGTGAAACTAATGGGACATATGTGAAACTATTGGGGCGTCTGTGAAACTACTGGGAAATGTGTGAAACTACTGGGACATCTGTTAAACTATTGGAACATCTGTGAAACTATGGGGACATCTGTGAAACTAATGGGACATCTGTGAAACTATTGGGACATCTGTGAAACTACTGCTACATCTGTGAAACTATCGGGACATCTGTTAACCTACTGGGATGTCTGTAAAACTTCTGGGACATCTGTGAAACTATTGGGACATCTGTGAAACTCTTGGGACATCTGTGAAACTACTGGTACATCTGTGAAACTATTGGGACATCTGTGAAACTATGGGGACATCTGTGAAACAAATGGGACATAGGTGAAACTATTGGGACATATGTGAATCTATTGGGACATCTGTGAAACTATTGGGACATCTGTGAAACTACTGGTACATCTGTGAAACTATGGGGACATCTGTTAACCTATTGGGATATCTGTAAAACTACTGGGACATTTGTGAAACTATGGGAACATCTGTGAAACTATGGGGACATCTGTGAAACTACTGGGACATCTGTGAAACTACTGGGACATCTGTTAAACTACTGGGACATGTGTTAAACTATTGGTACATTTGTGAAACTATGGGGACATCTGTTAACCTACTGGGATATCTGTAAAACTACTGGGACATCTGTGAAACGATTGGGACATCTGTGAAACTATGGGGACATCTGTTAACCTACTGGGACATCTGTGAAACTACTGGGACATCTGTTAAACTACTGGGACATCTGTTAAACTATTGGGACATCTGTGAAAAAACGCCAACCCATAAACAAACCCTTTAACGCCAACCCTTAAACGCCAACCCTTAAACGCCAACCCTTAAACGCCAACCCTTAAACGCCAACCCTTAAACGCCAACCCTTAAACGCCAACGTTTAAAGGCCAACCCTTAAATACCAACCGTTAAACGCCATCCCTTAAACACCAAGTTTTAAACACCAACCATTTGAACGCCAACCCATAAACGCCCACCTCTAAACACCAACCCTTAAACGCCAACCCTTAAACACCAACCCTTAAACTCCAACCCTTAAACGCCAACCCTTAAACGCCAACTCGTAAACACCAACCCTTAATCGCCAACCCTTTAACGCCAACCGTTAAAGCAAACCTTTACACGCCAAACCCTTAAACACCAACCCTCAAACGCCATCCATTAAACACCAACCATTAAACGCCAACCCTTAAACGCCAAAACCTAAACACGCTTAAACGCCAACCCTTAAATGCCAACCCTTAAACGCCAACCCTTAAACCCCAACCATTAAACGTCAACGCTTAAACGCCAACCCTTAAACGCCAACGTGGTACATCTGTGAAACTATGGGGACATCTGTTAACCTACTGGGACATCTGTGAAACTACTGGGACATCTGTTAAACTACTGGGACATCTGTTAAACTATTGGGACATCTGTTAACCTACTGGGATATCTGTAAAACTACTGGGACATCTATGAAACTATTGGGACATCTGTGAAACTATGGGGACATCTGTTAACCTACTGGGACATCTATGAAACTACTGGGACATATGTTAAACTACTGGGACATCTGTAAAACTACTGGAACATATGTGAACCTATTGGGACATCTGTGAAACTATTGGGACATCATTGAAACTATTGGGGCATCTGTGAAACAACTGGGACATCTGTTAAACTATTGGGACATCTGTTAAACTCCTGGGACATCTGTGAAACTATTAGGACATGGGTGAAACTATTGGGACATATGTTAAACTGTTGGGACATCTGTGAAACTACTGGTACATCTGTGAAACTATTGGGACATCTGTGAAACTATGGGGACATCTGTGAAACTAATGGGACATATGTGAAACTATTGGGGCGTCTGTGAAACTACTGGGACATGTGTGAAACTACTGGGACATCTGTAAAACTACTGGGACATCTGTTAAACTTTTGGGATATCTGTGAAACTATGGGGACATCTGTGAAACTAATGGGACATCTGTGAAACTATTGGGACATCTGTGAAACTATGGGGACATCTGTGAATCTAATGGGACATATGTGAAACTATGGGGTCATCTGTGAAACTAATGGGACATTTGTGAAACTATTGGGACATCTGTGAAACTACTAGTACATCTGTGAAACTATTGGGACATCTGTGAAACTATGGGGACATCTGTGAAACTAATGGGACATATGTGAAACTATTGGGGCGTCTGTGAAACTACTGGGACATGTGTGAAACTACTGGGACATCTGTGAAACGATTGGGACATCTGTGAAACTATGGGGACATCTGTTAACCTACTGGGACATCTGTGAAACTACTGGGACATCTGTTAAACTACTGGGACATCTGTTAAACTATTGGGACATCTATGAAAAAACGCCAACCCATAAACAAACCCTTTAACGCCAACCCTTAAACGCCAACCCTTAAACGCCAACCCTTAAACGCCAACCCTTAAACGCCAACCCTTAAACGCCAACCCTTAAACGCCAACCCTTAAACGCCAACCCTTAAACGCCAACGTTTAAAGGCCAACCCTTAAATACCAACCGTTAAACGCCATCCCATAAACACCAAGTTTTAAACACCAACCATTTGAACGCCAACCCATAAACGCCCACCTCTAAACAGCAACCCTTAAACGCCAACCCTTAAACACCAACCCTTAAACTCCAACCCTTAAACGCCAACCCTTAAACGCCAACCCGTAAACACCAACCCTTAATCGCCAACCCTTTAACGCCAACCTGTTAAAGGCAAACCTTTACACGCCAAACCCTTAAACACCAACCCTCAAACGCCATCCATTAAACACCAACCATTAAACGCCAACCCTTAAACGCCAAAACCTAAACACGCTTAAACGCCAACCCTTAAATGCCAACCCTTAAACGCCAACCCTTAAACCCCAACCATTAAACGTCAACGCTTAAACGCCAACCCTTAAACGCCAACGTGGTACATCTGTGAAACTATGGGGACATCTGTTAACCAATTGGGATATCTGTAAAACTACTGCGACATCTGTGAAACTATTGGGACATCTGTGAAACTATGAGGGCATCTGTTAACCTACTGGGATATCTGTAAAACTACTGGGACATCTATGAAACTATTGGGACATCTGTGAAACTATGGGGACATCTGTTAACCTACTTGGACATCTGTGAAACTAATGGGACATTTGTGAAACTATTGGGGCGTCTGTGAAACTACTGGGACATCTTTGAAACTACTGGGACATCTGTAAAACTACTGGGACATATGTGAACCTATTGGGACATCTGTGAAACTTTTGGGACATCTGTGAAACTATTGGGACACCTGTGAAACAACTGGGACATCTATTAAACTATTGGGACATCTGTTAAACTCCTGGGACATCTGTGAAACTATGGGGACATGGGGGAAACTATTGGTACATCTGTTAAACTATTGGGACATCTGTGAAACTACTGGGACATCTGTGAAACTATGGGGACATCTGTGAAACTAATGGGACATATGTGAAACTATTGGGGCGTCTGTGAAACTACTGGGACATGTGTGATACTATTGGGACATCTGTGAAACTGCTGGTACATCTGTGAAACTTTGGGGACATCTGTTAACATATTGGGATATCTGTAAAACTACTGGGACATCTGTGAAACTATTGGGACATCTGTGAAACTATGGGGACATCTGTTAACCTACTGGGACATCTGTGAAACGACTGGGACATCTGTTAAACTACTGGGACATGTGTTAAACTATTGGGACATCTGTGAAACTATGGGGACATCTGTTAACCTACTGGGATATCTGCAAAACTACTGGGACATCTGTTAAACGATTGGGACATCTGTGAAACTATGGGGACATCTGTTAACCTACTGGGACATCTGTGAAACTACTGGGACATATGTGAACCTATTGGGACATCTGTGAAACTATTGGGACATCTGTGAAACTATTGGGACATCTGTGAAACAACTGGGACATCTGTTAAACTAGTGGGACATCTGTTAAACTCCTGGGACATCTGTGAAACGATTGGGACATGGGTGAAACTATTGGAACATCTGTTAAACTATTGGGACATCTGTGAAACTACTGGTACATCTGTGAAACTATTGGGACATCTGTGAAACTATGGGGACATCTGTAAAACTAATGGGACATATGTGAAACTATTGGGGCGTCTGGGAAACTACTGGTACATGTGTGAAACTACTGGGACATCTCTAAAACTACTGGGACATCTGTTAAACTATTGGGACATCTGTGAAACTATGGGGACATCTGTGAAACTAATGGGACATATGTGAAACTATTGGGACATCTGTGAAACTATTGGGACATCTGTGAAACTACTGGTACATCTGTGAAACTATGGGGACATCTGTTAACCTGTTGGGATATCTGTAAAACTACTGGGACATCTGTGAAACTATTGGGACATCTGTGAAACTATGGGGACATCTGTTAACCTACTGGGACATCTGTGAAACTACTGGGACATCTGTTAAACTATTGGGACATCTGTGAAACTATGGGGACATCTGTGAAACTATGGGGACATCTGTTAACCTACTGGGATATCTGTAAAACTACTGGGACAACTATGAAACTATTGGGACATCTGTGAAACTATGGGGACATCTGTTAACCTACTTGGACATCTGTGAAACTAATGGGACATATGTGAAACTATTGGGGCGTTTGTGAAACTACTGTGACATCTTTGAAACTACTGGGACATCTGTAAAACTACTGGGACATATGTGAACCTATTGGGACATCTGTGAAACTATTGGGACATCTGTGAAACTATTGGGACATCTGTGAAACAACTGGGACATCTGTTAAACTATTGGGACATCTGGTAAACTCCTGGGACATCTGTGAAACTATTGGGACATGGGTGAAACTATTGGGACATCTGTTAAACTATTGGGACATCTGTGAAACTACTGGTACATCTGTGAAACTAGTGGGACATCTGTGAAACTATGGGGACATCTGTTAACCTACTGGGACATCTGTGAAACTACTGGGACATCTGTTAAACTACTGGGACATGTGTTAAACTATTCGGACATCTGTGAAACTATAGGGACATCTGTTAACCTACTGGGATATCTGTAAAACTACTGGGACATGGGTGAAACTATTGGGACATCTGTTAAACTATTGGGACATCTGTGAAACTACTGGTACATCTGTGAAACTATTGGGACATCTGTGAAACTATGGGGACATCTGTGAAACTAATGGGACATATGTGAAACTATTGGGGCGTCTGTGAAACTAATGGGAAATGTGTGAAACTACTGGGACATCTCTAAAACTACTGGGACATCTGTTAAACTATTGGGACATCTGTAAAACTATGGGGACATCTGTGAAACTAATGGGACATATGTGAAACTATTGGGACATCTGTGAAACTATTGGGACATCTGTGAAAGTATTGGGACATCTGTGAAACTATGCGGACATCTGTGAAACTAATGGGACATATGTGCAACTATTGGGACATCTCTGAAACTAATGGGACATATTTGAAACTATTGTGGCGTCTGTGAAACTACTGGGACATGTGTGAAACTACTGGGACATCTGTAAAACTATTGGTACATCTGTGAAACTATTGGGACATCTGTGAAACTATGGGGACATCTGTGAAACAAATGGGACATAGGTGAAACTATTGGGACATCTAAGAAACTATTGGAATATCTGTGAAACTATGGGGTCATCTGTGAAACTAATGGGACATTTGTGAAACTATTGGGACATCTGTGAAACTACTAGTAAATCTGTGAAACTATTGGGACATCTGTGAAACTATGGGGACATCTGTGAAACTAATGGGACATATGTGAAACTATTGGGGCGTCTGTGAAACTACTGGGACATGTGTGAAACTACTGCGACATCTGTAAAACTTCTGGGACATCTGTTAAGCTATTGGGACATCTGTGAAACTATGGGGACATCTGCGAAACTACTGGGACACATGTAAAACTACTGGGACATCTGTTAAACTATTGGGAAATCTGTGAAACTATGGGGACATCTGTGAAACTAATGGGACATATGTGAAACTATTGGGACATCTGTGAAACTACTAGTACATCTGTGAAACTATTGGGACATCTGTGAAACTATTGGGACATCTGTGAAACTACTGGTACATCTGTGAAACTATGGGGACATCTGTGAAACTATTGGGACATCTGGGAAACTATTGGGACATCTGTGAAACTAATGGGACATCTGTGAAACTACTGGGACATCTGTAAAACTACTGGGACATATGTGACCCTATTGGGACATCTGTGAAACTATGGGGACATCTGTTAACCTACTGGGACATCTGTGAAACTACTGGGACATCTGTGAAAATAATGGGACATCTTTGAAACTATTGGGACATCTGTGAAACTATGGGGACATCTGTGAATCTAATGGGACATATGTGAAACTATTGGGGCGTCTGTGAAACTACTGGGACATGTGTGAAACTACTGGGACATCTGTAAAACTACTGGTACATCTGTGAAACTATTGGGACATCTGTGAAACTATGGGGACATCTGTGAAACAAATGGGACATAGGTGAAACTATTGGGACATCTATGAAACTATTGGAATATCTGTGAAACTATGGGGTCATCTGTGAAACTGATGGGACATTTGTGAAACTATTGGGACATCTGTGAAACTACTAGTACATCTGTGAAACTATTGGGACATCTGTGAAACTATGGGGACATCTGTGAAACTAATGGGACATATGGGAAACTATTGGGGCGTCTGTGAAACTACTGGGACATGTGTGAAACTACTAGGACATCTGTAAAACTTCTGGGACATCTGTTAAACTATTGGGACATCTGTGAAACTATGGGGACATCTGCGAAACTACTGGGACACCTGTAAAACTACTGGGATATCTGTTAAACTATTGGGAAATCTGTGAAACTATGGGGACATCTGTGAAACTAATGGGACATATGTGAAACTATTGGGACATCTGTGAAACTACTAGTACATCTGTGAAACTATTGGGACATCTGTGAAACTATTGGGACATCTGTGAAACTACTGGTACATCTGTGAAACTATGGGGACATCTGGGAAACTATTGGGACATCTGTGAAACTATGGGGACATCTGTGAAACTACTGGGACATCTGTAAAACTACTGGGACATATGTGACCCTATTGGGACATCTGTGAAACTATGGGGACATCTGTTAACCTACTGGGACATCTGTGAATCTACTGGGACATCTGTTAAACTACTGGGACATCTGTTCAACTATTGGGACATCTGTGAAACTATGGGGACATCTGTTAACCTACTGGGATAACTGTAAAACTACTGGGACATCTGTGAAACGAATGGGACATCTGTGAAACTATGGGGACATCTGTTAACCTACTGGGACATCTGTGAAACTACTGGGACATCTGTTAAACTACTGGGACATCTGTTAAACTTTTGGGACATATGTGAAACTACTGGGACATCTGTAAAACTACTGGGATATATGTGAACCTATTCGGACATCTGGGAAACTATTGGGACATCTATGAAACAACTGGGACATCTGTTAAACTTTTGGGACATCTGTTAAACTCCTGGGACATCTGTGGAACTATTGGGACATGGGTGACACTATTGGGACATCTGTTAAACTATTGGGACATCTGTGAAACTATTGGTACATCTCTGAAACTATTGGGACATCTGTGAAACTATGGGGACATCTGTGAAACTAATGGGACATATGTGAAACTATTGGGACATCTGTGAAACTATTGGGACATCTGTGAAAGTATTGGGACATCTGTGAAACTATGCGGACATCTGTGAAACTAATGGGACATATGTGCAACTATTGGGACATCTCTGAAACTAATGGGACATATGTGAAACTATTGTGGCGTCTGTGAAACTACTGGGACATGTGTGAAACTACTGGGACATCTGTAAAACTATTGGTACATCTGTGAAACTATTGGGACATCTGTGAAACTATGGGGACATCTGTGAAACAAATGGGACATATGTGAAACTATTGGGACATCTGTGAAACTACTAGTACATCTGTGAAACTATTGGGACATCTGTGAAACTATTGGGACATCTGTGAAACTACTCGTACATCTGTGAAACTATGGGGACATCTGTGAAACTATTGGGACATCTGGGAAACTATTGGGACATCTGTGAAACTATGGGGACATCTGTGAAACTAATGGGACATCTGTGAAACTACTGGGACATCTGTAAAACTACTGGGACATATGTGACCCTATTGGGACATCTGTGAAACTATGGGGACATCTGTTAACCTACTGGGACATCTGTGAAACTACTGGGACATCTGTGAAAATAATGGGACATCTTTGAAACTATTGGGACATCTGTGAAACTATGGGGACATCTGTGAATCTAATGGGACATATGTGAAACTATTGGGGCGTCTGTGAAACTACTGGGACATCTGTAAAACTACTGGTACATCTGTGAAACTATTGGGACATCTGTGAAACTATGGGGTCATCTGTGAAACTGATGGGACATTTGTGAAACTATTGGGACATCTGTGAAACTACTAGTACATCTGTGAAACTATTGGGACATCTGTGAAACTATGGGGACATCTGTGAAACTAATGGGACATATGTGAAACTATTGGGGCGTCTGTGAAACTACTGGGACATGTGTGAAACTACTGGGACATCTGTAAAACTTCTGGGACATCTGTTAAACTATTGGGACATCTGTGAAACTATGGGGACATCTGCAAAACTACTGGGACACCTGTAAAACTACTGGGATATCTGTTAAACTATTGGGAAATCTGTGAAACTATGGGGACATCTGTGAAACTACTGGGACATGTGTGAAACTACTGGGACATCTGTAAAACTATTGGTACATCTGTGAAACTATTGGGACATCTGTGAAACTATGGGGACATCTGTGAAACAAATGGGACATATGTGAAACTATTGGGACATCTGTGAAACTACTAGTACATCTGTGAAACTATTGGGACATCTGTGAAACTATTGGGACATCTGTGAAACTACTCGTACATCTGTGAAACTATGGGGACATCTGGGAAACTATTGGGACATCTGTGAAACTATGGGGACATCTGTGAAACTAATGGGACATCTGTGAAACTACTGGGACATCTGTAAAACTACTGGGACATATGTGACCCTATTGGGACATCTGTGAAACTATGGGGACATCTGTTAACCTACTGGGACATCTGTGAAACTACTGGGACATCTGTGAAAATAATGGGACATCTTTGAAACTATTGGGACATCTGTGAAACTATGGGGACATCTGTGAATCTAATGGGACATATGTGAAACTATTGGGGCATCTGTGAAACTACTGGGACATCTGTAAAACTACTGGTACATCTGTGAAACTATTGGGACATCTGTGAAACTATGGGGTCATCTGTGAAACTGATGGGACATTTGTGAAACTATTGGGACATCTGTGAAACTACTAGTACATCTGTGAAACTATTGGGACATCTGTGAAACTATGGGGACATCTGTGAAACTAATGGGACATATGTGAAACTATTGGGGCGTCTGTGAAACTACTGGGACATGTGTGAAACTACTGGGACATCTGTAAAACTTCTGGGACATCTGTTAAACTATTGGGACATCTGTGAAACTATGGGGACATCTGCAAAACTACTGGGACACCTGTAAAACTACTGGGATATCTGTTAAACTATTGGGAAATCTGTGAAACTATGGGGACATCTGTGAAACTAATGGGACATATGTGAAACTATTGGGACATCTGTGAAACTACTAGTACATCTGTGAAACTATTGGGACATCTGTGAAACTATTGGGACATCTGTGAAACTACTGGTACATCTGTGAAACTATGGGGACATCTGGGAAACTATTGGGACATCTGTGAAACTATGGGGACATCTGTGAAACTACTGGGACATCTGTAAAACTACTGGGACATATGTGACCCTATTGGGACATCTGTGAAACTATGGGGACATCTGTTAACCTACTGGGACATCTGTGAATCTACTGGGACATCTGTTAAACTACTGCGACATCTGTTCAACTATTGGGACATCTGTGAAACTATGGGGACATCTGTTAACCTACTGGGATAACTGTAAAACTACTGGGACATCTGTGAAACGATTGGGACATCTGTGAAACTATGGGGACATCTGTTAACCTACTGGGACATCTGTGAAACTACTGGGACATCTGTTAAACTACTGGGACATCTGTTAAACTTTTGGGACATATGTGAAACTACTTGGACATCTGCAAAACTACTGGGATATATGTGAACCTATTCGGACATCTGTGAAACTATTGGGACATCTATGAAACAACTGGGACATCTGTTAAACTTTTGGGACATCTGTTAAACTCCTGGGACATCTGTGGAACTATTGGGACATGGGTGACACTATTGGGACATCTGTTAAACTATTGGGACATCTGTGAAACTATTGGTACATCTCTGAAACTATTGGGACATCTGTGAAACTATGGGGACATCTGTGAAACTATTGGGACATCTGGGAAACTATTGGGACATCTGTGAAACTATGGGGACATCTGTGAAACTACTGGGACATCTGTAAAACTACTGGGACATATGTGACCCTATTGGGACATCTGTGAAACTATGGGGACATCTGTTAACCTACTGGGACATCTGTGAATCTACTGGGACATCTGTGAATCTACTGGGACATCTGTTAAACTACTGGGACATCTGTTCAACTATTGGGACATCTGTGAAACTATGGGGACATCTGTTAACCTACTGGGATAACTGTAAAACTACTGGGACATCTGTGAAACGATTGGGACATCTGTGAAACTATGGGGACATCTGTTAACCTACTGGGACATCTGTGAAACTACTGGGACATCTGTTAAACTACTGGGACATCTGTTAAACTTTTGGGACATATGTGAAACTACTGGGACATCTGCAAAACTACTGGGATATATGTGAACCTATTCGGACATCTGTGAAACTATTGGGACATCTATGAAACAACTGGGACATCTGTTAAACTTTTGGGACATCTGTTAAACTCCTGGGACATCTGTGGAACTATTGGGACATGGGTGACACTATTGGGACATCTGTTAAACTATTGGGACATCTGTGAAACTATGGGGACATCTGTGAAAGTAATGGGACATATGTGAAACTATTGGGACATCTGTGAAACTATTGGGACATCTGTGAAAGTATTGGGACATCTGTGAAACTATGCGGACATCTGTGAAACTAATGGGACATATGTGCAACTATTGGGACATCTCTGAAACTAATGGGACATATGTGAAACTATTGTGGCGTCTGTGAAACTACTGGGACATGTGTGAAACTACTGGGACATCTGTAAAACTATTGGTACATCTGTGAAACTATTGGGACATCTGTGAAACTATGGGGACATCTGTGAAACAAATGGGACATATGTGAAACTATTGGGACATCTGTGAAACTACTAGTACATCTGTGAAACTATTGGGACATCTGTGAAACTACTGGTACATCTGTGAAACTATGGGGACATCTGTGAAACTATTGGGACATCTGGGAAACTATTGGGACATCTGTGAAACTATGGGGACATCTGTGAAACTAATGGGACATCTGTGAAACTACTGGGACATCTGTAAAACTACTGGGACATATGTGACCCTATTGGGACATCTGTGAAACTATGGGGACATCTGTTAACCTACTGGGACATCTGTGAAACTACTGGGACATCTGTGAAAATAATGGGACATCTTTGAAACTATTGGGACATCTGTGAAACTATGGGGACATCTGTGAATCTAATGGGACATATGTGAAACTATTGGGGCGTCTGTGAAACTACTGGGACATCTGTAAAACTACTGGTACATCTGTGAAACTATTGGGACATCTGTGAAACTATGGGGTCATCTGTGAAACTGATGGGACATTTGTGAAACTATTGGGACATCTGTGAAACTACTAGTACATCTGTGAAACTATTGGGACATCTGTGAAACTATGGGGACATCTGTGAAACTAATGGGACATATGTGAAACTATTGGGGCGTCTGTGAAACTACTGGGACATGTGTGAAACTACTGGGACATCTGTAAAACTTCTGGGACATCTGTTAAACTATTGGGACATCTGTGAAACTATGGGGACATCTGCAAAACTACTGGGACACCTGTAAAACTACTGGGATATCTGTTAAACTATTGGGAAATCTGTGAAACTATGGGGACATCTGTGAAACTAATGGGACATATGTGAAACTATTGGGACATCTGTGAAACTACTAGTACATCTGTGAAACTATTGGGACATCTGTGAAACTAATGGGACATATGTGAAACTATTGGGACATCTGTGAAACTATTGGGACATCTGTGAAAGTATTGGGACATCTGTGAAACTATGCGGACATCTGTGAAACTAATGGGACATATGTGCAACTATTGGGACATCTCTGAAACTAATGGGACATATGTGAAACTATTGTGGCGTCTGTGAAACTACTGGGACATGTGTGAAACTACTGGGACATCTGTAAAACTATTGGTACATCTGTGAAACTATGGGGACATCTGTGAAACAAATGGGACATATGTGAAACTATTGGGACATCTGTGAAACTACTAGTACATCTGTGAAACTATTGGGACATCTGTGAAACTATTGGGACATCTGTGAAACTACTGGTACATCTGTGAAACTATGGGGACATCTGTGAAACTATTGGGACATCTGGGAAACTATTGGGACATCTGTGAAACTATGGGGACATCTGTGAAACTAATGGGACATCTGTGAAACTACTGGGACATCTGTAAAACTACTGGGACATATGTGACCCTATTGGGACATCTGTGAAACTATGGGGATATCTGTTAACCTACTGGGACATCTGTGAAACTACTGGGACATCTGTGAAAATAATGGGACATCTTTGAAACTATTGGGACATCTGTGAAACTATGGGGACATCTGTGAATCTAATGGGACATATGTGAAACTATTGGGGCGTCTGTGAAACTACTGGGACATCTGTAAAACTACTGGTACATCTGTGAAACTATTGGGACATCTGTGAAACTATGGGGACATCTGTGAAACAAATGGGACATAGGTGAAACTATTGGGACATCTATGAAACTATTGGAATATCTGTGAAACTATGGGGTCATCTGTGAAACTGATGGGACATTTGTGAAACTATTGGGACATCTGTGAAACTACTAGTACATCTGTGAAACTATTGGGACATCTGTGAACTATGGGGACATCTGTGAAACTAATGGGACATCTGTGAAACTATTGGGGCGTCTGTGAAACTACTGGGACATGTGTGAAACTACTGGGACATCTGTAAAACTTCTGGGACATCTGTTAAACTATTGGGACATCTGTGAAACTATGGGGACATCTGCAAAACTACTGGGACACCTGTAAAACTACTGGGATATCTGTTAAACTATTGGGAAATCTGTGAAACTATGGGGACATCTGTGAAACTAATGGGACATATGTGAAACTATTGGGACATCTGTGAAACTACTAGTACATCTGTGAAACTATTGGGACATCTGTGAAACTATTGGGACATCTGTGAAACTACTGGTACATCTGTGAAACTATGGGGACATCTGTGAAACTATTGGGACATCTGGGAAACTATTGGGACATCTGTGAAACTATGGGGACATCTGTGAAACTACTGGGACATCTGTAAAACTACTGAGACATATGTGACCCTATTGGGACATCTGTGAAACTATGGGGACATCTGTTAACCTACTGGGACATCTGTGAATCTACTGGGACATCTGTTAAACTACTGGAACATCTGTTCAACTATTGGGACATCTGTGAAACTATGGGGACATCTGTTAACCTACTGGGATAACTGTAAAACTACTGGGACATCTGTTAAACGATTGGGACATCTGTGAAACTATGGGGACATCTGTTAACCTACTGGGACATCTGTGAAACTACTGGGACATCTGTTAAACTACTGGGACATCTGTTAAACTTTTGGGACATATGTTAAACTACTGGGACATCTGTAAAACTACTGGGATATATGTGAACCTATTCGGACATCTGTGAAACTATTGGGACATCTATGAAACAACTGGGACATCTGTTACACTTTTGGGACATCTGCTAAACTCCTGGGACATCTGTGAAACTATTGGGACATGGGTGACACTATTGGGACATCTGTTAAACTATTGGGACATCTGTGAAACTATTGGTACATCTCTGAAACTATTGGGACATCTGTGAAACTACTAGTACATCTGTGAAACTATTGGGACATCTGTGAAACTATTGCGACATCTGTGAAACTACTGGTACATCTGTGAAACTATGGGGACATCTGTGAAACTATTGGGACATCTGGGAAACTATTGGGACATCTGTGAAACTATGGGGACATCTGTGAAACTACTGTGACATCTGTAAAAGTACTGGGACATATGTGACCCTATTGGGACATCTGTGAAACTATGGGGACATCTGTTAACCTACTGGGACATCTGTGAATCTACTGGGACATCTGTTAAACTACTGGGACATCTGTTCAACTATTGGGACATCTGTGAAACTATGGGGACATCTGTTAACCTACTGGGACATCTGTGAAACTACTGGGACATCTGTTAAACTACTGGGACATCTGTTAAACTTTTGGGACATATGTGAAACTACTGGGACATCTGTAAAACTACTGGGATATATGTGAACCTATTCGGACATCTGTGAAACTATTGGGACATCTATGAAACAACTGGGACATCTGTTACACTTTTGGGACATCTGTTAAACTCCTGGGACATCTGTGAAACTATTGGGACATGGGTGACACTATTGGGACATCTGTTAAACTATTGGGACATCTGTGAAACTATTGGTACATCTCTGAAACTATTGGGACATCTGTGAAACTACTAGTACATCTGTGAAACTATTGGGACATCTGTGAAACTATTGCGACATCTGTGAAACTACTGGTACATCTGTGAAACTATGGGGACATCTGTGAAACTATTGGGACATCTGGGAAACTATTGGGACATCTGTGAAACTATGGGGACATCTGTGAAACTACTGTGACATCTGTAAAAGTACTGGGACATATGTGACCCTATTGGGACATCTGTGAAACTATGGGGACATCTGTTAACCTACTGGGACATCTGTGAATCTACTGGGACATCTGTTAAACTACTGGGACATCTGTTCAACTATTGGGACATCTGTGAAACTATGGGGACATCTGTTATCCTACTGGGATAACTGTAAAACTACTGGGACATCTGTGAAACGATTGGGACATCTGTGAAACTATGGGGACATCTGTTAACCTACTGGGACATCTGTGAAACTACTGGGACATCTGTTAAACTACTGGGACATCTGTTAAACTATTGGGACATATGTGAAACTACTGGGACATCTGTAAAACTACTGGGATATATGTGAACCTATTCGGACATCTGTGAAACTATTGGGACATCTATGAAACAACTGGGACATCTGTTAAACTTTTGGGACATCTGTTAAACTCCTGGGACATCTGTGAAACTATTGGGACATGGGTGACACTATTGGGACAATAGTGTCACCCATGTGGTACAGTACACAAAATTCAAAAACTAGTATCTTGCACTAAAGACGCATTACCTAAACTATCAACAGAAGGTGTATATCGGATTAATTGTTCATGTGGCAGCTGCTACATTGGGCAGACGGGACGTAGCATCAGCGTAAGACTAAAAGAACATCAGAGAAATATTAAATTATCTCAAACACAACTGTCGGCAGTGGCAGAACATGCTTGTCAACAAGGACACTCAATTGATTTTGACAATGTTGCAGTGGTGTGTAAAACTAATTATTACTGGCAAAGACTAATTAGAGAATCCATTGAAATTGAGAGGAACAAGAATAACTTTAATCGCTCTGACAGCTACCGGCTTAGTGCGGCCTGGAAGCGTATTATTAAATAATACACATTACATTTTGATTTAAAGAATTACTAATCTACAACTAATTACTAATCATAACCAATGACTGATTACTAATCGATTATAAAATTACATTACCCCCCCCCTCCGCCTCTAATCACTGCACCTGATGAGTTAAGTGATGACGTCACCCTGCTGCTCTATATAAAACCGGGAGCAAGCGAGGGCTTTACCATTCTGGCGAATTGCCCGATGATGCTGGAAGTATTTACCAGCGAAACGTCGTACTCAAACTGTAAATGTGGATTAACTCTTCAACACACCGGTGGGCTGAAGTAGTGAATTATTTGTCTTTTGTCAACGTGACACTTTTTTTTTGCTGATTGGCTGTGTCGGGTGGTGGAGGGTTACGACACATTTATAAATAAACGCGATCTAACCCAAAAACCTTTATTATGAATAATATTGGTCGCGAAAGCCTACGTGTTAAACTGATTGGGACATCTGTTAAACTATTGGGACATCTGTGAAACTATTGGTACATCTCTGAAACTATTGGGACATCTGTGAAACTATGGGGACATCTGTGAAACTAAGGGGACATCTGTGAAACTAATGGGACATATGTGAAACTATTGGGGCGTCTGTGAAACTACTGGGAAATGTGTGAAACTACTGGGACATCTGTTAAACTATTGGAACATCTGTGAAACTATGGGGACATCTGTGAAACTAATGGGACATCTGTGAAACTATTGGGACATCTGTGAAACTACTGCTACATCTGTGAAACTATCGGGACATCTGTTAACCTACTGGGATGTCTGTAAAACTTCTGGGACATCTGTGAAACTATTGGGACATCTGTGAAACTCTTGGGACATCTGTGAAACTACTGGTACATCTGTGAAACTATTGGGACATCTGTGAAACTATGGGGACATCTGTGAAACAAATGGGACATAGGTGAAACTATTGGGACATATGTGAATCTATTGGGACATCTGTGAAACTATTGGGACATCTGTGAAACTACTGGTACATCTGTGAAACTATGGGGACATCTGTTAACCTATTGGGATATCTGTAAAACTACTGGGACATTTGTGAAACTATGGGAACATCTGTGAAACTATGGGGACATCTGTTAACCTACTGGGACATCTGTGAAACTACTGGGACATCTGTTAAACTACTGGGACATGTGTTAAACTATTGGTACATTTGTGAAACTATGGGGACATCTGTTAACCTACTGGGATATCTGTAAAACTACTGGGACATCTGTGAAACGATTGGGACATCTGTGAAACTATGGGGACATCTGTTAACCTACTGGGACATCTGTGAAACTACTGGGACATCTGTTAAACTACTGGGACATCTGTTAAACTATTGGGACATCTGTGAAAAAACGCCAACCCATAAACAAACCCTTTAACGCCAACCCTTAAACGCCAACCCTTAAACGCCAACCCTTAAATGCCAACCCTTAAACGCCAACCCTTAAACGCCAACGTTTAAAGGCCAACCCTTAAATACCAACCGTTAAACGCCATCCCTTAAACACCAAGTTTTAAACACCAACCATTTGAACGCCAACCCATAAACGCCCACCTCTAAACACCAACCCTTAAACGCCAACCCTTAAACACCAACCCTTAAACTCCAACCCTTAAACGCCAACCCTTAAACGCCAACTCGTAAACACCAACCCTTAATCGCCAACCTTTTAACGCCAACCGTTAAAGCAAACCTTTACACGCCAAACCCTTAAACACCAACCCTCAAACGCCATCCATTAAACACCAACCATTAAACGCCAACCCTTAAACGCCAAAACCTAAACACGCTTAAACGCCAACCCTTAAATGCCAACCCTTAAACGCCAACCCTTAAACCCCAACCATTAAACGTCAACGCTTAAACGCCAACCCTTAAACGCCAACGTGGTACATCTGTGAAACTATGGGGACATCTGTTAACCTACTGGGACATCTGTGAAACTACTGGGACATCTGTTAAACTACTGGGACATCTGTTAAACTATTGGGACATCTGTTAACCTACTGGGATATCTGTAAAACTACTGGGACATCTATGAAACTATTGGGGCATCTGTGAAACTATGGGGACATCTGTTAACCTACTGGGACATCTATGAAACTACTGGGACATCTGTTAAACTACTGGGACATCTGTAAAACTACTGGAACATATGTGAACCTATTGGGACATCTGTGAAACTATTGGGACATCTTTGAAACTATTGGGGCATCTGTGAAACAACTGGGACATCTGTTAAACTATTGGGACATCTGTTAAACTCCTGGGACATCTGTGAAACTATTAGGACATGGGTGAAACTATTGGGACATATGTTAAACTGTTGGGACATCTGTGAAACTACTGGTACATCTGTGAAACTATTGGGACATCTGTGAAACTATGGGGACATCTGTGAAACTAATGGGACATATGTGAAACTATTGGGGCGTCTGTGAAACTACTGGGACATGTGTGAAACTACTGGGACATCTGTAAAACTACTGGGACATCTGTTAAACTTTTGGGATATCTGTGAAACTATGGGGACATCTGTGAAACTAATGGGACATCTGTGAAACTATTGGGACATCTGTGAAACTATGGGGACATCTGTGAATCTAATGGGACATATGTGAAACTATGGGGTCATCTGTGAAACTAATGGGACATTTGTGAAACTATTGGGACATCTGTGAAACTACTAGTACATCTGTGAAACTATTGGGACATCTGTGAAACTATGGGGACATCTGTGAAACTAATGGGACATATGTGAAACTATTGGGGCGTCTGTGAAACTACTGGGACATGTGTGAAACTACTGGGACATCTGTGAAACGATTGGGACATCTGTGAAACTATGGGGACATCTGTTAACCTACTGGGACATCTGTGAAACTACTGGGACATCTGTTAAACTACTGGGACATCTGTTAAACTATTGGGACATCTGTGAAAAAACGCCAACCCATAAACAAACCCTTTAACGCCAACCCTTAAACGCCAACCCTTAAACGCCAACCCTTAAACGCCAACCCTTAAACGCCAACCCTTAAACGCCAACCCTTAAACGCCAACCCTTAAACGCCAACCCTTAAACGCCAACCCTTAAACGCCAACCCTTAAACGCCAACGTTTAAAGGCCAACCCTTAAATATCAACCGTTAAACGCCATCCCTTAAACACCAAGTTTTAAACACCAACCATTTGAACGCCAACCCATAAACGCCCACCTCTAAACACCAACCCTTAAACGCCAACCCTTAAACACCAACCCTTAAACTCCAACCCTTAAACGCCAACCCTTAAACGCCAACCCGTAAACACCAACCCTTAATCGCCAACCCTTTAACGCCAACCTGTTAAAGGCAAACCTTTACACGCCAAACCCTTAAACACCAACCCTCAAACGCCATCCATTAAACACCAACCATTAAACGCCAACCCTTAAACGCCAAAACCTAAACACGCTTAAACGCCAACCCTTAAATGCCAACCCTTAAACGCCAACCCTTAAACCCCAACCATTAAACGTCAACGCTTAAACGCCAACCCTTAAACGCCAACGTGGTACATCTGTGAAACTATGGGGACATCTGTTAACCAATTGGGATATCTGTAAAACTACTGGGACATCTGTGAAACTATTGGGACATCTGTGAAACTATGGGGACATCTGTTAACCTACTGGGACATCTGTGAAACTACTGGGACATCTGTTAAACTACTGGGACATCTGTTAAACTATTGTGACATCTGTGAAACTATGGGGACATCTGTTAACCTACTGGGATATCTGTAAAACTACTGGGACATCTATGAAACTACTGGGACATCTGTGAAACTATGGGGACATCTGTTAACCTACTGGGACATCTATGAAACTACTGGGACATCTGTTAAACTACTGGGACATCTGTTAAACTATTGGGACATATTTGAAACTACTGGGACATCTGTAAAACTACTGGAACATATGTGAACCTATTGGGACATCTGTGAAACTATTGGGACATCTTTGAAACTATTGGGGCATCTGTGAAACAACTGGGACATCTGTTAAACTATTGGGACATCTGTGAAACTATTGGGACATCTGTGAAACTATGGGGACATCTGTGAAACTAATGGGACATATGTGAAACTATTGGGGCGTCTGTGAAACTACTGGGACATGTGTGAAACTACTGGGACATCTGTAAAACTACTGGGACATCTGTTAAACTTTTGGGATATCTGTGAAACTATGGGGACATCTGTGAAACTAATGGGACATCTGTGAAACTATTGGAACATCTGTGAAACTATGGGGACATCTGTGAATCTAATGGGACATATGTGAAATTATGGGGTCATCTGTGAAACTAATGGGACATCTGTGAAACTATTGGGACATCTGTGAAACTACTGCTACATCTGTGAAACTATCGGGACATCTGTTAACCTACTGGGATGTCTGTAAAACTTCTGGGACATCTGTGAAACTATTGGGACATCTGTGAAACTATTGGGACATCTGTGAAACTACTGGTACATCTGTGAAACTATTGGGACATCTGTGAAACTATGGGGACATCTGTGAAACAAATGGGACATAGGTGAAACTATTGGGACATATGTGAAACTATTGGGACATCTGTGAAACTATTGGGACATCTGTGAAACTACTGCTACATCTGTGAAACTATGGGGACATCTGTTAACCTATTGGGATATCTGTAAAACTACTGGGACATTTGTGAAACTATGGGAACATCTGTGAAACTATGGGGACATCTGTTAACCTACTGGGACATCTGTGAAACTACTGGGACATCTGTTAAACTACTGGGACATGTGTTAAACTATTGGTACATCTGTGAAACTATGGGGACATATGTTAAGCTACTGGGATATCTGTAAAACTGCTGGGACATCTGTGAAACGATTGGGACATCTGTGAAACTATGGGGACATCTGTTAACCTACTGGGGCATCTGTGAAACTACTGGGACATCTGTTAAACTACTGGGACATCTGTTAAACTATTGGGACATCTGTGAAAAAACGCCAACCCATAAACAAACCCTTTAACGCCAACCCTTAAACGCCAACCCTTAAACGCCAACCCTTAAACGCCAACCCTTAAACGCCAACCCTTAAACGCCAACCCTTAAACGCCAACCCTTAAACGCCAACCCTTAAACGCCAACGTTTAAAGGCCAACCCTTAAATACCAACCGTTAAACGCCATCCCTTAAACACCAAGTTTTAAACACCAACCATTTGAACGCCAACCCCTAAACGCCCACCTCTAAACACCAACCCTTAAACGCCAACCCTTAAACACCAACCCTTAAACTCCAACCCTTAAACGCCAACCCTTAAACGCCAACCCGTAAACACCAACCCTTAATCGCCAACCCTTTAACGCCAACCGTTAAAGGCAAACCTTTACACGCCAAACCCTTAAACACCAACCCTCAAACGCCATCCATTAAACACCAACCATTAAACGCCAACCCTTAAACGCCAAAACCTAAACACGCTTAAACGCCAACCCTTAAATGCCAACCCTTAAACGCCAACCCTTGAACCCCAACCATTAAACGTCAACGCTTAAACGCCAACCCTTAAACGCCAACGTGGTACATCTGTGAAACTATGGGGACATCTGTTAACCAATTGGGATATCTGTAAAACTACTGGGACATCTGTGAAACTATTGGGACATCTGTGAAACTATGGGGACATCTGTTAACCTACTGGGACATCTGTGAAACTACTGGGACATCTGTTAAACTACTAGGACATCTGTTAAACTATTGGGACATCTGTGAAACTATGGGGACATCTGTTAACCTACTGGGACATCTATGAAACTACTGGGACATCTGTTAAACTACTGGGACATCTGTTAAACTATTGGGACAAATTTGAAACTACTGGGACATCTGTAAAACTACTGGAACATATGTGAACCTATTGGGACATCTGTGAAACTATTGGGACATCTTTGAAACTATTGGGGCATCTGTGAAACAACTGGGACATCTGTTAAACTATTGGGACATCTGTGAAACTATTGGGACATCTGTGAAACTATGGGGACATCTGTGAAACTAATGGTACATATGTGAAACTATTGGGGCATCTGTGAAACTACTGGGACATGTGTGAAACTACTGGGACATCTGTAAAACTACTGGGACATCTGTTAAACTTTTGGGATATCTGTGAAACTATGGGGACATCTGTGAAACTAATGGGACATCTGTGAAACTATTGGAACATCTGTGAAACTATGGGGACATCTGTGAATCTAATGGGACATATGTGAAACTATGGGGTCATCTGTGAAACTAATGGGACATCTGTGAAACTATTGGGACATCTGTGAAACTACTGCTACATCTGTGAAACTATCGGGACATCTGTTAACCTACTGGGATGTCTGTAAAACTTCTGGGACATCTGTGAAACTATTGGGACATCTGTGAAACTATTGGGACATCTGTGAAACTACTGGTACATCTGTGAAACTATTGGGACATCTGTGAAACTATGGGGACATCTGTGAAACAAATGGGACATAGGTGAAACTATTGGGACATATGTGAAACTATTGGGACATCTGTGAAACTATTGGGACATCTGTGAAACTACTGCTACATCTGTGAAACTATGGGGACATCTGTTAACCTATTGGGATATCTGTAAAACTACTGGGACATTTGTGAAACTATGGGAACATCTGTGAAACTATGGGGACATCTGTTAACCTACTGGGACATCTGTGAAACTACTGGGACATCTGTTAAACTACTGGGACATGTGTTAAACTATTGGTACATCTGTGAAACTATGGGGACATATGTTAAGCTACTGGGATATCTGTAAAACTACTGGGACATCTGTGAAACGATTGGGACATCTGTGAAACTATGGGGACATCTGTTAACCTACTGGGGCATCTGTGAAACTACTGGGACATCTGTTAAACTACTGGGACATCTGTTAAACTATTGGGACATCTGTGAAAAAACGCCAACCCATAAACAAACCCTTTAACGCCAACCCTTAAACGCCAACCCTTAAACGCCAACCCTTAAACGCCAACCCTTAAACGCCAACCCTTAAACGCCAACCCTTAAACGCCAACGTTTAAAGGCCAACCCTTAAATACCAACCGTTAAACGCCATCCCTTAAACACCAAGTTTTAAACACCAACCATTTGAACGCCAACCCCTAAACGCCCACCTCTAAACACCAACCCTTAAACGCCAACCCTTAAACACCAACCCTTAAACTCCAACCCTTAAACGCCAACCCTTAAACGCCAACCCGTAAACACCAACCCTTAATCGCCAACCCTTTAACGCCAACCGTTAAAGGCAAACCTTTACACGCCAAACCCTTAAACACCAACCCTCAAACGCCATCCATTAAACACCAACCATTAAACGCCAACCCTTAAACGCCAAAACCTAAACACGCTTAAACGCCAACCCTTAAATGCCAACCCTTAAACGCCAACCCTTAAACCCCAACCATTAAACGTCAACGCTTAAACGCCAACCCTTAAACGCCAACGTGGTACATCTGTGAAACTATGGGGACATCTGTTAACCAATTGGGATATCTGTAAAACTACTGGGACATCTGTGAAACTATTGGGACATCTGTGAAACTATGGGGACATCTGTTAACCTACTGGGACATCTGTGAAACTACTGGGACATCTGTTAAACTATTGGGACATCTGTGAAACTATGGGGACATCTGTTAACCTACTGGGATATCTGTAAAACTACTGGGACATCTATGAAACTATTGGGACATCTGTGAAACTATGGGGACATCTGTTAACCTACTGGGACATCTATGAAACTACTGGGACATCTGTTAAACTACTGGGACATCTGTTAAACTATTGGGACATATTTGAAACTACTGGGACATCTGTAAAACTACTGGAACATATGTGAACCTATTGGGACATCTGTGAAACTATTGGGACATCTTTGAAACTATTGGGGCATCTGTGAAACAACTGGGACATCTGTTAAACTATTGGGACATCTGTTAAACTCCTGGGACATCTGTGAAACTATTAGGACATGGGTGAAACTATTGGGACATCTGTTAAACTATTGGGACATCTGTGAAACTACTGGTACATCTGTGAAACTATTGGGACATCTGTGAAACTATGGGGACATCTGTGAAACTAATGGGACATATGTGAAACTATTGGGGCGTCTGTGAAACTACTGGGACATGTGTGAAACTACTGGGACATCTGTAAAACTACTGGGACATCTGTTAAACTTTTGGGATATCTGTGAAACTATGGGGACATCTGTGAAACTAATGGGACACCTGTGAAACTATTGGGACATCTGTGAAACTATGGGGACATCTGTGAATCTAATGGGACATATGTGAAACTATGAGGTCATCTGTGAAACTAATGGGACATTTGTGAAACTATTGGGACATCTGTGAAACTACTAGTACATCTGTGAAACTATTGGGACATCTGTGAAACTATGGGGACATCTGTGAAACTAATGGGACATATGTGAAACTATTGGGGCGTCTGTGAAACTACTGGGACATGTGTGAAACTACTGGGACATCTGTAAAACTACTGGGACATCTGTTACACTATTGGGAAATCTGTGAAACTATGGGGACATCTGTGAAACTAATGGGACATATGTGAAACTATTGGGACATCTGTGAAACTACTAGTACATCTGTGAAACTATTGGGACATCTGTGAAACTATTGGGACATCTGTGAAACTGCTGGTACATCTGTGAAACTATGGGGACATCTGTGAAACTATTAGGACATCTGGGAAACTATTGGGACATCAGTGAAACTAATGGGACATCTGTGAAACTACTGGGACATCTGTAAAACTACTGGGACATATGTGACCCTTTTGGGACATCTGTGAAACTATGGGGACATCTGTTAACCTACTGGGACATCTGTGAAACTACTGGGACATCTGTTAAACTACTGGGACATCTGTTAAACTACTGGGACATCTGTTAAACTATGGGGACATCTGTTAACCTACTGGGATAACTGTAAAACTACTGGGACATTTTTGAAACGATTGGGACATCTGTGAAACTATGGGGACATCTGTTAACCTACTGGGACATCTGTGAATCTACTGGGACATCTGTTAAACTACTGGGACATCTGTTAAACTATTGGGACATATGTGAAACTACTGGGACATCTGTAAAACTACTGGGATATATGTGAACCTATTCGGACATCTGTGAAACTATTGGGACATCTATGAAACAACTGGGACATCTGTTTAACTTTTGGGACATCTGTTAAACTCCTGGGACATCTGTGAAACTATTGGGACATGGGTGACACTATTGGGACATCTGTTAAACTATTGGGACATCTGTGAAACTATTGGTACATCTGTGAAACTATTGGGACATCTGTGAAACTATGGGGACATCTGTGAAACTAATGGGACATATGTGAAACTATTGGGGCGTCTGTGAAACTACTGGGACATGTGTGAAACTACTGGGACATCTGTTAAACTATTGGAACATCTGTGAAACTATGGGGACATCTGTGAAACTAATGGGACATCTGTGAAACTATTGGGACATCTGTGAAACTACTGCTACATCTGTGAAACTATCGGGACATCTGTTAACCTACTGGGATGTCTGTAAAACTTCTGGGACATCTGTGAAACTATTGGGACATCTGTGAAACTATTGGGACATCTGTGAAACTACTGGTACATCTGTGAAACTATTGGGACATCTGATAAACTATGGGGACATCTGTGAAACAAATGGGACATAGGTGAAACTATTGGGACATATGTGAAACTATTGGGACATCTGTGAAACTATTGGGACATCTGTGAAACTACTGGTACATCTGTGAAACTATGGGGACATCTGTTAACCTATTGGGATATCTGTAAAACTACTGGGACATTTGTGAAACTATGGGAACATCTGTGAAACTATGGGGACATCTGTTAACCTACTGGGACATCTGTGAAACTACTGGGACATCTGTTAAACTACTGGGACATCTGTTAAACTCCTGGGACATCTGTGAAACTATTAGAACATGGGTGAAACTATTGGGACATCTGTTAAACTATTGGGACATCTGTGAAACTACTGGTACATCTGTGAAACTATTGGGACATCTGTGAAACTATGGGGACATCTGTGAAACTAATGGGACATATGTGAAACTGTTGGGGCGTCTGTGAAACTACTGCGACATGTGTGAAACTACTGGGACATCTGTAAAACTACTGGGACATCTGTTAAACTTTTGGGATATCTGTGAAACTATGGGGACATCTGTGAAACTAATGGGACATCTGTGAAACTATTGGGACATCTGTGAAACTATGGGGACATCTGTGAATCTAATGGGACATATGTGAAACTATGGGGTCATCTGTGAAACTAATGGGACATTTGTGAAACTATTGGGACATCTGTGAAACTACTAGTACATCTGTGAAACTATTGGGACATCTGTGAAACTATGGGGACATCTGTGAAACTAATGGGACATATGTGAAACTATTGGGGCGTCTGTGAAACTACTGGGACATGTGTGAAACTACTGGGACATCTGTAAAACTACTGGGACATCTGTTACACTATTGGGACATCTGTGAAACTATGGGGACATCTGCGAAACTACTGGGACACCTGTAAAACTACTGGGACATCTGTTAAACTATTGGGAAATCTGTGAAACTATGGGGACATCTGTGAAACTAATGGGACATATGTGAAACTATTGGGACATCTGTGAAACTACTAGTACATCTGTGAAACTATTGGGACATCTGTGAAACTATTGGGACATCTGTGAAACTACTGGTACATCTGTGAAACTATGGGGACATCTGTGAAACTATTGGGACATCTGGGAAACTATTGGGACATCTGTGAAACTAATGGGACATCTGTGAAACTACGGGGACATCTGTAAAACTACTGGGACATATGTGACCCTATTGGGACATCTGTGAAACTATGGGGACATCTGTTAACCTACTGGACATCTGTGAAACTACTGGGACATCTGTTAAACTACTGGGACATCTGTTAAACTACTCGGACATCTGTTAAACTATGGGGACATCTGTTAACCTACTGGGATAACTGTAAAACTACTGGGACATTTTTGAAACGATTGGGACATCTGTGAAACTATGGGGACATCTGTTAACCTACTGGGACATCTGTGAAACTACTGGGACATCTGTTAAACTACTGGGACATCTGTTAAACTATTGGGACATATGTGAAACTACTGGGACATCTGTAAAACTACTGGGATATATGTGAACCTATTCGGACATCTGTGAAACTATTGGGACATCTATGAAACAACTGGGACATCTGTTTAACTTTTGGGACATCTGTGAAACTATTGGGACATCTGTGAAACTATTGGTACATCTGTGAAACTAATGGGACATATGTGAAACTATTGGGGCGTCTGTGAAACTACTGGGACATGTGTGAAACTACTGGGACATCTGTAAAACTACTGGGACATCTGTTACACTATTGGGACATCTGTGAAACTATGGGGACATCTGCGAAACTACTGGGACACCTGTAAAACTACTGGGACATCTGTTAAACTATTGGGAAATCTGTGAAACTATGGGGACATCTGTGAAACTAATGGGACATATGTGAAACTATTGGGACATCTGTGAAACTATTAGTACATCTGTGAAACTATTGGGACATCTGTGAAACTATTGGGACATCTGTGAAACTACTGGTACATCTGTGAAACTATGGGGACATCTGTGAAACTATTGGGACATCTGGGAAACTATTGGGACATCTGTGAAACTAATGGGACATCTGTGAAACTACTGGGACATCTGTAAAACTACTGGGACATATGTGACCCTATTGGGACATCTGTGAAACTATGGGGACATCTGTTAACCTACTGGGACATCTGTGAAACTACTGGGACATCTGTTAAACTACTGGGACATCTGTTAAACTACTGGGACATCTGTTAAACTATGGGGACATCTGTTAACCTACTGGGATAACTGTAAAACTACTGGGACATTTTTGAAACGATTGGGACATCTGTGAAACTATGGGGACATCTGTTAACCTACTGGGACATCTGTGAAACTACTGGGACATCTGTTAAACTACTGGGACATCTGTTAAACTATTGGGACATATGTGAAACTACTGGGACATCTGTAAAACTACTGGGATATATGTGAACCTATTCGGACATCTGTGAAACTATTGGGACATCTATGAAACAACTGGGACATCTGTTTAACTTTTGGGACATCTGTTAAACTCCTGGGACATCTGTGAAACTATTGGGACATGGGTGACACTATTGGGACATCTGTGAAACTATTGGGACATCTGTGAAACTATTGGTACATCTGTGAAACTATTGGGACATCTGTGAAACTATGGGGACATCTGTGAAACTAATGGGACATATGTGAAACTATTGGGGCGTCTGTGAAACTACTGGGACATGTGTGAAACTACTGGGACATCTGTTAAACTATTGGAACATCTGTGAAACTATGGGGACATCTGTGAAACTAATGGGACATCTGTGAAACTATTGGGACATCTGTGAAACTACTGCTACATCTGTGAAACTATCGGGACATCTGTTAACCTACTGGGATGTCTGTAAAACTTCTGGGACATCTGTGAAACTATTGGGACATCTGATAAACTATGGGGACATCTGTGAAACAAATGGGACATAGGTGACACTATTGGGACATATGTGAAACTATTGGGACATCTGTGAAACTATTGGGACATCTGTGAAACTACTGGTACATCTGTGAAACTATGGGGACATCTGTTAACCTATTGGGATATCTGTAAAACTACTGGGACATTTGTGAAACTATGGGAACATCTGTGAAACTATGGGGACATCTGTTAACCTACTGGGACATCTGTGAAACTACTGGGACATCTGTTAAACTACTGGGACATGTGTTAAACTATTGGTACATCTGTGAAACTATGGGGACATCTGTTAACCTACTGGGATATCTGTAAAACTACTGGGACATCTGTGAAACGAATGGGACATCTGTGAAACTATTGGGACATCTGTGAAACTATTGGGACATCTGTGAAACTACTGGTACATCTGTGAAACTATTGGGACATCTGTGAAACTATGGGGACATCTGTGAAACAAATGGGACATAGGTGAAACTATTGGGACATATTTGAAACTATTGGGACATCTGTGAAACTATTGGGACATCTGTGAAACTACTGGTACATCTGTGAAACTATGGGGACATCTGTTAACCTATTGGGATATCTGTAAAACTACTGGGACATTTGTGAAACTATGGGAACATCTGTGAAACTATGGGGACATCTGTTAACCTACTGGGACATCTGTGAAACTACTGGGACATCTGTTAAACTACTGGGACATGTGTTAAACTATTGGTACATCTGTGAAACTATGGGGACATCTGTTAACCTACTGGGATATCTGTAAAACTACTGGGACATCTGTGAAACGATTGGGACATCTGTGAAACTATGGGGACATCTGTTAACCTACTGGGACATCTGTGAAACTACTGGGACATCTTATTCTTAGTTTTTTTCGGTAAAGTCACGTTGAAGAGAAACAACAAAATAACAAAATATATATAAAACAATAAAAAAATTCTCACGACGTTTCGACCATAACTCAAACGGTCATCATCAGGTGTGTCGGTTTGCATAAATTTATTTTGAAAACGGGATATTTATTTATTTATATATATAAAAATAACGTTTGCGTCACGCGCAACGATTGGCTGTTTGCCAGGACTAGTCCATCTATTTTTTGAAAAGAGGAGGGGGGAGACGAAATTTGTTTTTATGTATGCTGTCTGAAAGGCAATGTAAGCGTGAACAATCAATCAAGAACTGAAATGATTTATCAAATCTTTCCAATGATTGCTAAGATAGAATCCATCTTCTCGGTTGAAATTGTCTCTGTGTTTGTATATGTGGATAGCCTCATGAACGAATCTCTCATGGAAGCCAGATGGCTTACAAAGAACCTCCGTCTTGGAAAAGTCAATCGCATGTGAGCCTACTGAATTAGAACAATGATCTGCTACGGCCGAGGTGTTGGTCCTACCGTGTTTAAGGTCTGCTTTATGTTCACGAATGCGGTCCGAGATATGGCGTTTGGTTTCTCCAATGTAACTACTACCACAGAGGCAACTTAGTTTGTAGACACCAGGGTATTGTATGTCCGGAATCACATCTTTTACAGATGGAACCAGATCACGGATTTTATGTAATGTGTTGAAACGGACCTGGATCTTGTGTTTATTCAAGATTTTGGAGATCTTTTTTTGTGATCCCAGCAATGTAGGGTAAAGTGATGGTTTTGAAAGGCTCCTCAAGAGGGTTCTTCTTCATGGTTTGAGTGATAGCTTTGTGGATTGTATAGTCGGAGTAACCATTAGCCCTAAGAGCTTGGTGTACGTGCTTGAGTTCACTGCTTATGTGTTCCTGGTCGGATATGCATTGGGCTCTATGATACAGAGTCTTGATGAGAGAATTCTTCTGTGATGGATGGTGGTGGGAATCCGGTTTCAGATAAGCATCCGTATGGGTAGCTTTCCTGTAGACAGAGTGGCTCATTGAACCATCAGGTCTCTTTTTAATTAGGACATCCAAAAAAGGTATCTTGCCATCTATTTCGACTTCCATGGTAAATCTGATGGCTGGGTGTATGGAATTGATGTGGTCGAAGAATTGGTCTAGAGCAGGCCGGCCATGTGGCCAGATGACAAAAGTGTCATCCACGTACCTCTTCCATAAGGTTGGGCGCAGAGTGGCAGTCTGGATGGCGTCAGTCTCAAATTTCTCCATGAAAATGTTAGCTATAACTGGAGAAAGGGGGGAGCCCATTGGGGTGCCCTCAGTTTGTTTGTAGAAAGTTCCATTCCAAGTGAAGTATGTATTGGTTAAACAGTGTCTCACCAGGGGGGGTACATCAGTGTTTAGTCCTTGATGAACCAAGTCTTCAATGATTGCAATGGTGTCAGGTACAGGAACCTTGGTGAATAAGGAAACTACATCAAAACTGACAAGCAGGTCGTCTGGGGACAGGGAAATACCCTTGATTGTTGATACCAGGTGAGTAGAATTTTGTACCGCAGAGGTGGTCTTTCCAGTGAAAGGACGCAGGATTTCAGACAAAAAACGAGCTAGTTTGTAGGTGGGGGAGCTGATAGTAGAGACTATGGGACGAAGAGGTGTATCAACTTTATGTATTTTTGGTAAGCCATATAATCTTGGTGGCCTGGCAGCAGAAGGTTTCAACGAAAACTGTTTAGATTGATCAATTAATGCGGTTGGATGTCCTAATTAAAAAGAGACCTGATGGTTCAATGAGCCACTCTGTCTACAGGAAAGCTACCCATACGGATGCTTATCTGAAACCGGATTCCCACCACCATCCATCACAGAAGAATTCTCTCATCAAGACTCTGTATCATAGAGCCCAATGCATATCCGACCAGGAACACATAAGCAGTGAACTCAAGCACGTACACCAAGCTCTTAGGGCTAATGGTTACTCCGACTATACAATCCACAAAGCTATCACTCAAACCATGAAGAAGAACCCTCTTGAGGAGCCTTTCAAAACCATCACTTTACCCTACATTGCTGGGATCACAAAAAAGATCTCCAAAATCTTGAATAAACACAAGATCCAGGTCCGTTTCAACACATTACATAAAATCCGTGATCTGGTTCCATCTGTAAAAGATGTGATTCCGGACATACAATACCCTGGTGTCTACAAACTAAGTTGCCTCTGTGGTAGTAGTTACATTGGAGAAACCAAACGCCATATCTCGGACCGCATTCGTGAACATAAAGCAGACCTTAAACACGGTAGGACCAACACCTCGGCCGTAGCAGATCATTGTTCTAATTCAGTAGGCTCACATGCGATTGACTTTTCCAAGACGGAGGTTCTTTGTAAGCCATCTGGCTTCCATGAGAGATTCGTTCATGAGGCTATCCACATATACAAACACAGAGACAATTTCAACCGAGAAGATGGATTCTATCTTAGCAATCATTGGAAAGATTTGATAAATCATTTCAGTTCTTGATTGATTGTTCACGCTTACATTGCCTTTCAGACAGCATACATAAAAACAAATTTCGTCTCCCCCCTCCTCTTTTCAAAAAATAGATGGACTAGTCCTGGCAAACAGCCAATCGTTGCGCGTGACGCAAACGTTATTTTTATATATATATATAAATAAATAAATATGCCGTTTTCAAAATAAATTTATGCAAACCGACACACCTGATGATGACCGTTTGAGTTATGGTCGAAACGTCGTGATAATTTTTTATTGTTTTATATATATTTTGTTATTTTGTTGTTTCTCTTCAACGTGACTTTACCGAAAAAAAACTAAGAATATGAATTACTGCAGTCACGAAAGCTTTAAATCAAAATTTACTGGGACATCTGTTAAACTACTGGGACATCTTTTAAACTATTGGGACATCTGTGAAAAAACGCCAACCCATAAACAAACCCTTTAACGCCAACCCTTAAACGCCAACCCTTAAACGCCAACCCTTAAACGCCAACCCTTAAACGCCAACCCTTAAACGCCAACCCTTAAACGCCAACCCTTAAACGCCAACCCTTAAACGCCAACGTTTAAAGGCCAACCCTTAAATACCAACCGTTAAACGCCATCCCTTAAACACCAAGTTTTAAACACCAACCATTTGAACGCCAACCCATGAACGCCCACCTCTAAACACCAACCCTTAAACGCCAACCCTTAAACACCAACCCTTAAACACCAACCCTTAAACGCCAACCCTTAAACGCCAACCCTTAAACGCCAACCCGTAAACACCAACCCTTAATCGCCAACCCTTTAACGCCAACCGTTAAAGGCAAACCTTTTCACGCCAAACCCTTAAACACCAACCCTCAAACGCCATCCATTAAACACCAACCATTAAACGCCAACCCTTAAACGCCAAAACCTAAACACGCTTAAACGCCAACCCTTAAATGCCAACCCTTAAACGCCAACCCTTAAACCCCAACCATTAAACGTCAACGCTTAAACGCCAACCCTTAAACGCCAACGTTTAAAGGCCAACCCTTAAACACCAACCCTTAAACGCCAACCCTTAAACACCAAGCCTTAAACACCAACCGTTTGAACGCCAACCCATAAACGCCCACCCCTAAACACCAACCCTTAAACGCCAAACCTTAAACGCCAACCCTTAAATGCCAACGTTTAAACGCCAATCCTTAAACACCAACCCTTAAACGCCAACCCGTAAACGCAAACCCTTTAACGCCAACCCTTAAACACCAAGCCTTAAACACCAACCGTTTGAACGCCAACCGATAAACGCCCACCCCTAAACACCAACCCTTCAACGCCAACCCTTAAACGCCAAGCCTTAAACACCAACCGTTTGAATGCCAACCCATAAACGCCCACCCCTAAACACCAACCCTTAAACGCCAACCCTTAAACACTAAGCCTTAAACACCAACCGTTTGAATGCCAACCCATAAACGCCCACCCCTAAACACCAACCCTTAAACGCCAACCCTTAAACGCCAACCCTTAAACGCCAACCCTTAAACGCCAACCCGTAAACGCCAACCCTTAAACGCCATCCATTAAACACCAACCATTAAACGCCAACCCTTAAACGCCAACCCTTAAACGCCAACCCGTAAACGCAAACCCTTTTGCGCCAACCCTTAAACACCAAGCCTTAAACACCAACCGTTTGAATGCCAACCCATAAACGCCCACCCCTAAACACCAACCCTTAAACGCCAACCCTTAAACGCCAACCCTTAAACGCCAACCCTTAAACGCCAACGTTTAAATGCCAACCCTTAAACACCAACCCTTGAACGCCAACCCTTAAACACCAAGCCTTAAACACCAACCGTTTTTAATGCCAACCCATAAATGCCCACCCCTAAACACCAACCCTTAAACGCCACCCGTAAACGCCAAACCTTAAACGCCAACCCGTAAACGCCTACCCTTAAACGCCAACCCTTAAACACCAACCCTTAATCGCCAACCCTTTAAACGCCCACCCCTAAACACCAACCCATAAACGCCAACCCTTAAACGCCAACCCTTAAACGCCAACCCTTAAACGCCAACCCTTAAACGCCAACCCTTAAAAGCCAACCCTTAAACGCCAACCCTTAAACACCAACCTTTAAACGCCAACCCTTAAACGCCAACCCTTAAACGCCAACCCTTAAACGCCAACCCTTAAACGCCAACCCTTAAACGCCAACCCTTAAATGCCAACCCTTAAACGCCAAACCTTAAACAACAACCCTTAAACAACAACCCTTAATCGCTAACTCTTTAAATGCCAACCCTTAAACGCAAACTCTTAAACACCAATCCTTAAACGCAAACCCTTAAACACCAACCTTTAAACACCAACCCTAAAACGCCAACCCTAAAACGCGAACCCTTAAACACCAACCTTAAACGTCAACCCTTAAAGGCCAAACTTACACGCCCAAACCTTTAAACACCAACCTGTAAACACCAACTCTTAAGCACCAACACTTAAACGAAAACGCTTAAACACCAACCCTTAAACACCAACCATTAAACGCCAACCCTTAAAAGTCAAACATCATCCGGCAACCTTAAACGCTAACACTTTAAAGACCAACCCTTAAACACCAACCCTTAAATGCCAACCCTTAAACACCCACCCTTAATCGCCAACCCTTAAAAACAAACCTTAAAACACCAACCTTTAAACACCAACCGTTAAAGACAAATCTTAAACGCCAAACCCTTAAACACAAACCCTTAAACGCCAACCCTTTAAAACGCCAACCCTTAAACGCCAACCCTTAAACCCCTACCCTTAAACGTCAACGCTTAAACGCCAACTATTAAAGACCAACCCTTAAACACTAAACCCTAAAACACCAACCCTAAAACGCCAACCCATAAACAAACCCTTTAACGCCAACCCTTAAACGCCCACCCTTAAACGCCAACGTTTAAAGGCCAACCCTTAAACACCAACCCTTAAACACCAAGCCTTAAACACCAACCATTTGAACGCCAACCCATAAACGCCCACCTCCAAACACCAACCCTTAAACGCCAACCCTTAAACGCCAACCCTTAAACTCCAACCCTTAAATGCCAACCCTTAAACGCCAACCCGTAAACACCAACCCTTAATCGCCAACCCTTTAACGCCAACCGTTAAAGGCAAACCTTTACACGCCAAACCCTTAAACACCAACCCTTAAACGCCATCCATTAAACACCAACCATTAAACGCCAACCCGTAAACGGCAAAACCTAAACACGCTTAAACGCCAACCCTTAAATGCCAACCCTTAAACGCCAAGCCTTAAACACCAACCGTTTGAACGCCAAACCATAAACGCCCACCCCTAAACACCAACCCTTAAACGCCAACCCTTAAACGCCAACCCTTAAATGCCAACGTTTAAATGCCAACCCTTAAACACCAACCCTTAAACGCCAACCCTTAAACACCAACCCTTAAGCGCCAACCCGTAAGCGCAAACCCTTTAACGCCAACCCTTAAACACCAAGCCTTAAACACCAACCGTTTGAACGCCAACCCATAAACGCCCACCCCTAAACACCAACTCTTAAACGCCAACCCTTAAACGCCAACCCTTAAACGCCAACCCTTAAACGCCAACCCTTAAACGCCAACGTTTAAATGCCAACCCTTAAACACCAACCCTTAAACGTCAACCCTTAAACACCAAGCCGTAAACACCAACCGTTTGAATGCCAACCCATAAACGCCCAACCCTTAAACGCCAAACCCTTAAACACAAACCCTTAAACGCCAACCCTTTAAAACGCCAACCCTTAAACGCCAACCCTTAAACCCCTACCCTTAAACGTCAACGCTTAAACGCCAACTATTAAAGACCAACCCTTAAACACTAAACCCTAAAACACCAACCCTAAAACGCCAACCCATAAACAAACCCTTTAACGCCAACCCTTAAATGCCCACCCTTAAACGCCAACGTTTAAAGGCCAACCCTTAAACACCAACCCTTAAACACCAAGCCTTAAACACCAACCATTTGAACGCCAACCCATAAACGCCCACCTCCAAACACCAACCCTTAAACGCCAACCCTTAAACGCCAACCCTTAAACTCCAACCCTTAAATGCCAACCCTTAAACGCCAACCCGTAAACACCAACCCTTAATCGCCAACCCTTTAACGCCAACCGTTAAAGGCAAACCTTTACACGCCAAACCCTTAAACACCAACCCTTAAACGCCATCCATTAAACACCAACCATTAAACGCCAACCTTTAAACGCCAAAACCTAAACACGCTTAAACGGCAACCCTTAAATGCCAACCCTTAAACGCCAAACCCTTAAACCCCAACCCTTAAACACCAACCCTTAAGCGCCAACCCTTAAACACCAAGCCTTAAACACCAACCGTTTGAACGCCAAACCATAAACGCCCACCCCTAAACACCAACCCTTAAACGCCAACCCTTAAACGCCAACCCTTAAATGCCAACGTTTAAATGCCAACCCTTAAACACGAACCCTTAAACGCCAACCCTTAAACACCAACCCTTAAGCGCCAACCCGTAAACGCAAACCCTTTAACGCCAACCCTTAAACACCAAGCCTTAAACACCAACCGTTTGAACGCCAACCCATAAACGCCCACCCCTAAACACCAACTCTTAAACGCCAACCCTTAAACGCCAACCCTTAAACGCCAACCCTTAAACGCCAACCCTTAAACGCCAACGTTTAAATGCCAACCCTTAAACACCAACCCTTAAACGTCAACCCTTAAACACCAAGCCGTAAACACCAACCGTTTGAATGCCAACCCATAAACGCCCACCCCTAAACACCAACCCTTAAACGACAACCCTTAAACGCCAACCCTTAAACGCCATCCCGTAAACGCCAACCCTTAAAACGCCAACCCTTAAACGCCAACCCTTTAAACGCCCAAGCCTAAACACCAACACTGAAACGCCAACCCTTAATCGCCAACCCTTAAACGCCAACCCTTAAACGCCAACCCTCAAACGCCAACCCTTAAACGCCAACCCTTAAACGCCAACCCTTAAACACCAACCTTTAAACGCCAACCCTTAAACGCCAACCCTTAAACGCCAACCCTTAAACGCCAACCCTTAAATGCCAACCCTTAAACGCCAAACCTTAAACAACAACCCTTAATCGCTAACTCTTTAAATGCCAACCCTTAAACGCAAACTCTTAAACACCAATCCTTAAATGCAAACCCTTAAACACCAACCTTTAAACACCAACCCTAAAACGCCAACCCTAAAACGCGAACCCTTAAACACCAACCTTAAACGTCAACCCTTAAAGGCCAAACTTACACGCCAAACCTTGAAACGCCAACCTGTAAACACCAACTCTTAAGCACTAACACTTAAACGAAAACGCTTAAACACCAACCCTTAAACACCAACCCTTAAACACCAACCCTTAAATGCCAACCCTTAAACACCAACCCTAAATCGCCAACCCTTAAAAACAAACCTTAAAACACCAACCTTTAAACACCAACCGTTAAAGACAAACCTTAAACGCCAAACCCTTAAACACCAACCCTTAAACGCCATCCATTAAACACCAACCATTAAACGCCAACTCATGAACGCCAAAACATAAACACGCTTAAACACCAACCCTTAAAGGCCAACCCTTTAATGCCAACCTTTAAACACCAACCCTTAATGCCAACCCTTAAACGCCAACCCTTAAACACCAACCTTTAAACATCAACCCTAAAACGCCAACCCTTAAACGCCAACCCTTTAAAACGCCAACCCTTAAACGCCAACCCTTAAACCCCAACCCTTAAACGTCAACGCTTAAACGCCAACTATTAAAGACCAACCCTTAAACACTAAACCCTAAAACACCAACCCTAAAACGCCAACCCATAAACAAACCCTTTAACGCCAACCCTTAAATGCCCACCCTTAAACGCCAACGTTTAAAGGCCAACCCTTAAACACCAACCCTTAAACACCAAGCCTTAAACACCAACCATTTGAACGCCAACCCATAAACGCCCACCTCCAAACACCAACCCTTAAACGCCAACCCTTAAACGCCAACCCTTAAACTCCAACCCTTAAATGCCAACCCTTAAACGCCAACCCGTAAACACCAACCCTTAATCGCCAACCCTTTAACGCCAACCGTTAAAGGCAAACCTTTACACGCCAAACCCTTAAACACCAACCCTTAAACGCCATCCATTAAACACCAACCATTAAACGCCAACCCTTAAACGCCAAAACCTAAACACGCTTAAACGCCAACCCTTAAATGCCAACCCTTAAACGCCAAACCCTTAAACACAAACCCTTAAACACCAACCCTTAAGCGCCAACCCTTAAACACCAAGCCTTAAACACCAACCGTTTGAACGCCAAACCATAAACGCCCACCCCTAAACACCAACCCTTAAACGCCAACCCTTAAACGCCAACCCTTAAATGCCAACGTTTAAATGCCAACCCTTAAACGCCAACCCTTAAACGCCAACCCTTAAACACCAACCCTTAAGCGCCAACCCGTAAACGCAAACCCTTTAACGCCAACCCTTAAACACCAAGCCTTAAACACCAACCGTTTGAACGCCAACCCATAAACGCCCACCCCTAAACACCAACTCTTAAACGCCAACCCTTAAACGCCAACCCTTAAACGCCAACCCTTAAACGCCAACGTTTAAATGCCAACCCTTAAACACCAACCCTTAAACGTCAACCCTTAAACACCAAGCCGTAAACACCAACCGTTTGAATGCCAACCCATAAACGCCCACCCCTAAACACCAACCCTTAAACGACAACCCTTAAACGCCAACCCTTAAACGCCATCCCGTAAACGCCAACCCTTAAAACGCCAACCCTTAAACGCCAACCCTTTAAACGCCCAAGCCTAAACACCAACACTGAAACGCCAACCCTTAATCGCCAACCCTTAAACGCCAACCCTTAAACGCCAACCCTTAAACGCCAACCCTTAAACGCCAACCCTTAAACGCCAACCCTTAAACACCAACCTTTAAACGCCAACCCTTAAACGCCAACCCTTAAACGCCAACCCTTAAACGCCAACCCTTAAATGCCAACCCTTAAACGCCAAACCTTAAACAACAACCCTTAATCGCTAACTCTTTAAATGCCAACCCTTAAACGCAAACTCTTAAACACCAATCCTTAAATGCAAACCCTTAAACACCAACCTTTAAACACCAACCCTAAAACGCCAACCCTAAAACGCGAACCCTTAAACACCAACCTTAAACGTCAACCCTTAAAGGCCAAACTTACACGCCAAACCTTGAAACGCCAACCTGTAAACACCAACTCTTAAGCACTAACGCTTAAACGAAAACGCTTAAACACCAACCCTAAAACACCAACCCTTAAACACCAACCCTTAAATGCCAACCCTTAAACACCAACCCTAAATCGCCAACCCTTAAAAACAAACCTTAAAACACCAACCTTTAAACACCAACCGTTAAAGACAAACCTTAAACGCCAAACCCTTAAACACCAACCCTTAAACGCCATCCATTAAACACCAACCATTAAACGCCAACTCATGAACGCCAAAACATAAACACGCTTAAACACCAACCCTTAAAGGCCAACCCTTTAATGCCAACCTTTAAACACCAACCCTTAATGCCAACCCTTAAACGCCAACCCTTAAACACCAACCTTTAAACATCAACCCTAAAACGCCAACCCTTAAACGCCAACGTTTAAATGCCAACCCTTAAACACCAACCCTTAAACGTCAACCCTTAAACACCAAGCCGTAAACACCAACCGTTTGAATGCCAACCCATAAACGCCCAACCCTTAAACGCCAAACCCTTAAACACAAACCCTTAAACGCCAACCCTTTAAAACGCCAACCCTTAAACGCCAACCCTTAAACCCCTACCCTTAAACGTCAACGCTTAAACGCCAACTATTAAAGACCAACCCTTAAACACTAAACCCTAAAACACCAACCCTAAAACGCCAACCCATAAACAAACCCTTTAACGCCAACCCTTAAATGCCCACCCTTAAACGCCAACGTTTAAAGGCCAACCCTTAAACACCAACCCTTAAACACCAAGCCTTAAACACCAACCATTTGAACGCCAACCCATAAACGCCCACCTCCAAACACCAACCCTTAAACGCCAACCCTTAAACGCCAACCCTTAAACTCCAACCCTTAAATGCCAACCCTTAAACGCCAACCCGTAAACACCAACCCTTAATCGCCAACCCTTTAACGCCAACCGTTAAAGGCAAACCTTTACACGCCAAACCCTTAAACACCAACCCTTAAACGCCATCCATTAAACACCAACCATTAAACGCCAACCTTTAAACGCCAAAACCTAAACACGCTTAAACGGCAACCCTTAAATGCCAACCCTTAAACGCCAAACCCTTAAACCCCAACCCTTAAACACCAACCCTTAAGCGCCAACCCTTAAACACCAAGCCTTAAACACCAACCGTTTGAACGCCAAACCATAAACGCCCACCCCTAAACACCAACCCTTAAACGCCAACCCTTAAACGCCAACCCTTAAATGCCAACGTTTAAATGCCAACCCTTAAACACGAACCCTTAAACGCCAACCCTTAAACACCAACCCTTAAGCGCCAACCCGTAAACGCAAACCCTTTAACGCCAACCCTTAAACACCAAGCCTTAAACACCAACCGTTTGAACGCCAACCCATAAACGCCCACCCCTAAACACCAACTCTTAAACGCCAACCCTTAAACGCCAACCCTTAAACGCCAACCCTTAAACGCCAACCCTTAAACGCCAACGTTTAAATGCCAACCCTTAAACACCAACCCTTAAACGTCAACCCTTAAACACCAAGCCGTAAACACCAACCGTTTGAATGCCAACCCATAAACGCCCACCCCTAAACACCAACCCTTAAACGACAACCCTTAAACGCCAACCCTTAAACGCCATCCCGTAAACGCCAACCCTTAAAACGCCAACCCTTAAACGCCAACCCTTTAAACGCCCAAGCCTAAACACCAACACTGAAACGCCAACCCTTAATCGCCAACCCTTAAACGCCAACCCTTAAACGCCAACCCTTAAACGCCAACCCTTAAACGCCAACCCTTAAACGCCAACCCTTAAACACCAACCTTTAAACGCCAACCCTTAAACGCCAACCCTTAAACGCCAACCCTTAAACGCCAACCCTTAAATGCCAACCCTTAAACGCCAAACCTTAAACAACAACCCTTAATCGCTAACTCTTTAAATGCCAACCCTTAAACGCAAACTCTTAAACACCAATCCTTAAATGCAAACCCTTAAACACCAACCTTTAAACACCAACCCTAAAACGCCAACCCTAAAACGCGAACCCTTAAACACCAACCTTAAACGTCAACCCTTAAAGGCCAAACTTACACGCCAAACCTTGAAACGCCAACCTGTAAACACCAACTCTTAAGCACTAACACTTAAACGAAAACGCTTAAACACCAACCCTTAAACACCAACCCTTAAACACCAACCCTTAAATGCCAACCCTTAAACACCAACCCTAAATCGCCAACCCTTAAAAACAAACCTTAAAACACCAACCTTTAAACACCAACCGTTAAAGACAAACCTTAAACGCCAAACCCTTAAACACCAACCCTTAAACGCCATCCATTAAACACCAACCATTAAACGCCAACTCATGAACGCCAAAACATAAACACGCTTAAACACCAACCCTTAAAGGCCAACCCTTTAATGCCAACCTTTAAACACCAACCCTTAATGCCAACCCTTAAACGCCAACCCTTAAACACCAACCTTTAAACATCAACCCTAAAACGCCAACCCTTAAACGCCAACCCTTTAAAACGCCAACCCTTAAACGCCAACCCTTAAACCCCAACCCTTAAACGTCAACGCTTAAACGCCAACTATTAAAGACCAACCCTTAAACACTAAACCCTAAAACACCAACCCTAAAACGCCAACCCATAAACAAACCCTTTAACGCCAACCCTTAAATGCCCACCCTTAAACGCCAACGTTTAAAGGCCAACCCTTAAACACCAACCCTTAAACACCAAGCCTTAAACACCAACCATTTGAACGCCAACCCATAAACGCCCACCTCCAAACACCAACCCTTAAACGCCAACCCTTAAACGCCAACCCTTAAACTCCAACCCTTAAATGCCAACCCTTAAACGCCAACCCGTAAACACCAACCCTTAATCGCCAACCCTTTAACGCCAACCGTTAAAGGCAAACCTTTACACGCCAAACCCTTAAACACCAACCCTTAAACGCCATCCATTAAACACCAACCATTAAACGCCAACCCTTAAACGCCAAAACCTAAACACGCTTAAACGCCAACCCTTAAATGCCAACCCTTAAACGCCAAACCCTTAAACCCCAACCCTTAAACACCAACCCTTAAGCGCCAACCCTTAAACACCAAGCCTTAAACACCAACCGTTTGAACGCCAAACCATAAACGCCCACCCCTAAACACCAACCCTTAAACGCCAACCCTTAAACGCCAACCCTTAAATGCCAACGTTTAAATGCCAACCCTTAAACGCCAACCCTTAAACGCCAACCCTTAAACACCAACCCTTAAGCGCCAACCCGTAAACGCAAACCCTTTAACGCCAACCCTTAAACACCAAGCCTTAAACACCAACCGTTTGAACGCCAACCCATAAACGCCCACCCCTAAACACCAACTCTTAAACGCCAACCCTTAAACGCCAACCCTTAAACGCCAACCCTTAAACGCCAACGTTTAAATGCCAACCCTTAAACACCAACCCTTAAACGTCAACCCTTAAACACCAAGCCGTAAACACCAACCGTTTGAATGCCAACCCATAAACGCCCACCCCTAAACACCAACCCTTAAACGACAACCCTTAAACGCCAACCCTTAAACGCCATCCCGTAAACGCCAACCCTTAAAACGCCAACTCTTAAACGCCAACCCTTTAAACGCCCAAGCCTAAACACCAACACTGAAACGCCAACCCTTAATCGCCAACCCTTAAACGCCAACCCTTAAACGCCAACCCTTAAACGCCAACCCTTAAACGCCAACCCTTAAACGCCAACCCTTAAACACCAACCTTTAAACGCCAACCCTTAAACGCCAACCCTTAAACGCCAACCCTTAAACGCCAACCCTTAAATGCCAACCCTTAAACGCCAAACCTTAAACAACAACCCTTAATCGCTAACTCTTTAAATGCCAACCCTTAAACGCAAACTCTTAAACACCAATCCTTAAATGCAAACCCTTAAACACCAACCTTTAAACACCAACCCTAAAACGCCAACCCTAAAACGCGAACCCTTAAACACCAACCTTAAACGTCAACCCTTAAAGGCCAAACTTACACGCCAAACCTTGAAACGCCAACCTGTAAACACCAACTCTTAAGCACTAACGCTTAAACGAAAACGCTTAAACACCAACCCTTAAACACCAACCCTTAAACACCAACCCTTAAATGCCAACCCTTAAACACCAACCCTAAATCGCCAACCCTTAAAAACAAACCTTAAAACACCAACCTTTAAACACCAACCGTTAAAGACAAACCTTAAACGCCAAACCCTTAAACACCAACCCTTAAACGCCATCCATTAAACACCAACCATTAAACGCCAACTCATGAACGCCAAAACATAAACACGCTTAAACACCAACCCTTAAAGGCCAACCCTTTAATGCCAACCTTTAAACACCAACCCTTAATGCCAACCCTTAAACGCCAACCCTTAAACACCAACCTTTAAACATCAACCCTAAAACGCCAACCCTTAAACGCCAACCCTTTAAAACGCCAACCCTTAAACGCCAACCCTTAAACCCCAACCCTTAAACGTCAACGCTTAAACGCCAACTATTAAAGACCAACCCTTAAACACTAAACCCTAAAACACCAACCCTAAAACGCCAACCCATAAACAAACCCTTTAACACCAACCCTTAAACACCAACCCTTAAACGCCAACCCTTAAATGCCAACCCTTAATCGCTAACTCTTCAAATGCCAACCCTTAAACGCCAACCCTTAAACACCAATACTTAAACGCAAACCCTTAAACACCAACCTTTAAACACCGACCCTAAAACGCCAACCCTTAAACGCCAACCCTTAAACACCAACCCCTTGAAGGCCAAACTTACACGCCAAACCTTTAAACACCAACCTGAAAACACCAACTCTTAAGCACCAACACTTAAACGAAAACGCTTAAACGCCAACCCTTAAACACCAACCATTAAACGCCAACCCTTAAACGTCAACCTTTAAACGCCAACCCTTAAACGCCAACCCTTAAACACTAACCGTTAAACGCCAACCCTTTAACGCCAACCCTTAAACGCCAACCTTTAAACACCAACCCTTAAACGCCAACCCTTAAATACCAACCTGTAAACACCACGTCTTAAGCACCAACCCTTAAAGGACAACCCTTAAACGCCAAAACCTAAACACGCTAAAATTTAAACCCTAAAACGTCAACCTTTAAACACCAACCCTTAAACACCAACCCTTAAACACCAACCCTTAAACGCCAATCCTTCAACACCAAACCTCATCCGGAAAACCTTAAACGCTAACTCTTTAAAGACCAACCCTTAAACACGAACCCTTGAAAGCCAACCCTTACAAACCGACGGTTAAACACCAACCCTTAAATGCCAACCATTGAACACCAACCCTAAATCGCCAACCCTTAAAAATCAACCTTAAAACACCAACCTTTAAACACCTACCGTTAAAGCTAACCCTAAAACGCCAACCCGTAAACGCCAACCCTTAAACACCAAACCTTAAACGCCATCTCTTAAACACCAACCTTTAAACACCAACCCTTAAAGGCCAAACCTTACCCGCCAAACTATTAAACACCAACCTGTAAACACCAACTCTTAAGTACCAACCCTTTAAACACCAACCTGTAAACACCACCTCTTAAGCACCAACCCTTAAACGACAACCCATGAACGCCAAAACCTAAACACGCTAAAACGCCAACACTTAAACACCAACCCTTAAATGCCAACCCTTAAACACCAACCCTAAATCGTCAAACCTTAAAAACCAAACCTTAAAACACCAACCCTAAACGCCATCTATTAAACACCAAGCTTTAAACACCAACACTTAAAGGCCAAACTTACACGCCAAACCTTTAAACACCAACCTGTAAACACCAACTCTTAAGAACCAAACCTTAAACGACAACCCTTAAACGCCAAAGCCTAAGCACGATTAAACACCAACCCTTAAATGCCAAGCCTTAAAAGCCAACCCGTAAACGCCAACCCTTTAACGCCAACCCTTAAACTCCATCTCTTAAACACCAACCTTTAAACAGCAAACCTTAAAGGCCAAACTAACACGCCAAACCTTTAAACACCAACCTGTAAATACCAACTCTTAAGCACCAATCCTAAAAACTAAAACCCTTAAACGCCAACCCTTAAACACCAACCCTTATACGCCAACCCTTAAACGCCAACCCTTAAGCACCAACCCTTAAACACCAACCCTTAAATGCCAACCCTTAAACGCCAAACCTTAAACAACAACCCTTAATCGCTAACTCTTTAAATGCCAACCCTTAAACGCAAACCCTTAAACACCAATCCTTAAACGCAAACCCTTAAACACCAACCTTTAAACACCAACCCTAAAACGCCAACCATAAAACGCGAACCCTTAAACACCCACCTTAAACGTCAAACCTTAAAGGCCAAACTTACACGCCAAACCTTTAAACACCAACCTGTAAACACCAACTCTTAAGCACCAACACTTAAACGAAAACGCTTAAACACCAACCCTTAAACACCAACCCTTAAATGCCAACCCTTAAACACCAACCCTAAATCGCCAACCCTTAAAAACAAACCTTAAAACACCAACCTTTAAACACCAACCGTTAAAGACAAACCTTAAACGCCAAACCCTTAAACACCAACCCTTAAACGCCATCCATTAAACACCAACCATTAAACGCCAACCCTTAAACGCCAAAACATAAACACGCTTAAACACCAACCCTTAAAGGCCAACCCTTTAATGCCAACCTTTAAACACCAACCCTTAATGCCAACCCTTAAACGCCAACCCTTAAACACCAACCTTTAAACACCAACCCTAAAACGCCAACCATTAAACGCCAACCCTTTAAAACGCCAACCCTTAAACGCCAACCCTTAAACCCCAACCCATAAACATCAACGCTTAAACGCCAATTATTAAAGACCAACCCTTAAACACTAAACCCTAAAACACCAACCCTAAAACGCCAACCCATAAACAAACCCTTTAACGCCAACCCTTAAACACCAACCCTTAAACGCCAACCCTTAAATGCCAACCCTTAAACGCCAACCCTTAAACACCAACCCTTAATCGCTAACTCTTCAAATGCCAACCCTTAAACGCCAACCCTTAAACACCAATACTTAAACGCAAACCCTTAAACACCAACCTTTAAACACCGACCCTAAAACGCCAACCCTTAAACGCCAACCCTTAAACACCAACCCCTTGAAGGCCAAACTTACACGCCAAACCTTTAAACACCAACCTGAAAACACCAACTTATAAGCACCAACACTTAAACGAAAACGCTTAAACGCCAACCCTTAAACACCAACCATTAAACGCCAACCCTTAAACGTCAACCTTTAAACGCCAACCCTTAAACGCCAACCCTTAAACACTAACTGTTAAACGCCAACCCTTTAACGCCAACCCTTAAACGCCAACCTTTAAACACCAACCCTTAAACGCCAACCCTTAAATACCAACCTGTAAACACCACCTCTTAAGCACCAACCCTTAAAGGACAACCCTTAAACGCCAAAACCTAAACACGCTAAAATTTAAACCCTAAAACGTCACCCTTTAAACACCAACCCTTAAACACCAACCCTTAAACACCAACCATTAAACGCCAATCCTTCAACACCAAACCTCATCCGGAAAACCTTAATCGCTAACTCTTCAAATGCCAACCCTTAAACGCCAACCCTTAAACACCAATACTTAAACGCAAACCCTTAAACACCAACCTTTAAACACCGACCCTAAAACGCCAACCCTTAAACGCCAACCCTTAAACACCAACCCCTTGAAGGCCAAACTTACACGCCAAACCTTTAAACACCAACCTGAAAACACCAACTTATAAGCACCAACACTTAAACGAAAACGCTTAAACGCCAACCCTTAAACACCAACCATTGAACGCCAACCCTTAAACGCCAACCCTTAAACGCCAACCCTTAAACGCTAACCGTTAAACGCCAACCCTTTAACGCCAACCCTTAAACGCCAACCTTTAAACACCAACCCTTAAACGCCAACCCTTAAATACCAACCTGTAAACACCACCTCTTAAGCACCAACCCTTAAAGGACAACCCTTAACCGCCAAAACCTAAACACGCTAAAATTTAAACCCTAAAACGTCACCCTTTAAACACCAACCCTTAAACACCAACCCTTAAACACCAACCATTAAACGCCAATCCTTCAACACCAAACCTCATCCGGAAAACCTTAAACGCTAACTCTTTAAAGACCAACCCTTAAACACGAACCCTTGAAAGCCAACCCTTACAAACCGACGGTTAAACACCAACCCTAAATCGTCAAACCTTAAAAACCAAACCTTAAAACACCAACCCTAAACGCCATCTATTAAACACCAAGCTTTAAACACCAACACTTAAAGGCCAAACTTACACGCCAAACCTTTAAACACCAACCTGTAAACACCAACTCTTAAGAACCAAACCTTAAACGACAACCCTTAAACACCAAAGCCTAAACACGATTAAACACCAACCCTTAAATACCAAGCCTTAAAAGCCAACCCGTAAACGCCAACCCTTTAACGCCAACCCTTAAACTCCATCTCTTAAACACCAACCTTTAAACAGCAAACCTTAAAGGCCAAACTAACACACCAAACCTTTAAACACCAACCTGTAAATACCAACTCTTAAGCACCAACCCTAAAAACTAAAACACCTTAAACGCCAACCCTTAAACCCCAACCCTTAAACGGCAACGCTTAAACGCCAACCCTTAAACACCAACCCTTAAGCGCCAACCCTTAAACACCAAGCCTTAAACACCAACCGTTTGAACGCCAAACCATAAACGCCCACCCCTAAACACCAACCCTTAAACGCCAACCCTTAAACGCCAACCCTTAAATGCCAACGTTTAAATGCCAACCCTTAAACACCAACCCTTAAACGCCAACCCTTAAACACCAACCCTTAAGCGCCAACCCGTAAACGCAAACCCTTTAACGCCAACCCTTAAACACCAAGCCTTAAACACCAACCGTTTGAACGCCAACCCATAAACGCCCACCCCTAAACACCAACTCTTAAACGCCAACCCTTAAACGCCAACCCTTAAACGCCAACCCTTAAACGCCAACCCTTAAACGCCAACGTTTAAATGCCAACCCTTAAACACCAACCCTTAAACGTCAACCCTTAAACACCAAGCCGTAAACACCAACCGTTTGAATGCCAACCCATAAACGCCCAACCCTTAAACGCCAAACCCTTAAACACAAACCCTTAAACGCCAACCCTTTAAAACGCCAACCCTTAAACGCCAACCCTTAAACCCCTACCCTTAAACGTCAACGCTTAAACGCCAACTATTAAAGACCAACCCTTAAACACTAAACCCTAAAACACCAACCCTAAAACGCCAACCCATAAACAAACCCTTTAACGCCAACCCTTAAATGCCCACCCTTAAACGCCAACGTTTAAAGGCCAACCCTTAAACACCAACCCTTAAACACCAAGCCTTAAACACCAACCATTTGAACGCCAACCCATAAACGCCCACCTCCAAACACCAACCCTTAAACGCCAACCCTTAAACGTCAACTCTTAAACACCAACCATCATCCGGAAAACCTTAAACGCTAACACTTCAAAGACCAACCCTTAAACACCAACCCTTAAATTCCAACACTTAAACACCAACCCTAAATCGCCAACCCTTAAAAACAAACCTTAAAACACCAACCTTTAAACACCAACCGTTAAAGACAAACCTTAAACGCCAAACCCTTAAACACCAACGCTTAAACGCCATCCATTAAACACCAACCATTAAACGCCAACCCTTAAACGCCAAAACATAAACACGCTTAAACACCAACCCTTAAAGGCCAACCCTTTAATGCCAACCTTTAAACACCAACCCTTAATGCCAACCCTTAAACGCCAACCCTTAAACACCAACCTTTAAACACCAACCCTAAAACGCCAACCCTTAAACGCCAACCCTTTAAAACGCCAACCCTTAAACGCCAACCCTTAAACCCCTACCCTTAAACGTCAACGCTTAAACGCCAACTATTAAAGACCAACCCTTAAACATTAAACCCTAAAACACCAACCCTAAAACGCCAATCCATAAACAAACCCTTTAACGCCAACCCTTAAACGCCAACCCTTAAACGCCAACCCTTAAACGCCAACCCTTAAACGCCCACCCTTAAACGCCAACGTTTAAAGGCCAACCCTTAAACACCGACGCTTAAACGCCATCCCTTGAACACCAAGCCTTAAACACCAACCATTTGAACGCCAACCCATAAACGCCCACCTCTAAACACCAACCCTTAAACGCCAACCCTTAAACGCCAACCCTTTAACGCCAACCCTTAAACGCCAACCAGTAAACGCCAACCCTTAAACGCCAACCCTTAAATGCCAACCCTTAAACGCCAACCCTTAATCGCCAACCCTTTAAACGCCAATCCTTAGACGCCAACCCTTTAACGCCAACCCTTAAACGCCAACCCTTAAATGCCAACCCTAAATCGCCAACCCTTAAAAACAAACCTTAAAACACCAACCTTTAAACACCACCTCTTAAGCACCAACCCTTAAACGCCAACCCGTAAACGCCAACCCTTTAACGCCAACCTTTAAACACCAACCCTTAAAGGCCGAACTTACACGCCAAACCTTTAAACACTAACCTGTCAACACCAACTCTTAAGCACCAACCCTTAAATGAAAACCCTTAAAACGCCAACCCTTAAACACCAATGTTTAAATGCCAACTCTTACACGCCAACCCTTTAACGCCAACCCTTAAACGCCAACCCTTAAACACCAACCTGTAAACACCAACTCTTAAGTACCAACCCTTAAACGACAACCCTTAAACGCCAAAACCTAAACACGCTTAAACATTAACCCTTAAACACCAACCCTTAAACGCCAACCTATTAAACACCAACCTTTAAACGCCATCTCTTAAACACCAACCTTTAAACACCAACCCTTAAAGGCAAAACTTACATGCTAAACCTTTAAACACCAACCTGTAATCACCAACTCTTAAGCACCAACCCTTAAACGAAAACCCTTAAACGCCAACCCTTAAATACCAATCTTTAAACACCAATCTTTTAACGCCAACCCTTAAACGCCAACCCTTAAACGTAAACCCTTAAACGCCAACCCTTAAATGCCAACCCTTAAACGCCAACCCTTAAATACCAACCCTTAGTCGCCAACCCTTTAAATGCCAACCCTTAAACGCCAACCCTTAAACACTAATCCTTAAACGCAAACCCTTAAACACCAACCTTTAAACACCAACCCTAAAACGCCAACCCTTATACGCCAACCCTTAAACACCAACCCTTAAACGCCAACCCTTTAAATGCCAACCCTTAAACGCCAACCCTTAAACACTAATCCTTAAACGCAAACCCTTAAACACCAACCTTTAAACACCAACCTTTAAACACCAACCCTTAAAGGCCAAACCTTACCCGCCAAACCTTTAAACACTAACCTGTAAACACCAACTCTTAAGCACCAACCCTTTAAACACCAACCTGTGAACACCACCTCTTAAGCACCAACCCTTAAACGACAACCCTTAAACGCCAAAACCTAAACACGCTAAAACACCAACCCTTAAACACCAACCCTTAAACGCCAACCCTTTAACGCCAACTCTTAAACACCAACCCTTAAACGCCAACCCTTAAATACCAACCTGTAAACACCACCTCTTAAGCACCAACCCTTAAAGGACAACCCTTAAACACCAAAACCTAAACACGCTAAAACACCAACCCTTAAACACCAACCCTTAAACGCCAACCCTTTAACGCCAACTCTTAAACACCAACCCTTAAACGCCATCTCTTAAACACCAACCTTTAAACACTAACCCTTAAAGGCCGAACTTACACGCCAAACCTTTAAACACTAACCTGTCAATACCAACTATTAAGCACCAACCCTTAAACGAAAACCCTTAAAACGCCAACCCTTAAACACTAACCCTTAAACGCCAACCCTTAAACGCCAACCTTTAAACGCCAACCCATAAATGCCAACCCTTAAATGCCAACCCTTAAACACCAACCCTTAAACGCCAACCCTTTAAAGCCAAGCCTTAAACACCAACGTTTAAATGCCAACTGTTACACGCCAAACCTTAAATGCCAACCCTTAAACACCAACTCTTAAACGCCAACCCTTTAACGCCAACCCTTAAACGCCAACCCTTAAACACCAACCTGTAAACACCAACTTTTAAGCACCAACCCTTAAACGAAAACCCTTAAACGCCAACCCTTAAACACCAACCCTTTAACGCCAACCCTTAAACGCCAACCCTTAAACACGAACCTTTAAACACCAACCCTTATACGCCAACCCTTAAACACCAACCCTTAATAGCCAACCCTTAAATGCCAACCCTTTAACGCCAACCCTTAAACGCCAACCGTTAAACACCAACCTGTAAACACCAACACTTAAATACCAACCCTTGACAACCTTTAAACGCCAAAACCTAAACACGCTTAAACACCAACCTGTAAACACCAACCCTTAAACGCCAACCCTCAAACGCCAACTCTTTAAACACCAACCTTTAAACGCCATCTCTTAAACACCAACCTTTAAACACCAACCCTTAAAGGCAAAACTTACACGCTAAACCTTTAAACAGCAACCTGTAAACACCAACTCTTAAGCACACATCCCTTAAACGAAAAACCTTAAACACCAACCCTTAAACACCAACCCTTATACGCCAACCCTTAAACGCCAACCCTTAAACGCCAACCCTTAAACACCAACCCTTAAATGCCAACCCTTAAACACCAACCTTTAAACACCAACCCTTAAACGCCAACCCTTAAACGCTAACCCTTAAACGCCAACCCTTAAATGCGCGAACTTGTACCGAAACGGTCAGGCCGATCTGCTACAGAGCAAACAAATCAGGGAGACACATGGAAGGGGAGCTTTATTGACATTGGGACACTGCTTAAGAACTGGATAAAATGGTACAAAAGCGAAAACGATGTAAAAACTTCAGAAATAGCTACGCTGAACTCAGACCCTCTCGCACAGACAGACAAACAGAGATTATATAATGAGGAAAAATTCGGAAAAGAAACGGGTGGGGCTGACAACCCCGATGTCAGAGGGGGACAGAATATTAAAACTAAGTCACCAGGGGATTCTGTACTAATAACGCGAGAAAGGGCGGAGCCGAAGCTCCGAGGCAACTCTTCAGGAAAACGCACACCACGCACAGACGGCCGACACAAACATCGCGACAGGCACGACGCACCAGACAAATATAAATCAAACACCCCACAAAAACCACGTAAGTATGAGCCATGGGATAAACAGGAGTCACCGAGCAAAGCTGACCCACGTTACAGGCGCAAAAGACACTGCAAAAATCATGTTAAGCAACGCCACCGTGATATTAATAACTCATCCGAATCTGACTCGGATGACGATGATCAACTTTCCGATTACTTGTTCAGTAGTAAAACTCTGAAATCGATGGACAAAGCTCTCGCCAGAATTCCCTATTTTGATCGACACAATAAGAACAGAGACATACACACTCACATTGCAATGGTAGAAGCAGAAGCAATGATCAGGGGTAAAGTTGCTACCATACGAGGTTCGGAACGATTTTAAAAAGCTGAGCTTGGCAGTGATTCGGAAGTTTGCACAATATCTAACACTGTCTGAGGGAATTAACGCTGCAAAATCTATGACCCAGTGCGCAGATGAGGATCCTCGAGAGTACCTCATACGATTTAAAAGAGCGTACTATGCGGGCGATGTGGATCAGTATCACGAAGGTGACAAAAGATTAAAAATTATGTTTTTCGGATCCTTGGGTCCAGAGATTACAAAAATCGTGGGAATGGTTTTGGATCCAGAGACGGCCTCCTTACACCACATAGTGAATAAGGCTCACATGGCTTGGCTGTACAGGGATAAGAACAATAATTCCACAACACACAGTGAACGAGGCAAGGCAACCAGTATTTCAGAAGGCAATAAAAATCAGGGGGGCAGAAACAAAACATCACCTGCGAGGCACTCAAGACACGCAGGCCCACAGTGCAGGAAACAAAAAGCACCCGCGAATTACCAACGTAATTACATAGCCAGGTGGCCAGATAGCAATTACACGAGACAATGGCACACAGACCAGGAGCGATCGCAGTGTGCAGGGACGCGTATTTGCGAGAATCGCAATGTGTGAAGACCACGAGCAAAGTCAGACCAGTTCCCAATTCCACGGCACACAGACCGAAAGCGTTCGCAGCATGCAGGCACGCGTATTTGCGAAAATCGCCACGGGTAGAAGCCAATAGCAGGACCAATGCCACGGCACACAGCTAGCCAAAATTACCCACACAGATGGCGAGATAATAATTCCACAATTCCACGGCACAGAGGCCGGGAGCGTCCGAAGCGTGCAAGGACGCGTATTTGCGAAAATCGCCACGGGTGGAAGCCAAGAGCAGGACCATATCTATACCCAATGCCACGGCACACTGCTGGCCAAAATTACCCACACAGATGGCGAGATAACAATTACGATCGACAGTGGCACATAAATAATGGGCGATCGCAACACACAAAGACACAATCACGAGAATCACGGCGCGTATAGGCCAAGAGCAGAATCACGCCGATTCCCAACTGCTGTGACAAAGAGGGTGACATGGGCACGTGATGAATCGCTCACAGGGGTTGAGAGGAAAATGACAGGAAGAGCAGTGTCCGCTGAGCTGGAAAAAAATTCACAGCCCTTGAAAAAAATCAAGCAGGCTGGAGGTGACGAACAAAACCAGGAGGGTAACCATGATTGTGGAAAACTAAATGCACCATGCACCCGTTCTGATAATGTGGTGGAGAACGCGAGAGTCGCTCCCGTGGTGAACACACCTATTGAACAGGGAAAAATAACAATGAAGTGTGATCCAACGAGAAATGATAAGCAACAGGATCGGGGGGGAGAAACCTGCTTGTTTGGTAAATGGAAACGCGATCAATTGTGTCGCGAAATTGCGTGAGAGTACTGCGAATGTGGCAGAGAAAGATGCTACGGAGACAGAAATCCATGATGGATCGGGGAATGTGTTGAAATCCAGCACATGCAAAAACATGGAATCGAATCGTGGTACGGAGTCATCAAATCAGCACATGGCTGCGGAGAAGGCAAATGACCCCAACAGTCGAGCACGGAAACTCGTGGTGTGTACTAATCCTGGTGGCGCACGACATCACTTCACGCCACATAAACCCACAGGGAAGGCGAGGGATAAAAAAAATTACCGATACGAACCAAGGAACCGTGCTCATTTGGCTAAAGCCATACCGACGATGAACCAAAATGACGATGTGATGATGTTGCATGGAAAGGTCACAGGTTACTCTAAAATACCTGGCCATGAGAAAAAATTATTCTGCACTCTTGACCAAAGGTGGCGGTAAGGTTGCCAATAACTTGGTAAACTTTGATTTAAAGCTTTCGTGACTGCAGTAATTCATATTCTTAGTTTTTTCGGTAAAGTCACGTTGAAGAGAAACAACATGACTTTACCGAAAAAACTAAGAATATGAACTTGGTAAACATTAAACAAAGAGATGCCAGGAGGGAAACGGTGTACCACCGGGCTCGAAACCGCTATCCAGTGTTTCCCAGGAACTGAAACAAAAATCAAAGTAGCAATAATTGATAAGAACCGATGTAACATGTTGCCTTAATTTTTTTTTATTTTTCCTGTTCTTTTATTTTCTTATTTCAAATGTAATCATGCTAAGTTGTGACACGTACGCGCGCGTTGTAAGGAAAATCACAAACTCGAAGACAATCAATGCTTATGATGGGAAAAGGCATTTTTCTTTTATTTTAAAAATAATCCGTGGCAGACCACAGATCATTTTTAAAAGGGTGGTGTGTTGGATATGAGCCTTTTTCCAAAATTGATATTAACAATAATATCTGCCGATATATATTTTTTTAAAATAATAACAAAGAGAAATAATGCATAAAACGCATCAACCCAAAAACATGCAAACACAGATGGAGATCATAAACAGGCCATAAATAAAAAAAGAAATAATAAAACTCTCGAGGCGAGGATGTTAACAGCTATCTGCAAAGATCTCCAGATGAACAAGAGTTTGATGTGCCCCTTTGGAAAGGTCACCCAGAGGCGAGCCTCAGGAAGACAGACGCGAGTTAAACCAATTTTTTTATTTTCCTTATTTGCCATTAAAACAACGGTTTTAATTTAAAATGCAACAACAAGAATAAGCTAAAATTAGCGATCCTCACGATCACTCCAATTAAGACCAGGCCACCAGATGCATCAGTGAATCCTTATCCAATTATTAATTCGATATCAAATTATTTTCACCTTTAATACGTTTTACTGTTAAAACAAAGCTTGGAGACAGAAATACCGAGTCACATCAAAGATCTTCGAGAAGGAATGAGACAACGGGCAAACTTACGAAACGAGTTAAACAATACTCCAAGAAACCCCGACCACCTTTGTCTCTCTCGCAGCGCGGAGAAACAGGAATTCCACCCTGGCAAGGGGCCATCTGGAAGCAGCCGGGTTTAATGAGAAAACAAAGATCCCCCATATAGCCTTAACAGACTGTAGGGGCAAGTGCTGTTAGCGAGCACCTATGAAGGCCACCTATGTAAAAACTTCAGAAATAGCTACACTGAACTCAGACCCTCTCGCACAGACAGACAAACAGAGATTATATAATGAGGAAAAATTCGGAAAAGAAACGGGTGGGGCTGACAACCCCGATGTCAGAGGGGGACAGAATATTAAAACTAAGTCACCAGGGGATTCTGTACTGATAACGCGAGAAAGGGCGGAGCCGAAGCTCCGAGGCAACTCTCCAGGAAAACGCACACCACGCACAGACGGCCGACACAAACATCGCGACAGGCACGACGCACCAGACAAATATAAATCAAACACCCCACAAAAACCACATAAGTATGAGCCATGGGATAAACAAGAGTCAACGAGCAAAGCTGACCCACGTTACAGGCGCAAAAGACACTACAAAAATCATGTTAAGCAACGCCACCGTGATATTAATAACTCATCCGAATCTGACTCGGATGACGATGATCAACTTTCCGATTACTTGTTCAGTAGTAAAACTCTGAAATCGATGGACAAAGCTCTCGCCAGAATTCCCTATTTTGATCGACACAATAAGAACAGAGACATACACACTCACATTGCAATGGTAGAAGCAGAAGCAATGATCAGGGGTCTGAGAAAAACGGATGAGAAAGCCAGTTTGTTGAAACGCAGCTTGCATGGACAGTCCATATCATGGGTAAAGTTGCTACCATACGAGGTTCGGAACGATTTTAAAAAGCTGAGCTTGGCAGTGATTCGGAAGTTTGCACAATATCTAACACTGTCTGAGGGAATTAACGCTGCAAAATCTATGCGCAGATGAGGATCCTCGAGAGTACCTCATACGATTTAAAAGAGCGTACTATGCGAGCGATGTGGATCAGTATCACGAAGGTGACAAAAGATTAAAAATTATGTTTTTCGGATCCTTGGGTCCAGAGATTACAAAAATCGTGGGAATGGTTTTGGATCCAGAGACGGCCTCCTTACACCACATAGTGAATAAGGCTCACATGGCTTGGCTGTACAGGGATAAGAACAATAATTCCACAACACACAGTGAACGAGGCAAGGCAACCAGTATTTCAGAAGGAAATAAAAATCAGGGGAGCAGAAACAAAACATCACCTGCGAGGCACTCAAGACACGCAGGCCCACAGTGCAGGAAACAAAAAGCACCCGCGAATTACCAACGTAATTACATAGCCAGGTGGCCAGATAGCAATTACACGAGACAATGGCACACAGACCAGGAGCGATCGCAGTGTGCAGGGACGCGTATTTGCGAGAATCGCAATGTGTGGAGACCACGAGCAAAGTCAGACCAGTTCCCAATTCCACGGCACACAGACCGAAAGCGTTCGCAGCGTGCAGGGACGCGTATTTGCGAAAATCGCCACGGGTAGAAGCCAATAGCAGGACCAATGCCACGGCACACAGCTAGCCAAAATTACCCACACAGATGGCGAGATAACAATTCCACAATTCCACGGCACAGAGGCCGGGAGCGTCCGAAGCGTGCAAGGACGCGTATTTGCGAAAATCGCCACGGGTGGAAGCCAAGAGCAGGACCATATCTATACCCAATGCCACGGCACACTGCTGGCCAAAATTACCCACACAGATGGCGAGATAACAATTACGATCGACAGTGGCACATAAATAATGGGCGATCGCAACACACAAAGACACAATCACGAGAATCACGGCGCGTATAGGCCAAGAGCAGAATCACGCCGATTCCCAACTGCTGTGACAAAGAGGGTGACATGGGCACGTGATGAATCGCTCACAGGGGTTGAGAGGAAAATGACAGGAAGAGCAGTGTCCGCTGAGCTGGAAAAAAATTCACAGCCCTTGAAAAAAATCAAGCAGGCTGGAGGTGACGAACAAAACCAGGAGGGTAACCATGATTGTGGAAAACTAAATGCACCATGCACCCGTTCTGATAATGTGGTGGAGAACGCGAGAGTCGCTCCCGTGGTGAATACACCTATTGAACAGGGAAAAATAACAATGAAGTGTGATCCAACGAGAAATGATAAGCAACAGGATCGGGGGGAAAAACCTGCTTGTTTGGTAAATGGAAACGCGATCAATTGTGTCGCGAAATTGCGTGAGAGTACTGCGAATGTGGCAGAGAAAGATGCTACGGAGACAGAAATCCATGATGGATCGGGGAATGTGTTGAAATCCAGCACATGCAAAAACATGGAATCGAATCGTGGTACGGAGTCATCAAATCAGCACATGGCTGCGGAGAAGGCAAATGACCCCAACAGTCGAGCACGGAAACTCGTGGTGTGTACTAATCCTGGTGGCGCACGACATCACTTCACGCCACATAAACCCACAGGGAAGGCGAGGGATAAAAAAAATTACCGATACGAACCAAGGAACCGTGCTCATTTGGCTAAAGCCATACCGACGATGAACCAAAATGACGATGTGATGATGTTGCATGGAAAGGTCACAGGTTACTCTAAAATACCTGGCCATGAGAAAAAATTATTCTGCACTCTTGACCCAAGGTGGCGGTAAGGTTGCCAATAACTTGGTAAACTTTGATTTAAAGCTTTTGTGACTGCAGTAATTCATATTCTTAGTTTTTTCGGTAAAGTCACGTTGAAGAGAAACAACATGACTTTACCGAAAAAACTAAGAATATGAACTTGGTAAACATTAAACAAAGAGATGCCAGGAGGGAAACGGTGTACCACCGGGCTCGAAACCGCTATCCAGTGTTTCCCAGGAACTGAAACAAAAATAAAAGTAGCAATAATTGATAAGAACCAATGTAACATGTTGCCTTAATTTTTTTTATTTTTCCTGTTCTTTTATTTTCTTATTTCAAATGTAATCATGCTAAGTTGTGACACGTACGTGCGCGTTGTAAGGAAAATCACAAACTCGAAGACAATCAATGCTTATGATGGGAAAAGGCATTTTTCTTTTATTTTAAAAATAATCCGTGGCAGACCACAGATCATTTTTAAAAGGGTGGTGTGTTGGATATGGGCCTTTTTCCAAAATTGATATTAACAATAATATCTGCCGATATATAATTTTTAAAAATAATAACAAAGAGAAATAATGCATAAAACGCATCAACCCAAAAACACGCAAACACAGATGGAGATCATAAACAGGCCATAAATAAAAAAAGAAATAATAAAACTCTCGAGGCGAGGATGTTAACAGCTGTCTGCGAAGATCTCCAGATGAACAAGAGTTTGATGTGCCCCTTTGGAAAGGTCACCCAGAGGCGAGCCTCAGGAAGACAGACGCGAGTTAAACCAATTTTTTTATTTTCCTTATTTGCCATTAAAACAACGGTTTTAATTTAAAATGCAACAACAAGAATAAGCTAAAATTAGCGATCCTCACGATCACTCCAATTAAGACCAGGCCACCAGATGCATCAGTGAATCCTTATCCAATTATTAATTCGATATCAAATTATTTTCACCTTTAATACGTTTTACTGTTAAAACAAAGCTTGGAGACAGAAATACCGAGTCACATCAAAGATTTTCGAGAAGGAATGAGACAACGGGCAAACTTACGAAACGAGTTAAACAATACTCCAAGAAACCCCGACCACCTTTGTCTCTCTCGCAGCGCGGAGAAACAGGAATTCCACCCTGGCAAGGGGCCATCTGGAAGCAGCCGGGTTTAATGAGAAAACAAAGATCCCCCATATAGCCTTAACAGACTGTAGGGGCAAGTGCTGTTAGCGAGCACCTATGAAGGCCGGAACGGTAGACGAGGGGGTGGGTGGCCAGCACCACGCCCGACCGCCTTTGTCTCCCTAGTGGCAATGTTTACACACCGCACCAGGTACTCATTTGAGGCTGAGTCGACCTAGGGGAGGCCCGGGACCGGTTCAGATAATCGTCACTGGTGTTGGCCGTGAGCGGGAATCGAACCCGGGTCACCCCACACACAAACTCACCCCCCCCCCCCCTCCACGATACCCTTCGGAAACAAAGGAAGATGAGGGTGGGGGGGAACAACTCCCAAAGCCATAACCGCCAGCAAACAATTTTTTTTAAGAAAATTGTTTAACAGGTTTTCCCTGCCAGGGATCTGAACACAATTAATTAAAAGATTGGTCCAAGATAAGAATCTCAAAGGAATACATTGCGGCCATTTGAGTTACGTGGTTACGGTCACTTGGGGGTATTTGAGTGGTTCGTTTTTTTTCTATTGCATAATCTTGCTGGTATCCGTGAATGAACAAGACGAATCTATGAACGCATATTTGTGCCTTTAGGAATAATAATGGTTTGAGTGTCTTTCCATATGAACAGCGTTGCATAATAATCAATCGTCCTACTGTTAACAACGTGACAAGAATCTGCATTAAGGGTCGCATATGATCAATGACCGAATGCCGTGTTGTGTAACAATTTAAATACGAATTACATATTATAAGGTTAAGGTTTTGATAGAATAGTTTGCATGTTTTAATCTCTCTCTCTCAACAACCGATCAATTGCGTTACGCGTCGGGAATTAAACACAGGTGCCATTATCGAAGTGAAACAACGCAATCGTGATGTGTACCTTGTTAATGCTGTGTTGAAATTCCGAGGTTGAGAGTTCTCATATTATCCAAAAATTAAAGTTTAGCTAGAAAATAAAATTGATTAAAGCAGAAGAGTTGTGTGTGATTCTTTCCGTGATACTGCATAGAATTGTTCTGCGAATGAGATCTGAATCTTGGGGACCTATCATAAGCACACTAATCACTAATCCAGCACATAATCAATAAGCGTTAAATCGAAGATAATTGTATCCTTATTGAAAACACGGAATTAAATAACAAGTCGAGTCGACTCTCTCTCATTCACGCTCACAATACCTGCACAACTGCATACGATTAATTGCGTTGTTCCAATTAATAACCAACCTTCGTCACCGAGGCTGGACCTAATTATCATAACGACCTGCATCATAACCACGCCCACTCGCATAAATTAATACGGTTATCTCGAATTAGCATAGTTCATGCACATAATTACACCAATTCGGATAAATTATGCAGATTTAAAATGTAATCAAATTTTCATTATTTTCATCAAATTTTCATAACCTACATAAACAACAACCTTCGAGCACCCATATCTCACAGAGCGGGCCCTAACCTATAACAGCTGGCAGTTCACCAGCATTGCTTCAAGTGAGCTGGAGCGTGCTGATGAATATAAAAACCGGACCAGAGCTTGGTTTGTGTACAACCAATACTGCTGAAATGATGCACTCCCAGCAGGAAAGCCGTGTGGCTAATGGGATGTGTACAAATACTTGTATTTTTTAAGTGGAAAGACAGATATGTGAAGGAGGGGAATCATCGTTTGCGTGTTAATTTTGTTACTCATATCCACGATGTAAGCGAATTATTATATTGAAACTTCGCAGAGCTTTCATGAGTAAGAAAGTTGTACCAACAATAATTATTATCGGTTCTATTGCGATCGAGGGCTGCACGTTTCAACGGGCACACATGTGTCATGCTGCGATGGTGACGGTGCTCCCGGTTTTTTAAGACCGGGAGGAAGTGAGGGCTTCACCTTTCTGGCAAATTGCCCGATGATGCTGGATGTAATTACCAGCGAAACGTCGTACTCAAAAATTGTAAATGTTGTGGATTCACTCTTCAACACACCGGTGGGCTGAAGGAGTGATCTATTTCTCTTTTGTCAATGTGACACTTTTTTACTGATTGGCCGTGTCGGGTAGTGGAGGGTTACGACACATTTATGAATAATGCGATCTAACCCAAAAACGTTTATTATGAATAATATTGGTCGTGAAAGCCTACGGCCTTTCTGGCCGTGATTTTTATTTCAGCAGCATTGGTTCAACACGAGCAAACGTCAGAATGGTTTTCAGCTCTGCAAAGCTCATGATGACTTTTTGTGAAGTATTCCACAGTTTTGCATAGAACTAGGACCTGTAACTAACAGAGAGCATCCTTGCCTGCAAATATCTGGCAGTTCACCAGCGTCGGTTTGAGACACTGAATGCTCAAACGAACGCAAATGTGGTAATGATTATTTTGTGTTATCTCCATATATATAAAAGTTGTGAATGTGTGCCTGTTCAAAATGTTTAGCGTACTTCCCGACATGCAACAAACTTGAAATTTGCCATGTGGGTACTTTCCAGACTGTACACCATGCAAAAGTTATGAAAACACACTTTTTTGTGTGTGGGGGGGGGGGAGCTCAATAATGCATTTATTTTTTGTACGGCAAGTGAGCTGTGACGTCAAATCTGTTACGTGACCCGCACATGTGGAAGCGTAACGCATTGTGTAGTGGTTAGCGCGCTGCGCTGCGAATCCGGCCACCCGAGTTCGATTCCCGCTCACGGCCACTACCAGTGACGATTAGTTTAACCGGTCCTGGGCCTCCCCTACGTCGACTCAGCCTCAAAACGAGTAACTGCTGTGGTGTGTAAACATCGCCACTGGGGAGACAAAGGCGGCCGGGCGTGGTGGATCCAAGTCCCAGGAGAAGCTGGGTAGTACAGCTAGTGTATTCATACTCTTTGGTTCTATTGGGTAAAGTCACGTAGGTGAAAATAAAATAACAAAAAATCACGACGTTTTGGCCACAACACAAGCGGCCTTCATCAGGTGAAGGGACGAGACTGTCTGGAGGACAGCGCTGGAGTGGAAGAAGCCACGCTTAGATCACGACCTTTAAGCTGTGTGACAAGAAAAACACCAAGCACCTTGACAAAGGAATTAGCATAAAATTTAGCATTGAAATGGCTCATTGAAATAGCTAAGTTAAAGTATACACATCCGCAGAGGTACCCCTTGACGAAGGAATTAGCATAGAATTCAGCATGGAAATAGCTGAGTGATTAGCTTGTAACTGGTCACAGAAATAGCTATGTTAAAGATAGAGCATATACATTCACCGAGGCACCTAGTACTCATGAAACAGGAGAATTTAGCGAAACACAACCACGCTCAGACAGCGGACCTTTAAACTGTGTGCGAGCAAACAAGGTGTTCTGACAAAAAAAATAGCATAAAAATTAGCATTTGATTGGCGGATTTTAGGAAAGAGGTGGTGTACGTGCCGATGGACTTGCCGTTTGGCACGGGGGGGGGGGGGGGGAAGGGGGGAGGGGGAGTTTACCTATTGATGGTGTGAAAAGGGAATTTATAGCTGCGAAAGTTTGGGGTACCACTACTTGAAAAATATACTGTACAATTGAAATTAGTTTAATGTTTAGTTCGATTTAGAACATCTTTCCAATGGTTGCTTAATTTGAAACCATTCTCTCGGTTGAAATTGTGTCTGTGTTTGTAGATCTGAATTGCTTCATGAACAAATCTCTGATAAAAGCCCGTGGGTTTGCAAAGAACCTTGGTATCGGAGAAAATTATATCGTGATCCCCCACAGCGTTGTAACAGTGATCAGCCACGGCAGAAGAATTCGTTTTGCCGTGTTTCAAATCTGATTTGTGCTCGCGAATTCGGTCAGAGACATGTCGCTTTGTCTCACCGATATAGCAATCACCGCAGGTACAACTCAATTTGTAAACCCCGGGGTACTGTAAATCAGGAATGACATCCTTCACGGATGGGATCAGATCACAAATTTTGTGTACTGTATTGAACCGGACCTGGATCTTGTGTTTGTTTAGAATTTTGGAAATCTTTTTAGTAACGCCTGCTATATATGGAAGTGTGATGGTTTTGACCGGAGTATCAAGTGGTTGTTTCTGTATGGAGGGAGAGACAGCTTGGCGGATGGTACGGTTAGAGTAACCATTCCTTTTGAGGGCCAGGTGTACATGTTTTAATTCACTGGTCAGGTGGTGTTGGTTCGAAATGCAATGAGCCCTATGGTATAAAGTTTTGATGAGATAATTCTTTTGGGCTGGGTGGTGGTGGGAATCAGGTTTCAAGTAGGAATCTGTGTGGGTGGGTTTCCTGTAGACAGAATGCCCCAATGAGCCATCAGGTCTCCTCTCAAACATAACATCTAAGAATGATAGCTTGCCATCTTTCTCCACTTCCATGGTGAATTTGATGGCGGGATGTCTGGAATTGATGTGTCTGGAATTGATGTGGTGTAGGAAAAGGTTCAGAGCTGGGAGGCCATGTGGCCAAATGACGAAAGTGTCATCCACATATCTCTTCCACAGGGAAGGTCTGAGGGTGGAAGTCTGGATGGCGTCTGATTCATATTTCTCCATGAAAATATTGGCTATCACTGGTGATGAGGGGGATCCCATGGGGGTACCCTCATTTTGTTTGTAGAAGGAGCCATTCCAAGTAAAGTAGGTATTATAATCTTAGTTCTTTCGGTAAAGTCACGTTGAAGGGAAACAACAAAATATATATTATATATATTTCACTGGCAAGACCGCCTCAGCAGTACTTAACTCAGCCCAATTGGTCTCTATGGTCAAAGACGTTGTACTGTCCCCTGACGATATCCTTGTCAGCTTCGATGTGCTTTCTTTGTTCACCAAGGTCCCAGTACCTGATACCATTGAAATAATTTAAAATTTGGTCCAACATGGACTAGACCCCGACACACCTGCACTGGTTAGGCACTGCCTCAACAATACCTACTTTACTTGGAATGGCTCCTTCTACAAACAAAATGAGGGTACCCCCATGGGATCCCCCTTATCACCAGTGATAGCCAATATTTTCATGGAGAAATTTGAATCAGATGCCATCCAGACTTCCACCCTCAGACCTTCCCTGTGGAAGAGATATGTGGATGACACTTTCGTCATTTGGCCACATGGCCTCCCAGCTCTGAACCTTTTCCTACACCACATCAATTCCAGACATCCCGCCATCAAGTTCACCATGGAAGTGGAGAAAGATGGCAAGCTACCATTCTTAGATGTTATGTTTGAGAGGAGACCTGATAGCTCATTGGGGCATTCTGTCTACAGGAAACCCACCCACACATATTCCTACTTGAAACCTGATTCCCACCACCACCCAGCCCAAAATAATTCTCTCATCAAAACTTTATACCATAGGGCTCATTGCATTTCGGACCAACACCACCTGACCAGTGAATTAAAACATGTACACCTGGCCCTCAAAAGGAATGGTTACTCTGACCGTACCATCCGCCAAGCTGTCTCTCCCTCCATACAGAAACAACCACTTGATACTCCGGTCAAAACCATCACACTTCCATATATAGCAGGCGTTACTAAAAAGATTTCCAAAATTCTAAACAAACACAAGATCCAGGTCCGGTTCAATACAGTACACAAAATTTGTGATCTGATCCCATCCGTGAAGGATGTCATTCCTGATTTACAGTACCCCGGGGTTTACAAATTGAGTTGTACCTGCGGTGATTGCTATATCGGTGAGACAAAGCGACATGTCTCTGACCGAATTCGCGAGCACAAATCAGATTTGAAACACGGAAAAACGAATTCTTCTGCCGTGGCTGATCACTGTTACAACGCTGTGGGGGATCACGATATAATTTTCTCCGATACCAAGGTTCTTTGCAAACCCACGGGCTTTTATCAGAGATTTGTTCATGAAGCAATTCAGATCTACAAACACAGACATAATTTCAACCGAGAGGATGGTTTCAAATTGAGCAACCATTGGAAAGATGTTCTAAATCGAACTAAACATTACACTAATTTCAATTGTACAGTATATTTTTCAAGTAGTGGTACCCCAAACTTTCGCAGCTCTTATAAATTCCCTTTTCACACCATCAATAGGTAAACTCCCCCTCCCCCCTTCCCCCCCCCCCCCCCCCCCGCGCCAAACGGCAAGTCCACCGGCACGTACACCACCTCTTTCCTAAAATCCGCCAATCAAATGCTAATTTTTATGCTAATTTTTTTTGTCAGAACACCTTGTTTGCTCGCACACAGTTTAAAGGTCCGCTGTCTGAGCGTGGTTGTGTTTCGCTAAATTCTCCTGTTTGATGAGTACTAGGTGCCTCGGTGAATGTATATGCTCTAACTTTAACATAGCTATTTCTGTGACCAGTTACAAGCTAATCACTCAGATATTTCAATGCTAACTTCTATGCTAATTCCTTTGTCAAGGGGTACCTCTGCGGATGTGTATACTTTAACTTAGCTATTTCAATTAGCCATTTGAATGCTAAATTATATGCTAATTCCTTTGTCAAGGCGCTTGGTGTTTTTCTTCTCACACAGCTTAAAGGTCGTGATCTAAGCGTGGCTTCTTCCACTCCAGCGCTGTCCTCCAGACAGTCTTGTCCCTTCACCTGATGAAGGCCGCTTGTGTTGTGGCCGAAATGTCGTGATATTTTGTTATTTTATTTTCACCTACGTGACTTTACCCAATAGAACCAAAGAGTATGGATCCTAGCAGTCACGAAAGCTTTAAATCTAGAATAGCTAGTGTATTATATGCGCGAGTACTAAAGCTGGAACGATTCGATTACCAAGTCGATTATAACCGATTCCTTGTGTATGGTCAATTACTCAGACCCCTTTAAAAATGACAGCCATCCCCACATCTTACTTCCTGTGACGCGGCTGATGTGATCAAGTCCCTCCCATCAGGTGGGACAACCACAGCAAGAAAAAACTGCTGAAGTAGGCGAGAGATCTGCCGTGGCACGAGGTTATAGAGGCCTCGGCAGTAGGGGGGAGAGAGAAGGGGGGGGGAAGGAGGCGGGGCAGAAAGTGGACCCCGCAGCAGCACCCGGGTCACTGGAGTAAAGTGGGCCACCACTCATTGATCCGTACATTTAACTCGATGAGTCGATTCGATTCCGTGCCCCGTTGGGTCCTCCCCACTTTTGTGCTTTTGGGTGTGCTGGGTTTCAACATAATTCCCGATCCATTGTGAATCTTCCCTTCCCCCATTTCAGCACTCCGATCTACATCCGACAGGAGATGATAAACCACAGGGAGGGGGAGTAAAACCTAATCGCCAGGTAATTGGAAAAGTCGCCCATTGTCTCGCGGATTTGCATGATTGTACGATGGATGGGGCAGAGGAACGTGCTACAGGGACACGCCCTGAGGAATGCAGGCATCGGCCTTTGGATGAAAAACAATTTTTCAGTAATTCAGTGGGCAGTGCTCTCACTGGCAGCTCATTCTCAATTAATGTGGGTGATTCACCACGTGTTTGTGCCACATTTTGTATCTGAGTTGAGTCCATTTTTGTTTCCTTTCCTGTTTCTCTACTCCCTCCTGGTATAGCCGGGTGGGGGTATCGAAGGGGGAATGAGCAGATTGTGTTTAACCTTGAGTTTGTCGTGGCATGGGGTGCTGGTATGATTCCGCTCTTGGCTTCCACACCCAGACATTCCAATAATTACCTGTCTTTGTGTGCTGTGGTTGCTTCGGATTGGTGTGCCACTCTCTCGCTGGATTGTTACCTTGCCATCTCTGCGTGTAATTATGTTGGTAGTTCGTGGGTGCTTGCTCCTCTCTGTATTGTGGGGCTTGGTGTGAGGTGCTGTAGCTGCTCACGTGATTTTTACTTCCCCCTAGATGGCGGGGTGCATTATCTCTCTCCCTGTGTTTTGTCCGAATGATATATATATATAGCCATGCCGTGTGAACCCTATTCTGTATGTGGTGTAAGGAGGCCGTCTCTGGGTCCAAAACCATTCCCACAATTTCTGTAATCTCTAGACTCAAGGATTAAAAAAAACAATCTTGAACTTTTTGTCACCTTCGTGGTATTGATCAACATCACCTGCGTAATACACTCCTCATTTACGCACTGGGTCATAAATTTGACAGCATTAAACCACTCAGTGTTGAATATTCTCCAAACTTCGTAATCACTGTTAGGCTGAGTTTTTTTAATAATTCCTAACCTTGTATGGCAGCGACTTTACCCATGGTATAGAATGTTCATGTAACCTTCTTTTCAGCACTTGTTTTCTCGTCCAACTTCCTCAGACCTCTGATCATTGCCTCCACTTCTACTGTTGTGATATGATTGTGTATGTCTCTGTTCCAATTGTGTGGATCAAAATAGTCGATTCTGACGAGAGCTTTCTCCGTCAATTTAAGAGTCTTACTACTGAATGAGTATTCGAAAAGTTGGTCGTTGTGAGAGGAGTCAGTGTCAGATGAGCTATCACTCAAACTTTGCCGCTGCTTAACATAACTTCTGTAATGTATTTTGCGTCTGTGTTGTGGGTATGAACGTAGAGCGAGACTTCTCTTGGAGGCAATGCGTTTATTACAATAAACGATAACAACACCAATAGCCGTAACACGACTGGTGTCTGTTAAAAACACTGCTGCAGTCAATCACAGTTGGTTTTGAGTGATTACATTGGGGTGGGGGGGGGATGGCAAGTGATGGGTGATGGGAGGAGACCAGGGACGCAACGTGACCGTCCATGTACGAGGATAAGAGTTGCCATCTGTGACGTACACAACCTGGGGACACATCATGGGAAGAAGGATCTCTCAAAACCCGAAGAGGGGAGAACTACATGGAAACGCATTGTCTTGAGCAATGAATTAGCACAAGGGGACGAACAGGGGTTGGAGTCATGTTCTTCGTATGGTCGACGTTTATGTAGAGCAACAACTATATTGGATTGAGGTGGTTGAGCCAGATCATTGTGTAAGAAGTAGAGTTGGTGCATCGCTGTGATGATGCCTCCGAATTTGTGAATTGGACATTGAGTTTTCATATATTCCATAGTCTATTCAGGCTTGGAGTTAGGGATAGGGCTACAGATTTGCTGCAGAAATATTTTTCAGAGCGTCAGTGTTTGGCACTACATGTAGGGCAGTTCCACATATTAGGCAAACATCACAATTTCAGCATCATCTTAATTTTATATATTTATATGGGATATAATATAGAAGGTAATTATTGCTTTAGAAATGACATTATTCACACAGATGATTTCTATCTGAATCTCTTGGTTGAAATACTTTGCCCAAGGTAAGATAACTGTGCGATTATGGTAATGAGTATCCACGTCTGTCTGAGACCGTGGAACTGCCCTCCAGCACTGCCGCTCACATCAGGGGACGTAGGAACGACTATGGTTGCTGGCTTCACCGTGGCCAACTAGTTTATTGATGGGCATCTCCTCCTTGCCATCCTCCTAAATTTCCACCACCATCACCACCTCCACAACCTTGTGCTTGTCGCCCCCAACTCAAGCTCAGTGCAAACCCCTTGGAGGGCTGGCATAACCCAAGGGACACAGAACTCTGCCTCACATTTGGTTTCTAGAAGCTCCGCAACAGCCACACTGTGGATGTAGACAGCCCTTAGCGTTATAAATGTGAGCCACTCGCATGTCCCAAACACTCAAAAGAATTGAGACGAGGCGATAGTATTAGATACAAATATTTATTATTAAAACGCGACGCCTTGTAAGGAAGGGGAGGTGCTGGTGGGGGTGGGTGGTGCTGGAAGTGTGGGGGGCTGTGAGATGCTCAGAGGGTGTTCGAGGCCTGGGGGGGCAGGTCTTGGGAGGCTTCTTGAATGCCGGGCTCCAGTGAGCAGCCAGAGATGTCCTCTTCCTCCTCAACCGTGACAAGCTGTGGACATACTGACCCATTAGACACTACACACAACTCAGTACTTCTACCAGCTCAACTGGGATTACACACAACAATCAGCACCCCCTACTGGCAGACAAATGCCAATTGCACACCAGGTGCTGAGTCACCTTGTGCCCACAGGGACATCTGTCATTGGGGGTGCCCTTTCACACGTGTTGAGATGAGATGTAAAGCGCTCTGAGATGCCCCGGTGTACAGAAAGGTGCTAAATCATTCTCATCATTATCACTGTATCCAGCAATAATGAAATTGTATATAGATAGATAATCTGTATTTGTAAACGGGGACCATGACGGCTTAACGTGATGGTTAGACCAGCTCATCATTATCATAATACACTGAATCGTGTGTGCATGAATCTATTATTTACGTTAAACGCAAATTATATACGTGTGTGTGTGTGCGATGCGCGAGTGCTGTACACTCACCTCCACCTCGCTCTGCAGACGCTGCTGCTCCGAGTGTCCACTCTGCTCGTTGTCGCGGTAGGGCGCCAGCTCAGCGTGCAGCTCCGCCACTACACGCTGATACCACTGAATCTCTGCCTGCAGAGATTCCAGTTGCCAGTTCCTGTCAATGAGCTGCGTGGGCCACGGGCAAATGGCGGCAGAGGGACACAGGAAAGCATTTTAACGACTGCGTGAGGTTATTGCAGAACATACAGGTATAATAACACACACACAACCAGGATCTTCATTTATAATTGAGTAATGTAATGAGCTACGAAGCTCTTTTACACAGATGTCCATACACCACCTTTGACCAAATAAACCGAAATGCATCCAATCATCTCAGATCTTGGAAGAAAAGCATGGTTGAACCTCAAGTGCTTGGATGGGCAACCACCATCAATACAAACCAAGATAACACCTATAAAAGCATGATGAAGACCGCTTGTGTTGCAATCGAAACGTCGTGGGTTTTTTTTATATTATAAAAAAAAGTACGTGACTTTACCGAAAGAATCAAGAATATGAATTCCTGCAGTCACGAAAGTTTTATGTTAAACATTTTTTAGGAATTAATTAACCCAAAATCTGGATTAAAATAATAGATTAAGATCGCTTCCCAACCAAAAAGAGGGAGGGGATGGAGATGCATGTAGCAAAGGGGAGCAGATGGTCTAGTAGTCGTAGGTACTTCTACTAGAGGTGGGATGGTGGATCGTAACGTGGTACAGTCCCTAAACAGAGAATGCTCAGTAACCTAGTGCGCATCCATTCTGTACAACCATCAGTGTGAAAAATAAGTGTATACATACAGTCCTCGACTTAGGAACACCATACTTACGGAGACCCGACTTACGGATACCCGACTTCCGAATCTGTTTCTATGAAATGTATTAATTTTTGGTTACCATTGACTTTAAAACGCGAACTTGCACTTCCAAACTGAACCACAGAACTATTTTGTTCAGTGCTGCGATCCTCCACGAGATGTCATGAGTCAGCCTCGTGCACGCGCACATGTGCGTATATGTGAAAGTGATTGTGTGGGGAGCGGTAGTGTTGCAGTTCACGCGCTGCGCTACAAACCCACCGACCCAAGTTCAATTCCAACTCACGGCCAACACCAGTGACGATTATCTGAACCATTCCTGGGCCTCCCGTTGGTCAACTCGGCCTCAAATGAGCACCTAGCGCGCTGTATAAACATCACCACTCGGGACACAAATGCAGCTGGGTGTGGTGCTGGCACACAACCCCTCGCATGCCGTGCTGGCTTTCATAGGCTATCGCTAACAGCACGTGCCCCAACAGCCTATTAAAGCTACACGGTGGATCTTTGTGCGGATCAGAAGTGTAGCGGTGAGCACGCTTGTGATTTGAAAGCGGTGAGTGAAAATAAAAAATATTTTTACTACATTTTACGTATTACTTACGATACACTATAATTTTAGTGTTAATGCAAATGTACATGATTTCTTATTTACGAGTTTAACAATGCTTGACTCTTTTGTTGAACCTTAACACATTTTATAACACTGACAATATGGGAATTTAAATATCGCACATTATTGTATTCCGACTTACGAACCGTTCCGACTTATGAATGGGCCTCAGGAACTAAATGCATTCGTAAGTCGAGGACTGCCATATTATTGATATATTTGTCTATTATACTATGTGTATTATTAGTTGTTTATCATGTAAAATTAGTTTACACTTGAAAAATATTCACCATAAATCCGGTATGTGGGGAAAAAATATTGATAGAGTATGTGTAGTGGCATAGCACTGGCTGCTGGTAAAAAAGGGTAACTGCGGTGTATGGTAGTACCCACGTCAGCAGGCCACGATAGACACGAGAGGGGGACATCTAGGGGAAAGGTCACAGAGGGGGGCCATCGGGAACCCGCTAGTAGGTTCCAGAGAGGGGGCGTGGCCGTGGCGGAGCGAGGCCACGCTGAGAGTATAAGAAGGGCCCCTGTGAGGGACCTTGTGGCTGTTGCTCGAAGTGGGATCCTCGTCGTGCTGTTCGTATATTTAAGATAGTCGTCGTCACCATCTCGTCATCGTCGTTGTCGTCTCGTCGCTGTCGTCTTGTCGCCATCGTCGCTGCCGTCTTCACTCGATATTACGCTGCTAGATAGGTGTTCGCTGTCTCCGTTCAGTGCTGTCACTGTTAGATGGTTAGTGTTTTGTATAGGCAAGCAACGGTAATAGTGTGTACCCACGTAGGGTGTCTGTATTATCCCAATGGTGCTCGTTAAATAAAAGAAGCGCCTAAAAGTCTTACTGTCTCTGAGTTAGTCACTACACATGTACACATGAAAGTGACTACTGTAGTCAGAGATGCAAACGCTTGGGCGTCATCTGGTGCCTTACTGTCGCCATCCAGCGTAAACTATTTGGGTCTTTATAGTAAAGTTCGTAAATCTCAAGTACGCTATGGCAAGGTACCACAGTACATAACATGTGATTGGCTATCAATGACTTGAGTACGTTAATAGTGAAAGTACGTACAACGGGAGGGCGTAAATAATGGTATTACTGTATATATGTGCGTTTGTGCCATGCCGGACTTCATAGGTGCTCGCTAACAGCACTTGCTCACCTTCGCCTCACTCTGCTGGTGCAGCACTTGCAGATCCTGGAGCTGACAGTGAATGCTCTGCAGGTTTTCTTGGCATGGCGCCAGCTCAGCGTGCAGCTCTGCCACCACACGCTGGTAACCCAAAATCCCCACCTGCAGGGATCCCAGATGCTCATTCTTTTCGATGAGCTGCATGGGCCACGGACAAACGGCAGCAGAAGGACATGGCTAAGCATTTTAACGACTGCGTGCAGTTGTTAAAGAACATACAAATGCAACAAACACATACAGAACCAGTATCTTTATTTTAAATGAAGGAATCTGATAAGCTATGAAACTCTTTTTCACAGATGTCCATACACCACACCACCTATGACCAAATGACCCGGAATGCACCCAATATTATAAGATCTTGGAAGAAAAGCAGGGTTGAACTTTGATGGTACTTGGATGGGTGACCACCATCCATACAACCCAAGATAACACCTATAAAAGCCCAGATATATGGATTAATTAACCCAAAAGCTACTTTAAAATGTCCGATTATAATTGCTTCCCAACCAAAAATAGGAAGGGGATGGAGATGCACGTAGCAGAGGGGAGCAGATGTTCTAGTAGTAGTAGGTACTTTTACTAGAGGTGGGATGGTGGATTGTAATGTGGTACAGTCCCTAAACAGAGGATGCTCAGTAACCCAGTGCGCATATACACATCTGTGTGAAAAATACGTGTATATATAGGCAGTCCTCAACTTACAAACACCTGCACTTACGAACCTGCTTCCATCAAATATATATTTTATAACATTGGCTTTAAACGCGAACTCGCACTTGAAAATTGAACCGCGTCACTATTTTGTTCAGTGGAGCAATCCTCCGCGACATGTAATAATTCAGGATGGCGCTTGGAGCAAGTGTTTGCCTATAAGTGTGTGTGTGTGCACGCGCACGTGTCTATGTGTATGAAAGTGAATGTGTGGGGAGCGGTAGTGTAGCGATTAGCCTTCGAAAGCGGCGACCCGAGTTCGATTCCCGTTCATGGCCAACACCAGTGACGATTATGTGAACCGGTCCTGGGCGTCCCCTAGATCGACCCAGCCTCAAATGAGTACCTGGTGCGATGTGTAAACACCACCACTGGAGAGACAAAGGCAGCGAGGCATGGTGCTGGCCAATCACCCCCTTGTGTGCCATGCCGGCCTTCATAGGTGCTGCTCACTAACAGTACTTTCCCCAACAGTCTATTAAGGCTATACGGGGAGTCTTTGTCTGCGACGTGCGAATGCAGTGTACTCACCTCCGCCTCGCTCTGCTGGCGCAGCATGTCCAAATGCTGCAGCTGTGAGCGTCCGATCTGTGCGTTTTCGCGGTACTGCTCCAGCTCTGTGTGCAGCTCGGCCAGCATACGCTGATACCAAAGAATCCCCGCATGCAGGGATCCCAGCTCCTGGCTCCTCTCGAACAGCTGCTTGGGCCACAGGCAGAGGGACAGAGAAAAGCATTTTAACGACTGTGTGCGGTTATTGTAGAACATACAGATGCAACAACAGACATTTAGAACCAGAATCTTTATTCATATTGGAGGAGTCTGATGAGCTGTGAAAATATTTTTCACAGATGTCCATACCCCATGTTTGACCAAATCACCCAGGATGCACCCAATCTTGTCAGACCATCATGCACACAACCCATGATTACGCCTATAAAAGCCCACATATATGGATTAAGTAACCCAAAATCTGCAGTAAAAGGTCAGATTAAAATCGCTTCCCAAACCAGGACAGGGAGGGCATGGACATGCACATAGCAGAGGGGAGCAGATGGTCAGACCCTACACAGCCTGACGACTCAAGTGCTGTGTCACGGTCAGACCTGGGCCGTTCCGGGGCCAGGAGAGCCTGGGTTCTCAGCGGCCGTGGGAACGAGGCTGGGAGCATTACCTGACGCAGAGTGTCCTCATTCTCAGCTTGGGACGTGGTCAGCTGATCCTGCAGCGCCGACAGTCCCTGTTGGGGGGTGGAGAGCTCCGGCTGGGCACTGGCGCGCTCCGCCTCACTCGCTGCGAGCTCCTCCTTGCTCGCCTTGAGCTCCTCCCTCAGCCGAGTGATTGTGTCCTCGTCCTCCTGAGCCTTAATACAGGCAACGTTCGTTTTACCATCGTAATCATCACCATTATCATCATGAACAGCCATGATCCGTCCACCGCTGAATGTGTTTTTGTGATACTGCTGGATGAAAGTTTCCCTGAGCCATACCGGTCATGGGAATTAATTGATCATACTTCATCACACTGGTCAGCATGAAGTGGTACACCCAAGACTGGGTCAGATTTCACTGGCCACCAATGCTAGCCATGGTTGGTAATCAAACTCGGACAGCTTGGTTCAGAGTGCAGAAGGCTCATCACAGTAAATTAATACGTTGTATATCATCATAAATATTTCGTCGCACAAGGGTCTCCTCCTCTTGTGAACGCTGCCACAAATGTCTTAAAACTCAAACTTGAATTATCTTTATTTTACCAGCTAAGGCCTACTGAACTATATAGCTCTTTTTCAGAAGCGACCTGCCCACAAATGAAAGTTCAACGAAGTGGCGTATCATGTGGAAATGTATTGCAGCTATAGAATCTAAACGCACGTTTCTAAATGTGGAGGAAGAACCGGAGGACCCGGAAAAAATCCACGTGACCACAGGGAGAACATGCAAACTCCAAATATACAGGTGTCGGGGTTGGGATCAAACCCACAACCTCCTGCATACAGGCGAGGTAGTTAACATCTCGCCACCGTGGCGCCCCTCTTCAGTGCCAATCGCGGCTTCACCACGGGTGCCCTTGCGAGCCGATACCTTCTTGGAGTTGCGCTCGAACTGCTTAAAAGCATCGGCGAGGGTGAGCCGGACCTCCTCCAGCCCTGTCGCCAGCTCGCAGGCCTCTTTCCGATGCACGTCCTGCTGCTGCGCCTTCTCCATCCCAAGTGCCTGGACGTGCCCCTCCGACTCCTTCAGCTACAGGCACGCACACGTTCCACAATGTTGGATTCATGTCTGGGGAAGTATACTGAATATGGTGTGCAGAATGTGGAAATATTTTCTGGGTTGGAAAAGACCCAGCTGTAATTAAGCCCGGCTTGCAAACAGATAAATAATTACCACTTAAGTCATTTAAACTCTGTGGTGTGCATATAGCTGTGTGTCTGCAAGCCTATATTGTTTCTCTAACAAATGCAAGCCAATCACATTTTAGAAAAAGTCCTGTAAACTGCAGCTGACTTTATAATTAAATTGTATTTATTCTAACTGAAAGTATTAAAATGTGAGAAAATACATTCGCAACTCTGAATCATGACAAATTATGAAAGGGAGTGAATTAGTTAAAGGCCTAGTCAGGGATTGCCTTGTCTAGTGTAATTACCTCATCCAACATTCACCTATCTGCAGACAAAATTAAGAGCCATGAGGGGAGGACCGATCCTGCGGTCACAATTATACCTTTTGCCATATAGAAATGCATGATCATACTACATTCGAAAAAAAAAACATTCTGGCTGTCTGCCTTCCTGGCTGCATCCATATTACTTATATAACCACTTCAGGTTTCAGCCACCTGTGATTAAGCCAGGTTCACATGTGCAGTGAGTTAATGATCTCAGCCTGATCATCAATGACTTCACAGAAAAGCCCATGAAAACAATGTCGGCTTTACACTAAATCGAGCTAAGTTCCAGCTCTGAAAACCAAAGATCAGACTGTTTTGTGATGAACATTACTCATTACTCTCCATAGCAGGGCAGATATCAAAGTATTTCCTCCTATTGTGTGGGTACCAGAGGGCACTTAAATATTTCTCAGAAGTAGTTATGTGATTTATGCTTCTGCAAACCATTCTCTAACATGAAACTTGAACTATCTTCTTTGGTTCTTTCGGTAAAGTCACGTAGAATGAGAATAAAATAATAAATTGATAAAATAAAATAACTCAATAATATTCTCACGACGTTTCGGCCACAACACAAGCGGCCTTCATCAGGTTGTTGTGGCCGAAACGTCGTGAGAATATTATTGTGTTATTTTATTTTATCAATTTATTATTTTATTCTCATTCTACGTGACTTTACCGAAAGAACCAAAGAAGATGAATCATTGCAGTCACGAAAGCTTTAAATCGAAATGAAACTTGAATTTGGAGCTTTCGTGACTGCAGGAATTATTCTTTGGTTTTTTATTATTAATTTTATTATTTCTTATTTCTACGTGACTTTACCTAAAAAAACATTCTCTAACATGCGATGGTGCACTGCTCAGGCGATGAGGACAGGCCTCATGCACACACATGGAGGTGGGGGGGCTGCCGCATAAGGCTCTGGTTACCTGGTGCTGCAGCCCGGCGATCTGGCCGTGCATGCACTCCATCTCAGCATCCGTGTGCTGAAGTGTGTGCTGCAGCTGCACCACCTCCTGTGCCCTCGCGGCCTCCTCTGCCCTGGAGACTCCCAGCTCGGCCTTGAGAAAGTCCGTCTGTTGCTCCAGAGAATTGCCTGTCGGAAGGGACACAAAACCATGGCGATGAAGACAGTACAGCCACCAGTGGCAGCAGACAGAGAAGGAGCAGCAGCTCAGGAGGAAGAGTACCAGCAGCGGGAGTAGTAGCAGACAGAATAGGTCTGAGGTCCCTCAGACCTATTCACCAGCTTGCATGCAAACACAGGGTCCAGAATAATAATATATGCACAGGAAGGGCCTAGTGAGAGAGCAGTTAGTAAACCCAGTGCAGTCCTATGTTAGACAGCGGAAGTGGTCCACGTGGGAAATGAAGTAAAAACGAGGAATTACTCGTTTTAACTCGTAAAAAGAAGTTATTGGTGCACAGTGCTCGACAAAAATTAGTGTTCAATGAGTCTGTGGATTCAGAAAGATTTTGGAGCACAGGCCCCTACCCACCGGTCTCCTCGCAGCAAGCGTTAGCCTCCTGCAGTCGTTGCTGCAGCTCCAGTACTTCATGCCGCAGGTTGTCCACCTCGGTCTGCTGCACCTCTTGGTTGGTAAAGAGGTCGCGCATGTTCGCTCTCAGCTCCGCGGCCTCGGTGCCCAGCCGCTCGGTTTCAGTCCCGCGCTCTCGCGCCTCTTCCCGCGCCGCCACCAGGTCTGCCTCTGAGCGCCGCAGCAGCTCGTCACGCTCCTTCAGCGCCTGCGGGCGGAGACGGGCAGCATCTAAATTACACGTAATTACAACATGTAATTTGAATATATTAATAAATTGTTTAGCATTCATCCAAAATATTGAGAAAATAAGTGGGCTTGGGCAGGACACATTGCTGTTGCAAGAAGGGGGGTGGCTGTTGCGAGAGTGGAGGCCTCACCTTCTGGAGGACCGTGATGTGCACAACGTGAGCGTCGTACTCTGAATTGTCGTGCATATGTGATGCACGATATTCGGCCAGCTCTATGTATGCCAGATGCAGAGTCGCATCGTGCTCACGCCTCAGCTGCTCCTCGCGCTCGCCCCACCGCACTGCCTCCAACTCCACCTGCAGGCTGTTGATGGCCTGCGAGTGTGCCATTAGCTGCTCACGGGCAGAAGGGCACAGTGTCACAGGCACGTGCATGCATAGGTGGGCAGCCCTTCATCACAGACACATGCAGCGTGCAGATGAGGACAGGTACAGACATACAGACACACGGAGCATGTAATTGTACAGAGAGATAAGAGACTATAGACATGGGCAGGAGGCACAAGAAAATAAATTACAGATGCAGAGACATACACACAAAGACACAAGCAAGTCATACAAATTTGGACACATTATGGAAAGACAGTGCATGTGGAGAGAGATGTACATAGCCCAAGGCAGAACATGCAGAGGGAGACAAGATAAGAATGCGGAGACACGGGCATTGAGTACAGAGACGCACATACAGGCGCCTCGCATGCAGACGGACGCACACGTGCAGTGGATGCTTTTCAAGATGAAAATAAGAAATTGAGATTCTATTGTAAACAAATCAAGAACTACAAAAATATGCAAGGTAAACACCTGTGGTCTTATTGAACATACCACAATCACGTTTAAAATATTTAGAATGATAATAGAAAGTCAAAAAATAGAACCATGATACTTGTATACATCAATCAACGATTGGTAAGCATGCATACAACATGGCAACGTTCTTCATCATAAGATAATGAAGAAACTCGTTGCACCCAAATGTTCATCTTCAAATTGAGTCAATATTCAAAACAAATAACTCACAACGCCTCCTCACACCATGTCGGTCATGGGAATGTGTTTGACTATACTTCCCCATGCTGGTCAGCACCGTACAGATGTATTAATCAATAAAACATAATACATGCACATTATGTGGGGAGATGCTATGATACAAAAATTTAGTTTGATCTGCTTTTATCTTTCATTTTCAACATTATTGGGAATAAAACCATGGACCACTCGCTACAGTGAATTTAGCAAAATTTATTACGGAACCAAAATATAATTCGATGGGTTTTTTGTGCACTCATTAGCAACTAGGCTGAGACCACTATGCTTGAGAATCCGGTTTAATCACTGTGGTTGGGCAGCTGTAATCCACATTCAATCCTGGCATCTCAGCCATGCTGGCACAGCATGTCTGACCCCTGGGGCACCTAGCTACCTCCCAGAATGCACTCATTTAATGTGCCATTTCCTTGACGTTCAGATCCTAACTCTGAATAAAAACTCAACGCATGAATCAATAATGATGCACTTAATAGGGCAGAGCTTCTAAAAGGTGATGTTTCAGGCAATGGGCCTTCATCACATCAGAGAAGTCAAAGCAATATCCATTGCAGCGTTATTGACGAATATGTTGAGGTTTTGTTATCTCTGCTTGTGTGCCACGCAGCTTCACAACGTGAACACATTATTTGGGTCTTTCGGTAAGGCCATGTAGATACAAAAATAATAATAACAATATCACGACGTTTCGATCGCAACACAAGCAATCGTCATCAAGTGAAGGATATGGCAGGAGAGCTGCCGAGGCAGGAAAAAATATATGGCGGGAGCGCTGCTAAGGTAGGGAGTTAAAAAGGTTTGAGATGGGTGTAGCTCAAGGGTCAGTGGGCAGGGCTTGATGAAATTTGCATGTAAATGTAAGATCGGCGAAATCTTGACAAACGAAGTTTCACTTTAGCCGTGCTCCGTGTAACAAGGGGACAGGGGGGTTGGTGGTGGCCACAGTACCTCCTCAGCATGGTTTTTCTTGAGTTGGTGCAGCATCTCGTGGAGACTCTTCTCTGTCTGGCTCAGTGCGCCACGCAGGGTGGCGAACTGCGCTCTTGCCCTGCTCAGATTGTCCCGCAGGGTCGACACCTCCCGGGACAGGTGGTGCATTTCCTTTTCCGGCATTTCCAACTGCGACGGGAGCAAGGGCACATGGCACGGGCACGTTAGCTCCTCCCAGCGTAAATCCTGCCTTCAATCGCATCGTGACATGCCATTCGCCATCGGATGGTGGAGACAACACCATGGCACATGGCAAGTGAGGTGCCTAATACACAGGTAGACACACATAGGACAGATGGGCTGACACCCACACACCCAAGCAAAGGCAACACCACGATTCCCCGCACAGCCTAAACAGAGTGGTAGAATGCGCAGCAGCGCTGGCCCAGGAAATGCACCCACACCATCTTCATTTACATTCGCTCAGCCAATGAGAGTGACAAACGCTCCAAGACAACCAGCATTCATGGCCATGAGTACTTAAAAAAAATCAATAATTTCGTCAATGTTAATACAATATTTGAACCTTATGGGGTCCCATAAGCCCCCGGCTCTCGCATAAACTGCGTTGCGACGTCATTTTGTCTGTTGAAGGCGAATGAAACGGCAATCTATTCCTCTCGACGAGCTCTACACGATGCGCTAATCAAAGTTTCAAAGTTTGGTTTCTTCTGCGCATTCGTCCTCGCTGCGCTTGGACGGCATGACAACAGAATGATCCTCGCCAGGTAGGTCGCGTCGTTTATGTGCGCGGTGTGACGGAGTCACCAAAAATGTATTCATTACGATTTTGACTTACGTTTATTCGGGACCTCGGGGTCCCGCCATAAGGTTAATTTGTTGTTCAGTTTTATCACAGTACGCTCTGAGCCACACAGCGCTCGCCAATTTTTAAAAGACAAACTCGTCCGTCGATGTGTTTGCTCCTCCTTGGTCTCTCTGCCTTAGCCCCAAAATGTCTGGGAATGTCAACATGCCAGTGATAAGGCCGGTCGAGGTGAGTGAGCATATGGCGGTTACACTGGTGAGTACAGTACATAATACTTCCTGATGCTATTAAAAAAAAAATTCGTTTTGATGGAATGTTTACCATCTGTTTTATTACTCTTATAAAATAGCGCTGATACTCCAATGAAGCCCTCATTTATTGTTCATAAGAGATAACGCTGTCGAGAAGTCATCCCCATATATAATGGTATAACCCTTTTCGCGCTGATTTCCTGAATGCTCACTTCTCCACATAGGCATCTTGAGCGCTAAGCGAGACTGCCTGTATTCATTTCAGCCTAAGTCGACATAGGGGAGTCCCAACACTGGCTCAGATATCCCTCGCCACTGGTGTTAGCAGGTATTTGTGGTTCATGCGGACTTGCTGCCTTGTAAAAGGTGTCAATCTGGTGTTGGGGCAAAGCTTTTTTTTATCATTCCATACACGTTTGCATTTTAGCTGGTAAGTGGCAGAGTGGTGGCCTCCACTCCAGCCTAGATTTGTGTCTGTCCCCTACCTCTCTTACCGAGTACAACTCCTCTGACATCAAAACACAAGGGGCCGTCCATAAATGACGTCACGCGATTTTGGACCCCTCCCCCTTTGTCACACGGTGTCACAAAAAGTCAGACCCCCCAAAAAAAACATGCTTCAAATCGCTTTAGTTCACAGTTCCATTTATTTGGTATAGCCCTGTGAGCCATTCAGCTCTTGATTCGGGTGCACCCGCAACAAACAAAAACATGAACAAGAAAACATCTTAAACTATTGTCATTGTAGTGCGTATTAATGTGGTGCTGCACTCTGATGTTGTAGAACATTTATTAAAAAGTCTATTTAATTAAGTGGAACGTGTTGTCTATTTTTATTTAAAATTGCGCATTTTGATGTGACATCACATTTCTCAAACCCCCCCCCCGTCACACATCGTCACAAATGTCTGCCCCCCCCCCCAAGTGCGTGACGTCATTTATGGACGGCCCCCAAGAGGTGGCACTACGCACCTACACTGTTGACACATTCATTGTCTCATGTGTTGCTTTCTCAACTGTGGTCTGTTGAAGAATATCATGTATATTCTTGCCGACGCAGATAAAGAAACACAGGTGCTCAGATCGCTGGCTTTGCCCGAATTACAGGCCACCACGCAGCGATAAGGAGCCCGCAGCGCTGGCGTAATCAAATGCAGCGATGACGTCATCATAGGCAGCGATTACGCCATCGACCACAGCGATGACGACATCGATTAGTAATGACGTCATCAATTACAGTGACGACGTCAATTTCAGTGAAGAAAGCATCGAATACAGTGATGACGTCATCAATGGCAGTGATTACGTCACTGGCTTTACCCAAAAAGGGCGGAGCCAATGGCTCGGGCCTTATTGCGTCACCAAACGTCACGTGACCCCCAGGCACAGCTGCTGGGAAATGGCAGTTGACACGAGATGCTATCACCTTGGCAACGCAAACAAGGACCAACTGCCCAGAGAAAGCTTTTTCCGACTAAAATCCTTGATGAAACTCTCAATCTGTGATCTTAAACTATGAACCTCGTTACCCACGCATCAAGCGCTCAATTTAAAGTAAAATTTAAATATTTTAAAAAATAATATTTTTTCTCGATGTGATCACAGTACTATATTTGTTACTTCGTAAAACTCCAACGCAAGAGGTGGCGCCACTCACCTCCACTGTTGACGAATTTGGAGTCTCCAGCGTCGCTTGCATCTGCTGCCGTCTCTTGAAGAACTTCATGGCTCCTGTTGGGGGCGCAAGAGACAAACGCAGCCGCTCAGCTCGCTCGCCCTGCCGGAGTGACGTAACGCCATTGGGGTCGGAGGTGAGAGCGCAGGAAGTTACGCAATTGGCCCCGCCTACCATGGGCGGAGCCAGATCACGTGCCCCCAGGCACCCTATGGGGGCAGAGGAAGCTGCCTCCGTATCAGCCAGGGCTCAAAGTTCTCGACGCGGCTTTTGCGTCTGCGATTTGAAACTCGGAACCTCTTCACCCACGTGTCGAGAGTTCAATGTTTGAATGCAATTTAATCGAGGCCACTGTCTTGGTATGGTCCTTTGACTGTTGGTGTTTTGCCATCTTGCCCAAGCTTGGATTTGATGTTGACAAATCTACAAGAAGGTATGAGCTTGCACAGTTTGATTTTACATGACATTTATTCGTGACTTGACTACATTTTCTCAATCCTTACTCGAGTATCTTTAATTGCATTTTGTTGTTGATGCAACTGGCTAACCCGACCCTTCTGGACGTGTGTGAAAGAGAACGTCAAAACTCATGTAAAATACAGATTCTGATTTATCTACACGCACACGCAGAAGGCAAACGCGGGTACCTGGCCTCTATGCAGCAGACACGAGTAATTTATTATCTTTCAGGATGTTATTTAGAACTTTATTGAATGTTATGTCACCAACCAAACATCGAGCATAGCAACAAATATCATGCAACTCTCCGGAGACGGACACCTCCCTTACCGACCTCACCTCATCCTCCTCACCCCTAACCCCTCACCTCGCCCTCCTCACCCCTCGTTCTCCTCACCCCTCGTTCTCCTCACCCCTCGTTCTCCTCACCCCTCGTTCTCCTCACCCCTCGCCTCGTCCTCACCCCCGTTCTACTCACCTCGTCCTCACCGCTCGCCTCATCCTCACCCCTCGCCTCATCCTCACCCCTCGACTCATCCTCACCCCTCGACTCATCCTCACCCCTCGACTCATCCTCACCCCTCGACTCATCCTCACCCCTCGACTCATCCTCACCCCTCGACTCATCCTCACCCCTCACCTCGTCCACCTCACCCGTCGTCCTCAACCCTCACCTCGTTCTCACCCCTCGCCTCTCGTTCTACTCACCCCGTCGTTACCCCTCACCTCGTTCTCACCTCATCCTCACACGGCTACCTGCACTCTATGTAGTAGACGTGAATAATTGACTATAATTCAGATTGTTATTAACTTTATTACATGTTTTGTCACGAATCAAACATCACCTCCTCCTCACCCTTCACCTCGTCCTCACCCCGTCCTCGCATCTCGCCTCGTCCTCCTCACCCCGTTCTCCTTCACCCCTCGTTCTCACCCCTCACCTCGTCCTCCTCACCCCTCACCTCGTTCTTCTCATCCCTCAGCTCGTATTCCTCACCCCTCACCTCGCCCTCACTTCGTCCTCCTCACCCCTCACCTCGTCCTCGCCTCGTCATCTTTACCCCTTAGCTCATCCTCCTCACCCTCACCTCATCCTTCTCTAACCCCTCGCTCTTCTCACCTCATTCTCACCCATCACCTCGTCCTCCTCACCCATCGCCTCGTCCTCCTCACCCATCGCCTCGTCCTCCTCAACCCTCGTTCTCACCCCTCGCCTCCTCCTCACCCCTCGCCTCGTCCTCCTCACCCGTCGTTCTCCTCACCCCTCGCCTCGTACTCACCCCTCGCCTCGGCCTCCTCAACCCTCGTTCTCACCCCTCGTCTCCTCACCCCTCGCCTCGGCCTCCTCACCCCTCGTTCTCCTCACCCCTCGTTCTCCTCACCCCTCGTTCTCCTCACCCCTCGCCTCGTACTCACCCCTCACTTCGTCCTCCTCACCCCTCACCTCGTCCTCGCCTCGTCCTCACCCCTTGCCTCGTCATCTTTACCCCTCAGCTCATCCTCCTCACCCTCACCTCGTCCTCCTCACCCCTCACCTCGTCCTCCTCAGCTCGTCCTCTTCACCCCTCGTCCTCCTCACCCCTCACCTCGTCCTCCTCACCCCTCAGCTCGTCTTCCTCACCTCGTCCTCACCCCTCACGTCGTCCGCTTGACCTTTCACCTCGTCCACACCCCTCACCTCATCCTCACCCATCACCTCGTCTTCCTCACCCCTCACCTCATCCGCTTTACCCCTCAGCTCGTCCTCCTCACCCCGCGTCCTCCTCACCCCTCAGCTCGTCTTCCTCACCCCTCACCTCGTCCTCCTCACCCCTCACCTCGTCCTCCTCACCCCTCGACTCGTCCTTCTCACCCCTCATCCTCCTCACCCCTCGTCCTCCTCACCCCTCGTCCTCCTCACCCCTCGCCTCATCTTTCTCACCCATCGTCCTCCTCACCCCTCGTCTGCCTCACGTTTTACCTCGTCCTCCTCACCCCTCGACTCATCCTCACCCCTCACCTCGTCCACCTCACCCGTCGTCCTCAACCCTCACCTCGTTCTCACCCCTCGCCTCTCGTTCTACTCACCTCGTCGTTACCCCTCACCTCGTTCTCACCTCATCCTCACACGGCTACCTGCACTCTATGTAGTAAACGTGAATAATTGACTATAATTCAGATTGTTATTAACTTTATTACATGTTTTGTCACGAATCAAACATCACCTCCTCCTCACCCATCGCCTCGTCCTCCTCACCCATCGCCACGTCCTCCTCAACCCTCGTTCTCACCCCTCGCCTCCTCACCCCTCGCCTCGTCCTCCTCACCCCTCGTTCTCCTCACCCCTCGCCTCGTACTCACCCCTCACTTCGTCCTCCTCACCCCTCACCTCGTCCTCGCCTCGTCCTCACCCCTTGCCTCGTCATCTTTACCCCTCAGCTCATCCTCCTCACCCTCACCTCGTCCTCCTCACCCCTCACCTCGTCCTCCTCAGCTCGTCCTCTTCACCCCTCGTCCTCCTCACCTCGTCCTCCTCACCCCTCAGCTCGTCTTCCTCACCTCGTCCTCACCCCTCACGTCGTCCGCTTGACCTTTCACCTCGTCCACACCCCTCACCTCATCCTCACCCATCACCTCGTCTTCCTCACCCCTCACCTCATCCGCTTTACCCCTCAGCTCGTCCTCCTCACCCCGCGTCCTCCTCACCCCTCAGCTCGTCTTCCTCACCCCTCACCTCGTCCTCCTCACCCCTCGACTCGTCCTTCTCACCCCTCATCCTCCTCACCCCTCGTCCTCCTCACCCCTCGTCCTCCTCACCCCTCGTCCTCCTCACCCCTCGCCTCATCTTTCTCACCCATCGTCCTCCTCACCCCTCGTCTGCCTCCCCTTTTACCTCGTCCTCCTCACCCCTCGACTCGTCCTTCTCACCCCTCATCCTCCTCACCCCTCGTCCTCCTCACCCCTCGTCCTCCTCACCCCTCGTCCTCCTCACCCCTCGCCTCATCTTTCTCACCCATCGTCCTCCTCACCCCTCGTCTGCCTCACGTTTTACCTCGTCCTCCTCACCCCTCGACTCGTCCTCGCCTCGTCCTCACCCCTTGCCTCGTCATCTTTACCCCTCAGCTCATCCTCCTCACCCTCACCTCGTCCTCCTCACCCCTCACCTCGTCTTCCTCACCTCGTCCTCACCCCTCACGTCGTCCGCTTGACCTTTCACCTCGTCCACACCCCTCACCTCATCCTCACCCATCACCTCGTCTTCCTCACCCCTCACCTCATCCGCTTTACCCCTCAGCTCGTCCTCCTCACCCCGCGTCATCCTCACCCCTCAGCTCGTCTTCCTCACCCCTCACCTCGTCCTCCTCACCCCTCGACTCGTCCTTCTCACCCCTCATCCTCCTCACCCATCGTCCTCCTCACCCCTCGTCCTCCTCACCCCTCGCCTCATCTTTCTCACCCATCGTCCTCCTCACCCCTCGTCTGCCTCACGTTTTACCTCGTCCTCCTCACCCCTCGACTCATCCTCACCCCTCACCTCGTCCACCTCACCCGTCGTCCTCAACCCTCACCTCGTTCTCACCCCTCGCCTCTCGTTCTACTCACCTCGTCGTTACCCCTCACCTCGTTCTCACCTCATCCTCACACGGCTACCTGCACTCTATGTAGTAGACGTGAATAATTGACTATAATTCAGATTGTTATTAATAACTTTATTACATGTTTTGTCACGAATCAAACATCACCTCCTCCTCACCCTTCACCTCGTCCTCACCCCGTCCTCGCATCTCGCCTCGTCCTCCTCACCCCGTTCACCTTCACCCCTCGTTCTCACCCCTCACCTCGTCCTCCTCACCCCTCACCTCGTTCTTCTCATCCCTCAGCTCGTATTCCTCACCCCTCACCTCACCCTCACTTCGTCCTCACCCCTCGCCTCGTCCTCGCCTCGTCCTCACCCCTTGCCTCGTCATCTTTACCCCTTAGCTCATCGTCCTCACCCTCACCTCGTCCTTCTCTAACCCCTCGCTCTCCTCACCTCGTCCTCACCCATCACCTCGTCCTCCTCACCCATCGCCTCGTCCTCCTCACCCCTCGTTCCCCTCACCCCTCATTCTCCTCACCCCTCACTTCGTCCTCCTCACCCCTCACCTCGTCCTCCTCACCCCTCACCTCGTCCTCCTCACCCCTCACCTCGTCCTCCTCAGCTCGTCCTCTTCACCTCACCCCTCGCCTCGTCCTCCTCACTCCTCGTTCTCCTCACCCCTCGCCTCGTACTCACCCCTCACTTCATCCTCCTCACCCCTCACTTCGTCCTCCTCACCTCGTCCTCGCCTCGTCCTCCTCACCCCTTGCCTCGTCATCTTTACCCCTCAGCTCATCCTCCTCACCCTCACCTCGTCCTCCTCACCCCTCACCTCGTCCTCCTCAGCTCGTCCTCTTCACCCCTCGTCCTCCTCACCTCGTCCTCCTCACCTCGTCCTCCTCACCTCGTCCTCCTCACCCCTCAGCTCGTCTTCCTCACCTCGTCCTCACCCTTCAGGTCGTCCGCTTGACCTTTCACCTCGTCCACACCCCTCACCTCATCCTCACCCATCACCTCGTCTTCCTCACCCCTCACCTCATCCGCTTTACCCCTCAGCTCGTCCTCCTCACCCCTCGTCCTCCTCACCCCTCAGCTCGTCTTCCTCACCCCTCACCTCGTCCTCCTCACCCCTCGTCCTCCTCACCCCTCGTCCTCCTCACCCTCACCCCTCGTCCTCCTCACCCCTCGCCTCATCTTCCTCACCCATCGCTCTCCTCACCCCTCGTCCGCCTCACCTTTTACCTCGTCCTCCTCACCCCTCGACTCGTCCTCTCACCTCAGCTCGTCCTCCTCACCCGTCGTCGTCCTCACCGGTCACCTCGTCCTCACCCCTCACCTCTCCCTCGCCTCGTCCTCCTCACCCTTAGCTCGTCCTCACTCCTCGTCCTCCCCTCCCCTCGCTGTTCTCACCATTTGCCTCGTCCTCCTCACTCCACACCTCGTTCTTCTTACCCCTCATCTTGTCCTCACCACTCGACTCGTCCTACTCACCCCTCACCTCACCCTCCTCACCCCTCGTCCTCCTCACCCATTGTCCTCCTCACCCATTGTCCTCCTCACCCATTGTCCTCCTCACACATTGTCCTCCTCACCGCTCGTTCTCCTCACCCCTCGTTCTCCTCACCCCTCAGCTCGTCTTCCTCACCCCTCACCTCACCTCGTCCACCGCACCCCGCGCCTCGTCATCCTCACGCCTCGCCCACCTCACCCCTCACCTCGTCCTTCTCACCCACACCGCGTTCTTCTTACCCCTCACCTCTTCCTCCTCACCCCTCGACTCGTCCTCCTCACCCCTCGTCCTCCTCACCCCTCGTCCTCCTCACCCCTCGCTCTCCTCACCCCTCGCTCTCCTCACCCCTCGGCCTCCTCACCCCTCGGTCTCCTCACCCCTCGCTCTCCTCACCCCCACACCTCGTTCTTCTTACTTCTCACCCCCCGTCTTCCTCGCCCCTCGTCCTCCTCACCCCTCGCTCGTCCACCGCACCCAGCTCCTCATCCTCCTCACCCCTCACCTCGTCCTCCTTACCCCTCACGTCGTCCGCTTGACCCCTCACCTCGTCCTCTTGACCCCTCACCTCATTCTCACCCCTCACCTCGTCCACCTCACTTGTCCTCAACCCTCACCTCGTTCTCACCCCTCACCTCGTCCTCACCCCCACAGCTCGTTCTTCTTACTCCTCACCCCTCACTCTCCTCACCCCTCGTCCTCCTCACCCTCGTCCTCCTCACCCCTCGTCCTCCTCACCCCTCGTCTTCCTCACCCCTCACTCTCCTCACCCATCGTCCTCCTCACCCCTCGTCCTCCTCACCCCTCGTCCTCCTCACCCCTCGTTCTCTTCACTCCTCGTTCTCCTCACCCCTCTCCTCGTCCTCCTCACACCTCATCTCGTCCTCCTCACCCCTCACCTCCTGACCTCGTTCTTCTTACCCTTCACCTCGTCATCCTGACCCCTTGCCTCGTCCTCCTCACCCGCTCCTGACACGGCCAACACACACGCCCATGGCAACCTCACTTAGGGCACGTCACACCGACTTAGCATCACCCTCATTTATACCTCCACGTTTATCGGCCTCGTTCTATCGTGACGGCCAAGACGCTGGACGTTTGTGATAAAGAACTTCGTAGCTCATCGGATTCCTCCTCCAGTGTACAAATAAATAAATATCACGGCTCTGATCTCTTTGCGGCGCCGCAGTGGCGTTCATCACTCGCCGCCTCCCCATGGCACGACTACGACGCCCTCTGTTGGACGCTGTGTGTCATCAACATTGTTGCCTGTGATTACACTCAACACAACGTTGTTGTTGTAAGTGATTACACTCAACACAACATCGTTGTTAGTGATTACACTAAGCACAATGTCGTTTTGAGTGATTACACTAAACACAACGTCGTTGCGTGTGATTACACACAACGTCGTTGTGTGTAATTACACTCAACACAACGTCGTTGTGAGTGATTACACTCAACACAATGTCGTTTTGAGTGATTACACTCAACACAACGTTGTTGTTTGTGATTACACTCAACACAACGTCGTTGCGTCTCATCAATATTTTTGTGTGTGATTACACACACAACAACGTTGTGTTTAATCACACAACAATGTTGCGTGTAATCACTCACATATTGAGTGATTACACACTCGGCGTGTGTCTGTAGCAGTTGTACGTGTGCCGCTTGTCGTAGATGTTCGCGGTTTGAATCCAGCGGCCGCCCTGTTTAATGCTACAGGCGTGTTCACCGCAAAGACACCATGTGCCGTCTGCTTCAGTGGACGTTGAAGATCCCAGCGTCATTGACCAGATTAACCGAATTAAATACAATTGCCCGCAAATTACCCAGTTGGAATATACTGTGCCTAGTTATCATTGCTGGGAAATGTGGTAGATCCCTCCTGTAAAGAGCCAGTAGGGCTATCCTGGGTAAAACTGACCAGCCACCCCCTCGTGTGGCATGCTAGCCTTAATAGGTGCTCGCTAACAGCACTTATTTATCGAACAGACTGTTAAATGAAGGGACTGTGTCTTCATTTGAGTCCGTGACTGTGTAACCTGGTACATAAGGGTGCCGCGGTGGTGGGATGTTAACTCCTTCACCTGGTTTGCAAGAGGTCGTGGGTTCGATCCGGACCCTGACGCCTGAATATTTGGAGTTTGCATGTCTCTCTCTCCCGTGGTCGCGTGGATTGTTCTCCAGGTCTTCCAGTTTTTCCCTCCATATTTAGAAACATGCGTTCAGAGCAGGAGTCTCAAACTCAACTTACCTGGGGGCCGCTGGAGGTAGAGTCTGGGTGAGGCTGGGCCTCATCAAGTATTCAAAAAAAAAGTGCAACTGATCCAATCTTCTCAATCTTTATTAATAACAGTTCAGAACATGAACGGTTCTTCAGAACATAGGCTTCTCTTACCTACTCCATGCTTCCAGAGACCTGGCAGCGCTTCCTCTTCTTACACAGCTGAGCCACATTTGGCTTGAGGGAGGAAGCAATTGAGACCCTCAGTATGGCTTGAAATGCTCATCAGTAAGTTTGGACCTGTACTTTGACTTATTAAAGTTCATGGTGCAAAAGAGCTTTTCACACAGATATGTGCTCCCAAAAAGGCACATGGTCCGCTTGAACATCTTGGAAAGCTCAGGGAAGGTGGGGGTGATATATTTACATGTTTTTATCCCAATACCTGAGTATTTGGGATCTTATTTAGTATGCCCTTTCTATATATTCTGAGAGGTATTTGAAAACTTTATCATTGTTCATGCTTTTTTTGAGCACTTCGTTTTTCTTATCATTATTAAATTCATCAATCGTGTTCTCTCAGGTGTTTATAACTTTCACATTCATAAATAAAGTGATCTAGATTTTCTTCTTTTTGTTTACATCCTACATATCCTTCTGCTCTACCGAATCTCTCTGGATGCCATTGAGCTAACTCTGGTGTCCATGTTACTCCACCTGTCTTAATTCTTAACATCAAGTGCATTGTCTCATGTTTTATATCTTTTAATTTCTTGCTCTTTTTGATTAAATTGTTCTTGGTAAATTATTTTCTTTTGCAATTGCACATATCTGTCCTTTTTCCTTTTCTTTGTTTCTCTTGTAATAATAATTATAACTTCTTTATAATATTCAGGTTCTAACCACCATTTGGCTTTTGTTCTTGCCACCCATCTCATGCTATTTGCTATCCATGTAATTATTTTCCCTTTCCTATTGCAACACTCTGTTGTCTTTATTAGGTCACTGATTACACTTGTTGAGTCCGCCCACTTCCTAAGTCCTCTGTACCTTGCACTGGGTGACAGGATATATTTTCCTTCCATTTGGTGTCACTCCGGAATCACGTTTCAACCAAGTGACTAACGTTGCTAATTCGCGTTGGCTAACTTGTCAACAAACACCGGAAGCTGTCACGAGCCTGAGCTATGGTAAAAAAATATAATAATAAAAAATAAAAAATTGATGCCAAATAGTGGGCCACAAAATATCGTTCCGCGGGCCACAATTGGCCTGCGGGCCGTGAGTTTGAGACCCCTGGTTTAGAGTATTTTACTGCTATAAATTTCCACAAGATGAGCCACTCCGTTAAAACTAACATTTGTGACCAGATCGCTTCTTAAAAAGAGCTATATGGCTCACTTCCCTGGTAAAATAAAAAGTTACATTTCAAATAATCACCACGGTAATGTGTCACCCACACGACCTTGAACTTGAGGCATCGCGCAGAACGCGGCATGCAGTGTGGGGTTAGCTGGGTGGTGCAGGGAGCTGCTACTACTTGCAGAGGGGGGCGGGGCAGGGGGGGACTGAGTCCTCTTGCATAATTGACTTGCGGATTGACCGATGCATAGACGAAAAGATAGCACGTGAATGAATGAGTGTACGGCTGGACTGCAAATGAATGGACAATATTCTTCATCGCCATTTTAAAAAAACTTAACATTGTAATCCATCACCCTGTACATCTGCTGAACCAACGTATCCTACAGTAGCATATGAGTGTGTTTTCATACATTGCCTGATTGTGTGTTTCTTGCGTATGATCGGTATGTGTTTTACGCATGATCCATATTTGATATCACACAATATATTTGCCTGTTTTTCTAATGATCTGCACGTGTTTCACGCATAATCTCTGGGTTTCACACATGTTCTGTGTGGGTGGCCGGGACCACCCTCAGCTGCCTTTTTCTCCCGAGTTGCGATGTGTACACATCGTACCAGATACTAATTTAAGGCTGAACCGACCTCTCAAGATCCAGGACGCACTGGTGATGGTGGCTGTAAGCGGGAATCGAGCTCGGGTCGCCGGATTCATTGTAGCGCAGCGTGCTAAACCCACACGCTCGCAGACAGGACTCCAGCTCATCCACCTCGCGCACCTTTGCCAGGAACTTCCAATTGTGGAGCGACGAGCAAATGAAGCGACCCGACCTCCCCTCGGGATACGATGGCTGGCAGGTGGTTGAAGCTATCCGGCAGGAAGCGAGTGCAGGTAACGCTCACCTGAGCGTTGCGAGGCGTGCCCCGCAGGTGGTATCACGTGGGACGATGGATGTGCGACCACGCTATGGCCCTTTCACGATTCCGCTGCTGTATGGGGACCGCCACAACCTAGCGGATCGTTGCGGTGTATTTGACCATACTTCACCACGCTGGTTGGTTGCAGGTGTGGGGAGCGGCACAGTGCAAGGGTTCATGTTGCTGGACTCCCCCTTTTCTGATCATGTGACCCTTGCCAGATTAATTCTGCAAATGCGCAATCGCCGAGCCATGCGACAGCACCCCCGGTTTGCCACGTGTAGCTCTTGTAGACGATGACAACAAACACGCACCCTGCTCTACGGAGCCTGACAGCAGTCATGATGGTGGTGGTTTGCGTGGTACCTTACCATCAGACAAAAAAACTAAACAATTTTGCATTTTACCCGGTAAAGCTCACTGAGCTATATAGATGGTTCTCTGAAGCGACCTGGCTATCACAAATGATAACTCAACGAAGTGGCTTATCACGCGGAAATGTATTCTAGCCTCGATATTACAGCTGAATACAAATCCTCTGAGGGTACCCACGAGCCCGGGCAGCAAGGGGGCAGTTGGCAGATGGTAAGGGGCCAAGGAGCAAGGGGGAGGATGGAGAAGGGCAGCGGGGAGTGGAGCAGTGGTGTGGCACGTTCGAGTGATGCAAATATTAACTGATTTGTATTGAATACAACTAGAACAATTTACACCGGTGCGTTGATCGATATGATGTTGATTATAATGTTAACGATAATTATGTTGAGATTAGGATATGCAGGAGATAGTGATTATAATGCTAATGTCTTTACGCATGGTGATGGTAGAGATCTATTAATCTGGTGATGATGTAATGATGATGGCTTGGCAAGTTGAAGATGGTGATGATAGTGCTCCTGCTGGTGGTGGTGGTAATTCAGATGATGATTATGATGCTGCGACTTGCTGTAGCTGCTTATAATAATAATGATGCTGCATCTGCTGCTGACGATGATGATCCCCCCCACCCTCGTCCACCCCCGCAGGTTCTGAGGAGCGCCGCATGGTGGTGCAAGCACTGAGCCTGCTGAAGCGCGGGAGTGCGGAGAGGCGACCCCGCGAGATGGAAACAGGAGGGACAGGGTCCTCCTGGGGGGATATCGTGAGCGGCGCAGGGGGTCCTAGCGGGGTCGAGAGGGGAGGAGACACAGCGGATGGACACCTAATTGTTCCCCCCGACGGGGACCCTAATGGGGCTCCAGTGGGCGGGGACTCGGGTGGGAGATAACGGCCGAGGTTCGCGTGGCGAGAACAAACGCGCGACCCCGTGTGCGCGTGAGCGTGCGGGGCCACGAGGGCATGTACACGGGACCCAACCTCGGCGGGTTCGAGGAGGAGGAGGCCCTCCTGGAGCTTGGACTGCACGAGGCTTGAGACAGAGGTAGGTGGCTGAGGGGTTGGGTGAGTGACAGGTTGGGTGAGTGAAGGAGGCATTGATTGATTGCGTGGGTAGAGGGTGAGTGGTAATGTTGAGTGAGCGGGTGTATGTGGTTGAGTTAGTTGGTAGGTGGCCGAGTGGGTGAATGTGGGAGGTTGAGGGGGTGAATGAATGGTTGGATGAGAGAGTGGGTTGGTGAGTAGGTGGGTGAGTGTGGGAGGTCGAGTGGGTGAGTGAGGGGGTCGAGTGGGTGAGTGAGACGGATGGTGAGTGGGTGGGGGAGTTTGAGTGGGTGAGTGGATGCGTGGGTGATTTGGTAAGTGCATTGTTAATTGTGTAAATGGCTCGGTGAGTCAGTGAGTGCGTGCATGGGTGGGTAAGTGAGAGGATGAGTGGGTTGGGGAGTGCGTGAGTGGGTTGGGGAGTGCATAAGTGGGTGGGGGAGTGAGTGGGCGGGTTAGTGATTTAATCAATCATCGTGTGATTGAATGGCTGAACGGAGGGGTAGGTGAATGAGTGTTTGTGGTTTAGTGAGTGTGTGTGTGGATGAGTTAGTGGGTGGGTGAGTGGATGATTGTGGGAGGTTGAGGGGGTGAGTGGATGTGTAATTTAATGGTTGTATGGGTGGGTGAGCGTGGGAAGTTAAGTGGGTGTGTGAATGAGTGAAGGGGTGGGTGAGTTGAGTGGGTGAATTATTGGGTGGCTGAGTGGGTGTGCGGGTGAGTTAGGGGGTGGGTCAGTATGGGTGGATGGGTGATGGAGTCGGTGATTGAGTTTGTAAATTGAGTGGGTGATTGAGTAGTAGGGTGAGAGTGGGAGGTTGGGTGGGTGGAGGTGAGGGGTTGCATGAGTGAGGGGTTGGGTGAGTTGGTGGGTGGGTGAATGAGTGGATTGATCAGTTAGTGTGTGGTTGAGTGGGTGGTTGGCTGAGTGGGTGGTTGGCTGAGTGGGTGAGAAGATGGGTCGTTGAGTGAGTGGATGGGTTATAGATTGAGTGGGTGGTTGTGTGATTGATTGGCTGAGCAAAGGGGTGAATTAGTGGATTTGTGTGGTTGAGTTACTGGTTAGGTGGGTGAGTGCATGAGTGTGGGAGGTTGAGAGTTCGTTGGTGAGTGTTTGAGTTAGATATTGAGTTGGTGGTTATGTGATTGAGTAGGTGAGCGGAGGATTGGGTGAGTGAATAGATGTTTATGTTTGAGTTAGTGGGTGGGTGATTGGATGAGTGGGTGGGTGATTGGATGAGTGGGAGGGTAATTGGATGAGTGGGAGATTTAAATGGTGAGTGAATGGGTGATTGAATGCTTGGATGGGGGGTGAGTGATTGAATTGGTGGGTGCGAGATTGAGTGGGTGGCTGGGTGAGTGGGTGAGATGATGGGTGGGTTAGTGAGATGATGATGGGTGGGTTAGTTGATGTGTGAGTGGGTAGGTTAGAGATTCAGTGGGAGGGAGGGTGGGTGAGTGGTTACGTGGCTCGTGGGTGAGTAGCTCAGTGGCTGGTTGAATTGGTGAGTTAATTTGTGCGTGATTGATTTGGTGAATGGGTGAGTGAGTGGATGGATGAGGGAATGGATGAGTGAGATGGTGAGTGCGTTGGTGAGTGATTGAGTTAGTGGGTACGAGATTGGATGACCGTGGAAGGTTGGGTTGGTGAGTGAGTGGATGGATGTGAGAGGTTCAGTGGGTGAGTTATTGCGGTTAAGTATGGAGGGGGTGGGTAAGTGAAGGGGTGGTTCAGTGAGTGGGTGAGTGGATGGTTGGTGAGTGAGTGGGGTGAGTGAATGCGTGGGTGAGCAAGTGAATGAGTTGGTGAGTGGTTGTGTGAGTAGTGGGTGAGTGGGTGGTGAGTGAGTGGATATTTGTGGGTGATTTAGTCGGTGGGTGATTTGGTCAGTATGGGAGCTTGAAGCAGTGAATGGTTAGGTGAGTGAGGGGTGGGTGAGTGAGTAGATGAATGAATTAGTTAGTGGGAGCACTAGTGGGTGGGTGAGTGAGTGGGTGAGAAATTGAGTCAGTTGGTGGGTGGGTGGTTCCGTGGGTAGTGCGTCTTGGGTGAGTAGGTCAGTTGCTCGGTGAGTTCCTGAATTAATGGGTGGGTTAGTGAGTTGATGGGTGAGTGAGTGGGAAAGTGCATTGGTAAGTGTGAGGGTGAGTGGGTGGGTGGTTGCATGAGTGTGGTTTAGATATTTTAGTGGGTGGCTTTTTGAGTGGATGAGTTCGAGTAGGTCAGTGGTTGCGTTAGTGGGTGGTTGAGTTAGTGGGTGGGTGAATAATTACGTGGGTAGTGGGTGAGTGTGTGAAGAGGTGAGTGGCTGAGGGAGTAGGTGTGTGGGTGGGTTAGAAATTGAATGGGTGGCAGAGTGAGTGAGTCCTGGGTGAGTTAATGAGTTGGTGGGTCGGTCAGTGGGTGAGTGTCTGGATTGGTGATTGAGTAAGTCGGTGAGTGAGGGGTTGGGTGAGTGATGGGTTGGGTATGTGTGTTTTTGGTTCGCGAGTTTGTGGGTGAGTGAGTGGGTCAGTTCGTGGTTGGGTGAGTGAGTTCGTTGGTGAGTGTTTGAGTTAGTATGTTGGTGGGTGAGTGTGTAGTTTAGTGAGTGAGTGATTTAGAGATTAAGTGGGTCATAGGGTGAGTGGGTGGGTGAGCAAGTGGTTAACTAAGTGAGTGGTTGGGTGGGTCGGTGAGTTGTTGACTGAATGGGGTCAGAAAGTAGGTGAGTGAGTGAATGGGTGAGTGACTGCTGGGTGGGTAAGTTAATGTGGGAGGTTGAGTGGGTAAGTTAGCTTGTGAGTGATTGGGTGAGTCAAAGAGTGGGGCGCTACGGTGGTGAAATGTTCACTAGCTCGCCTAGTATACATGAGGTTGTGGATTCGATTGCGATCCTGCCGCCTGTATATTTGGAGTTTGCATGTTCTCCGGGTCCTTTCCGCTGCATTTAGAATCAACATGCCTTTTGAGGATTTGGCTGCAATAAATGTATGTGATAAGCCACTTCGTTTATCTATCATTTGTAGCCAGGCCGATTCTGAAAAGGGTCTATATAGCTCAATGAGCCTTACCTGGTGAAATAAAAAGTAGTTTAGTTTAGGGGATGGGTGGCTGGTTGGGTCGGTAGGTCGGTTAGAGGTTGAGTGGGCGGCATGGTGAGTGGGTGGCAGGGTGAGTGGGTGAGTAGGTAAGTAGCTGGGTGAGCGGGTGGACTGGTGAGTGTGCGAGTTAGAGATTGAGTGGGTGGATGGGTGGGTGTGTAAGTGGATGCGTCGGTAAGTGGTTGAGTTGGTAGCAAGGTGCGGGTTTTTGAGTGGGTGGGTGTTTCTGAGTGGGTAGGTGGCTGAAGGGGTGGGTGAGTGGGTGACTGAGTCAAGAAAGTGGAGCGCCATGGTGGTGAGATATTAACTACCTCGCCTTTTGTACAGGAGGTTGTGGGTTCGATCTCGATTATGACGCCTGTATATTTGGAGTGTGCATGTTCTTGTGGTTGCATGGATTTTTCTCCGAGTCCTCCGGGTTTTCTCTCCATATTTAGAAACATGCATTTCGAGGTTTTGGCTGTTCTGGAACTCACTCACTCAACTACTAAAGCCACCCACCAACCCACTCACAAACCTGCTCACCCTACCATGCACTCAATTTTTAATCAATGCACTCACGCACACACCCACTCACTCGCTCAACCACTCATCCACGCACCCACCTACACACGCACTCACTGACTTATTTGAGCAGTCATTTGTGGCCGCGTCGCTTATGAAAAAAATCTATATAGCTCCGTCGGCCTTTCCTGGTAAAATTAAAATAGTTAAATTTTAGTTTACAGTTGGGTGAGTGGGCGGTGAGTGCGTCGGTGGGTGAGTGAATGGGTGGTTAAGTAAGTAGGTGAGGTGCTGGGTGAGTTGTTGGGAGATTGAGTGGGTCACAGTGTGAGTGGGTGGGTTGGAGCGTGAGTTGGTCACTGAGTGAGTGGGTGGGTGAGGTGAGTGGGTGGGTAGGTTGGGTGGGTGGGTGGGTGAGTGAGTTAGTGAGTGCATGTGTAGGTGGGTGCGTGGATGAGTGGTTGAGTGAGTGAGTGGGTGTGTGCGTGTGTGCGTTGATTAGAAATTGAGTGCATGGCAGGGTGAGCGGGTTTGTGAGTGGGTTGGTGGGTGGCTTTAGTAGTTGAGTGGCTGAGTTCGAGAATTGTACGCCACTGTGGCGAGATGTTAGCTACGTCGCCTGGTATTTTGGAGTTCGTAGGTTCCATCCCAACCCTGATGCTTGCATATTTGGGGTTTGCATGTGCTCTATGGTCACGTGGATTTCGACTCCACATTTAGAAACATTCGTTTATCGGATTTGGCTGCTATACATTACTATGTGATAGGCCACTTAGTGAAGCTCTCATTTGTGGCCAGGTTACTTTGGAAAAATATTTTATATAGCTCTGTGGGTCTTACCTGGTAACTTAAAAAATAGTTGAATTTAGTCAGTTTGGATTAGTGAGTAGGTGGAATGTTGAGTGCGTGGGTTAGAGATTGATTTTGTGGCAGGGTGAGTGGCTGGGTGAGTTTGTGATTGGTTGGGTGGGTGAGTGTGTGAGTTAGACATTGAGTTGGTGGATGGGTGGGTGTGTGAGGGAGTGAATAGGTGACCTGGTGGGTGAGTGGATTGTTGAGTGAGTGGGTTGTTGAGTTAGGTAGTGGGTGGGCTGGTAAGTGGGTTGGTGAATTAGTTTGTGGGTGTGTGGGTGAGTCAGTCGGTTAGAGATTGATTTGGTTAGTGTGTTGAGGAGTTCCCGACGACGACTCGGAGACGGCTTGAAGGTAAGGGCTTTCGCCAAAGGTTTATTAAGTATATTACAATAACACAAAGGGTGTGACAACTTCCCAGGGGTTAGGGGTCCTACACTAAGTCCTGGTCCAGCCCGGCTAGCTCCGGTCTCTCTCCCTCGAGTCGGATGGGGGAACTTGCCAACCCCACCGACCGGGAAGAGCAGCACCTCCTACGGCTACCACCAGCTTCACTCCTGACTCTTCGTCGATCCCTCTCTACCCCTGGTTCCCTCTCCACCCTTCTCACTCTACCCGTTCCCACAGTGATCCCGCTTTCGTCACGGGGTCCCCCTTAAATACTAGAGGAGACATGACGTCATCGAGCCGCCCAGCGTGCATGACGCCACGTTCCGTGACGTCATCGCACTAGACGGCACACATGACGTCACGTCCCCATTTTACTCTACAAGTGGTTTGTGTGTGGGTGGGTGGGTGGTTGAGTTAAAGAGTGGAATGTCAAGGTGGCAAAATTTTAAGAACCTCGCCTGTATATCTAGAGTTTGCACGTTCTCCCCCGTGGTTGCATGGAATTTTCTCTGGGTACTCCAGGTTGCCCCTCCACATTTAGAAACATTCATTTATAGACTTTGACTGCTATAACGTTCTATGTGAAAAGCCATTCCATTGAGCAATCATTTGTACTCTGCTTGTTTCTGAAAAAGATGTATATAGCATGGGCCTTACCTAGTAAAGTAAAAAAAAAGCTACATTTTTATTTGGTGTGTAGATGGGCGGTTTTGTGGGTGGGTGCGTGGATGAGTGAGTGCGACGTTCGATGGGTAGTAGGTGAGAGGCTTGGTGAGTGAGTGTGGATTAGAGATTGAGTGCGTGGCTTGGCGAGTGCGTGGCTGGGTGAGTGAGTGTGTGCAAGGCTCGGTGGTTGAATTAATGGATGGTTGAGTTAGTGGGTCGGTGTTTGAGTGTGGTTTCGTGGGTGGGAGAGTCAGAGAATGGAGTGTCATTGTGGCAAGATGTTAACTACCTCGCCGAGTTTACAGGATGTTGTGGGTTCGATTCCACATTTAGAAACATGCATTTAGAGGAGTTGGCTGCTATAAATGTATACGTGATAAGCCACTCTGTTGAGCTATCATTTGTGGCGAAGTTGCTTCTGAAAATCATCCATATATGTCAGTGGGCCTTGCCTGGTAAAACAAACAATTTATATTTAGGCTGTGTTGGTGAGTGGTCGGGTTGGTGAATTAGTGGGTGAGTTAGTGGGTGGGTTAATAATTGGATGGGTGAGTTCATGAGTGGGTGGGTGAGGGTGGGTCAGTGGGTGTGTTAGTGGGTACGGGTTTGAGAGGGTGGCTGGGTGAAAAGGTGGGTGGGTGAGTGATTGGGTGGGTGGTTTGGTGCGTGGGTGAGTGAGCAGGTGGGTGGGTGAGTGAGCAGGTGGGTGGGTGAGTGAATGGATGTTTGTGTTTGAGTCAGTGGGTGGGTGATTGGATGAGTGGGAGGTTGAAAAGGTGAGTGGATGGGTGATTTAATGCTTGGGTGGGTGAGTGGTTACGTGGGTAGTGGGTCGTGGCTGGCTGAGTTGGGGTGTGAGTGTGTCGGTGAGTGAGTTGGTGAATGGGAGGGTGGGTGAGTGATTAGAGTTAATGGGTACAAGATTGAGTGAATAAGAAGATGGGTGAGTTGGTGAGTGTTTGGGTTAGAGATTGAGTTGGTGGTTATGTGATTGAGTAGGTGAGTGGAGGGATGGGTGAGTGAATGGGTGTTTGAGTTAGTGGGTGGGTGATTGGATGACTGTGCGAGGTTGAAGGGATGAGTCGATGGGTGATTAAATGGTTGGTTGAGAGGGTGGGTTGGTTAGTGGGTGGGTGAATGTGGGAGGTTCAGTGGGTGAGTTTTTGGGTGAGTGTGTGGATGAGTGAAGGGTTCGGTGAGTGAGGGGGTGGGTGAGTGAATGTATGGATGGGTGAGTGAATAGGGTGAGTGAATAGTTGGTTGAGTGAGTGGGTAGGTGGTGAGTGTGGGAGGTTGAGTCGGTGAGTTTATGCGCGAGTGGTTGCTGAGTGGGTTGGCGGGTAGTTGAGTGGGTTGGCGGGTAGGTGAGTGGGTTGGCGAGTAGGTGAGTGGGTTTGTGGGTGGGTCAGGAGTGACTAGGTGGGTGGGGGAATAGTGGAGTGGTAGCCTGGGTAATGGGTGAGTGGGTGGGTTGTTCACTGGGTGACTACGTGCGTGGGTTCGTTAGTGACAGGCGACTTAGTGGATGCGATAGTGAAGATGCGATAGTGAGTCAGAGTGGATGGGTTGTTGATTGAGTGGGGTGAATGAGTGGGTGAGTTAGTGAGTGGATTGGTGAGTGGGTGGGTGAGTGCACGAGTGAGTGGATGGGTTAGAGATTGAGTGAGTGGTTGAGTGGATTGGTGATTCAGTGGGTGAGTTAGTGGGTGTTTGAGTTAATTTGTGTGTTAGTCTGTGGGTGATGGAGTCGGTGACTGGGTGAGTCTGTGCTGGTGGCTCGGTGGATGGTTGAGTTCATGCATGGGTTTTTGAGTGAGTGGATGGGTTGTTGAGTGAGTTGATGGGTGAAACGGTGCGTGGGTAGGTGAGTGAGTGAGTGGATGGGTGGGTGATTGATTGGGTGAGTGTGTTGGCAAGTGAGAGGGTGAGTGGGTGAGTGAGTGGGTGGTTAATCGGTTGGTGGGTGCGTGAAGGAGTGGTTGGGATGAGTGAGTTAGTGAGTGGATACGTCAGTGAGTGAATGGGTGGGTGAGTGGGTGAGAGGTTGCGTTGGTAGTAGGTGAGTGGGTGGTGAGTGGGTTGGTTCTTGAGTGAGTAGGTGGTTTGTTAAGTGAATGAGTGGGTGGTTGGGTTGGTTAGTGAGTTTGTGGGTGAGTTGGTGGATGGGTGAGTTAGTGGTTGAGTTAGTGAATGAATGCCTGTGTTAATAAGTGGGTGAGTGGGTGTGGGGTTGGTGGACGAGTGGGTTGGTGAGTGAGTTAGTGAGTGGATGGGTGGGTGAGTGAGTGGGTGATTGAGTGGATGGGTGGATGACTGGGTAAATGATTGGGTAAGTTATGAGGGTGAGTAAGTGAGTTACAGGGTGAGTGGGTCGGTGGGTGATTGGGTGGGTGGGTGAGTGGGTGTGATCATCGCCATGCTCTCCATGGAGCTCTCTGTAGTGAGGGGCAGCTCACAGGGACAGCTGTTGCAGGGATTCACAACAGCTGCTTCTCCTCCTCCAGTTCTGAACCAGCTGACCAGGGTTGCCAGACGAGGCCAAGCAGCTCCTCGAGTTGTTCCACAGCTTCCTTTATGCCTGCTGTGCCACGTGCAGCTTCTGCATGAGGCTACTGTGCCACGTGCGGCTTGTGCATTAGGCTGCTGCGCCACGTGTGAGGCTGCTGCGTGAGGCTGCTGCGTGAGACTGCTGTGCCACGTGAGGTTTCTGCGTGAGGCTGCTCTGCCGCGTGAGGCTGCTGTACCGCGTGAGATTGCTGTGCCGCGTGGGTCGACGTGACATCACCGTCACTCTAGGGGGATCTTTGTATGAGTGATGGGGCAGTCGTAGAGAAAGTGGAGAAGTTTCCGTACTTATGCAGTCAGCAGAGGTCTCACGCCGAATCAGCTGAGTAGCATTATTTGTTCGTCGTGTGAACCAAAATTGAGGTGAATAATTTTGAGTAAAAAAAATGATGACATTACACTGGCTATGAATATGACTATATAAAAGGTTTGGATCTTGTGTCGGATGCATATTTGCTGGACTTTATACAGTGGCTTGGGCCAAGAAACTGGCATTCAGAGGCAAACTTGTCATGGTGGGGATTTGTTTCCAGAAACACACTCAGCCACCTTTGTCTCTCCAGTGGTGATGTTTACCAACCACACCTGATACTAATTTAAGGTTAAGTCGACTTAGGGGAGGCATAGGGTCGATTAGAATATAATTCATCACTGATTTTGGCCACAACCGGGAATTATATCTCGTAAGACTGCGATCAAGAATACTTGAAATAGTGTCGGGGCCAGAGGACATCCCCATCACACCCTACAGTAAAGATGAGGAAATGGCTCTGACACCCGGCCATGCAGCGTTCCGTGGGCCTGCCCACCATCATGGTCTTTAATGGTCGTGAACAGAGTCAGGGACCCTAAATAACACGAAGAATAATCCAAGACCATAGCCTCTTAATGGTAATGCAGGCCTCCAGCAGGTGAAGAGAGCTTCCTGATGCGTTTGTGCGTTTTTCACCGTTGCGGTGCCCCGCCGTGGAATTTTGGTGATGCTTTTGTTTTCCATTTGTGGAGGCAATTGTTCGTGCCATGGCCAGGTTGGATCCGGTGTACGGTGGCCCCCCACTGCTTGCGGTGGTGGGGGGCCAGCGAGCTTCTTGATGGTTTGATCCACGATGAGGCACTTCTTGGGGATGTTTGAGTTCTCCCAATTGTTTATCCACTCATTCGTACCGGTTGTGTGGACAGAAGCCGGAGGGATTTAAGAAAAGTCCACATTAAAATGGCCACGATAAATCGAACCGGCGACTTCTATATTGTGTACCAACCATTACATCATGGCAACATCCTGTGATGTCATGTTTATAAGGGTGGGGGGAAATAACAACCAGGGTACTAGGTGTTAGTGTGTTTGAGGACGCAAGTTTCAAATACAATTATATTTTTTTATCTTGTCCTCTTCCCCCCAACTGGGGTTAAAACAATCAACAATTGAGGAAAGGGTTGGTGGGACGTGTGCAGAGATCACCAGTAATCCCAGGTGGACTCCGCTCGCTGCACAAACGCCTCCCGTGGAATCCATCCAGCAGTTTGTCGACGGAAACGATGATGGTAGGCGACCATGGTTTTTGGAGATCGTAGCCGGGGCCGGAGCGGCAACAGTGATGAAGGAAGGGGGGGGAGCGAGTGGCGGGGGCAGAACGGAAGGGGAGATGAGCGGTATCATTGGTGACGCGAGAATGCGCCCCAAACCGTTTGCGATCAGTCATGTCCATGGGTGGGACGGTGCTCGCGTCCACTTCCATGAAGGTGTCCTGCAGACACCTGAGAGTGGGCGCACACATGCACAAGAGAGAAGCCAATGTAACAATCCAGTTTGTCAACCAGGTATCTAGGCCCAGCCTGGATGCCCACGGCAGCCTCAGTGGGCGACGCCTGCCCCAAGTGGGCCACGCAGGCCCCTTAAACTGTGCCACTTGGCCCACTTTCCTATGGGAGCTGCTCGCTTTGATGTTGGCCGACCTTGGAAATGGTCGTGATGTCACGGAGTCAATGCAAAAGAGAGGCAATCGTCAAGTTAGTGCTGATTAAGGTGAAGTTCATGGCAATAAATGTAAAAAAAACAGATTCCAGCTGGGTATATGTGTAAGTCATCTCAACCACGTTAATAATAATTGAAAAATAAATATTGTCGCTTTCATCTGGCTGTGGGCAAAAGGGAGGGTGGGAAGTGGTCGGAGTAATGAAAGGATTTGTGGCCATAGAGCCACAAGGCCCTCAATGTTTGAAGAATAATTGTTGCTCGTTATTGCAACGAAGCATAAAAGCGTATTGCGGAAAGTGTCGCGCATGTGTCTGTAGCGCGGTGCCCCCACATGTTCTCATTCACCTCAGCGACCATATCACAGTTCATGGTATTTGAGTGGTTCGTTTTTTTTCTATTGCATAATCTTGCTGGTATCCATGAATGAACAAGACGAATCTATGAACGCATATTTGTGCCTTTAGGAATAATAATGGTTTGAGTGTCTTTCCATATGAACAGCGTTGCATAATAATCAATCGTCCTACTGTTAACAACGTGACAAGAATCTGCATTAAGGGTTGCATATGATCAATGACCGAATGCCGTGTTGTGTAACAATTTAAATACGAATTACATATTATAAGGTTAAGGTTTTGATAGAATAGTTTGCATGTTTTCATCTCTCTCAACAACAACAACATTGCGTTACGCGTCGGGAATTAACCACAGGTGCCGTTATCGAAGTGAAACAACGCAATCGTGATGTGTACCATGTTAATGCTGTGTTGAAATTCCGAAGTTGAGAGTTCTCATATTGTCCAAAAATTTAAGTTTAGCTAGAAAATAAAATTGATTAAAGCAGAAGAGTTGTGTGTGATTCTTTCCGTGATTCTGCATAGAATTGTTCTGCGAATGAGATCTGAATCTCGGTTACCTATCATAAGCACACTAATCACTAATCCAGCACATAATCAATAAGCGTTAAATCGAAGATAATTGTATCCTTATTGAAAATACGCAATTAAATAGCAAGTCGAGTCGACTCTCTCTCATTCACGGTCACAATACCTGCACAACTGCATACGATTAATTGCGTTGTTGCCATTAATAACCAACCTTCGTCACCGAGGCTGGACCTAATTATCATAACGACCTGCATCATCATAACCACGCCCACTCGCATGAATTAATACGATTATCTCTCGAATTAGCATAGTTTAAGCACATAATTACACCAATTAATTCAGATAAATTATTAAAATTTCAAATTTAATCAAATTTTCATTATTTTCATCAAATTTTCATAACCTACATATACAACAACCTTCGAGCACCCATATCTCACAGAGCGGGCCCTAACCTATAACAGCTGGCAGTTCACCAGCATTGCTTCAAGTGAGCTGGAGCGTGCTGATGAATATAAAAACCGGACCAGAGCTTGGTTTATGTACAACCAATACTGCTGAAATGATGCACTCCCAGAAGGAAAGCCGTGTGGCTAATGGGATGTGTACAAATACTTGTATTTTTTAAGTGGAAAGACAGATATGTGAAGGAGGGGAATCATCGTTTGCGTGTTAATTTTGTTACTCATATCCACGATGTAAGCCAATTATATTGAAACTTCGCAGAGCTTTCATGAGTAAGAAAGTTATACCAACAATAATTATTATCGGTTCTATTGCGATCGAGGGCTGCACGTTTCAACGGGCACACATGTGTCATGCTGCGATGGTGACGGTGCTCCCGGTTTTTTAGACCGGGAGGAAGTGAGGGCTTCACCTTTCTGGCAAATTGCCCGATGATGCTGGATGTAATTACCAGCGAAACGTCGTACTCAAAAATTGTAAATGTTGTGGATTTACTCTTCAACACACCGGTGGGCTGAAGGAGTGATCTATTTCTCTTTTGTCAATGTGACACATTTTTTACTGATTGGCCGTGTCAGGTAGTGGAGGGTTACGACACATTTATGAGTAATGCGATCTAACCCAAAAACGTTTATTATGAATAATATTGGTCGTGAAAGCCTACGGCCTTTCTGGCCGTGATTTTTATTTCAGCAGCATTGGTTCAACACGAGCAAACGTCAGAATGGTTTTCAGCTCTGCAAAGCTCATGATGACTTTTTGTGAAGTATTCCACAGTTTTGCATAGAACTAGGACCTGTAACTAACAGAGAGCATCCTTGCCTGCAAATATCTGGCAGTTCACCAGCGTCGGTTTGAGACACTGAATGCTCAAACGAACGCAAATGTGGTAATGATTATTTTGTGTTATCTCCATATATATAAAAGTTGTAAATATGTGTCTGTTCAAAATGTTTAGCGTACTTCCCGACATGCAACAAACTTGAAATTTACCATGTGGGTACTTTCCAGACTCAACACCATGCAAAAGTTATGAAAATACACTTTTGTGTGTGGGGGGGGGGAGCTCAATAATGCATTTATTTTTTGTACGGCAAGTGAGCTGTGAGGTCAAATCTGTCACGTGACCCGCACATGTGGAAGCGTAACGCATTGTTGTGTAGTGGTTAGCGCGCTGCGCTACGAATCCGGCAACCCGAGTTCGATTCCCGCTCACGGCCACTACCAGTGACTATTATTTTAACCGGTCCTGGGCCTCCCCTACGTCGACTCAGCCTCAAAACGAGTAACTGCTGTGGTGTGTAAACATCGCCACTGGGGAGACAAAGGCCGCCGGGCGTGGTGGATCCAAGTCCCAGGAGAAGCTGGGTAGTACAGCTAGTGTATTATATGCGCGAGTACTAAAGCTGGAACGATTCGATTACCAAGTCGATTATAACCGATTCCTTGTGTATGGTAAATTACTCAGACCCCTTTAAAAATGACAGCCATCCCCACATCTTACTTTGTGTGACGCGGCTGATGTGATCAAGTCCCTCCCATCAGGTGGGACAACCACAGCAAGAAAAAACTGCTGAAGTAGGCGAGAGATCTGCCGTGGCACGAGGTTATATAGGCCTCGGCAGTAGGGGGGAGAGAGAAGGGGGGGGGGAAGGAGGCGGGGCAGAAAGTGGACCCCGCAGCAGCACCCGGGTCACTGGAGTAAAGTGGGCCACCACTCATTGATCCGTACATTTAACTCGATGAGTCGATTCGATTCCGTGCCCCGTTGGATCCTCCCCCCTTTTGTGCATTTGGGTGTGCTGGGTTTCAACATAATTCCCGATCCATTGTGAATCTTCCCTTCCCCCATTTCAGCACTCCGATCTACATCCGACAGGAGATGATAAACCGCAGGGAGGGGGAGTAAAACCTAATCGCCAGGTAATTGGAAAAGTCGCCCATTGTCTCGCGGATGTGCATGATTGTACGATGGATGGGGCAGAGGAACGTGCTACAGGGACACGCCCTGAGGAATGCAGGCATCGGCCTTTGGATGAAAAACAATTTTTCAGTAATTCAGTGGGCAGTGCTCTCACTGGCAGCTCATTCTCAATTAATGTGGGTGATTCACCACGTGTTTGTGCCACATTTTGTATCTGAGTTGAGTCCATTTTTGTTTCCTGTTTCTCTACTCCCTCCTGGTATAGCCGGGTGGGGGTATCGAAGGGGGAATGGGCAGATTGTGTTTAACCTTGAGTTTGTCGTGGCATGGGGTGCTGGTATGATTCCGCTCTTGGCTTCCACACCCTGAAATTCCAATAATTACCTGTCTTTGTGCGCTGTGGTTGCCTTGGATTGGTGTGCCACTCTCTCGCTGGATTGTTACCTTGCCATCTCTGCGTGTAATATGTTGGTAGTTCGTGGGTGCTTGCTCCTCTCTGAAAAAAAAAATTCCGCAGACTACCTACTGGATCTCCTCTCTGTTTCAAAGAACAAATTTGACCTCAGGTCTTCGCTCATTTACCAGCTTCACATTCGCTATTGCCGTACAAAAACTGGAGGAAAGGCCTTTGATATTGATGCCCCCAGGGTCTGGAATGCTATTGCCAATAAACTACAACTTGAATCACTACCTATGAGATCTTCACTCAAAACTGCTCTAGAGGAGTTGTACAACCCTAGCTGCCACTGCTATTCAGTGGCCTAAAATATGGCTCTAGATTTTGGTGTTATAATTTATTTATGTAGTTTATTGTTAAAAATTCGGTCACAGTCCCTATGATCACTGTTACATTGGATTTATGGCTTTTATTTTGGTGATTTCGAAAAGTTTTTTTTGTTTTGGCCATGTTTTTGTTTATTGTAGTACGGAGTTAGACTGATGGCTTTAATCTTAGTTGTCTTGTGGTTGTTGTTGTTGTTTTTTGACTTGCATCCCACTGGGATTTTTGCGCACAGCGTTGGTGTACGGTGCTATTTCAGGAATATTTTGATATTTTTTTCCTGTATTTTCTGTTTGCACAGTCACATAATCACTTTAAGATGTTTTCTTGTTCATGTTTTTTGTTTGTTGCGGTTGCACTCGATTCAAGAGCCGAATGGCTCACAGGGCTATACCAAATAAATGAACTAACTAACTAACTACCTCTGTATTGTGGGGCTTGGTGTGAGGTGCTGTAGCTGCTCACGTGATTTTTACTTCCCTCTAGATGGCGGGGTGCATTATCTCTCTCCCTGTGTTTTGTCCGAATTATGGCTCCTAATTCTATATAGCCATGCCGTGTGAACCCTATTCTGTATGTGGTGTAAGGAGGCCGTCTCTGGGTCCAAAACCATACCCACAATTTCTGTAATCTCTGGACTCAAGGATTAAAAAAACAATGTTGAACATTTTGTCACCTTCGTGGTATTGATCAACATCACCTGCGTAATACACTCCTCGTTTACGCACTGGGTCATAAATTTGGCAGCATTAAACCCCTCAGTGTTGAATATTCTCCAAACTTCGTAATCACTGTTAGGCTGAGTTGTTTGAAATAATTCCTAACCTTGTATGGTAGCGACTTTACCCATGGTATAGAATATTCATGTAACCTTCTTTACAGCACTTGTTTTCTCGTCCAACTTCCTCAGACCTCTGATCATTGCCTCCACTTCGACTGTTGTGATATGAGTGTATGTCTCTGTTCCTATTGTGTGGATCAAAATAGGGGATTCTGACGAGAGCTTTCTCCGTCAATTTAAGAGTCTTACTACTGAATGAGTATTCGGAAAGTTGGTCGTTGTGAGAGGAGTCAGTGTCAGATGAGCTATCACTCAAACTTTGCCGCTGCTTAACATAACTTCTGTAATGTATTTTGCGCCTGTGTTGTGGGTATGAACGTAGAGCGAGACTTCTCTTGGAGGCAATGCGTTTATTACAATAAACGATAACAACACCAATAGCCGTAACACGACTGGTGTCTGTTAAAAACACTGCTGCAGTCAATCACAGTTGGTTTTGAGTGATTACATTGGGGTGGGGAGGGAGGGATGGCAAGTGATGGGTGATGGGAGGGGACAAGGGACGCAACGTGACCGTCCATGTACGAGGATAAGAGTTGCCATCTGTGACGTACACAACCTGGGGACACATCATGGGAAGAAGGATCTCTCAAAACCCGAAGAGGGGAGAACTACATGGAAACGCATTGTCTTGAGCAATGAATTAGCACAAGGGGACGAACAGGGGTTGGAGTCATGTTCTTCGAATGGTCGACGTTTATGTAGAGCAACAACTATATTGTATTGAGGTGGTTGAGCCAGATCATTGTGTAAGAAGTAGAGTTGGTGCATCGCTGTGATGATGCCTCCGAATTTGTGAATTGGACATTGAGTTTTCATATATTCCATAGTCTATTCAGGCTTGGAGTTAGGGATAGGGCTACAGATTTGCTGCAGAAATATTTTTCAGAGCGTCAGTGTTTGGCACTACATGTAGGGCAGTTCCACATATTAGGCAAACATCACAATTTCAGCATCATCTTAATTTTATATATTTTTACGGGATATATTATAGAAGGTAATTATTGCTTTAGAAATGACATTATTCACACAGATGATTTCTATCTGAATCTCTTGGTTGAAATACTTTGCCCAAGGTAAGATAACTGTGCGATTATGGTAATGAGTATCCACGTCCGTCTGAGACCGTGGAACTGCCCTCCAGCACTGCCGCTCACATCAGGGGACGTAGGAACGACTATGGTTGCTGGCTTCACCGTGGCCAACTAGTTTATTGATGGGCATCTCCTCCTTGCCATCCTAAATTTCCACCACCATCACCACCTCCACAACCTTGTGCTTGTCGCCCCCAACTCAAGCTCAGTGCAAACCCCTTGGAGGGCTGGCATTACCCAAGGGACACAGAACTCTGCCTCACATTTGGTTTCTAGAAGCTCCGCAACAGCCACACTGTGGATGTAGACAGCCCTTAGCGTTATAAATGTGAGCCACTCGCGTGTCCCAAACACTCAAAAGAATTGAGACGAGGCGATAGTATTAGATACAAATATTTATTATTAAAACGCGACGCCTTGTAAGGAAGGGGGGGTGCTGGTGGGGTTGGGTGGTGCTGGAAGTGTGGGGGGCTGTGAGATGCTCAGAGGGTGTTCGAGGCCTGGGGGGGCAGGTCTTGGGAGGCTTCTTGAATGCCGGGCTCCAGTGAGCAGCCAGAGATGTCCTCTTCCTCCTCAACCGTGACAAGCTGTGGACATACTGACCCATTAGACACTACACACAACTCAGTACTTCTACCAGCTCAACTGGGATTACACACAACAATCAGCACCCCCTACTGGCAGACAAATGCCAATTGCACACCAGGTGCTGAGTCACCTTGTGCCCACAGGGACATCTGTCATTGGGGGTGCCCTTTCACACGTGTTGAGATGAGATGTGATGTAAAGCGCTCTGAGATGCCCCGGTGTACAGAAAGGTGCTAAATCATTCTCATCGTTATCACTGTGTCCAGTAATAATGAAATTGTCTATAGATATATAATCTGTATTTGTAAACGGGGACCATGACGGCTTAACGTGATGGTTAGACCAGCTCATCATTATCATAATACACTGAATCGTGTGTGCATGAATCTATTATTTACGTTAAACGCAAATTATATACGTGTGTGTGTGTGTGTGCGATGCGCGAGTGCTCTGCACTCACCTCCACCTCGCTCTGCAGACGCTGCTGCTCCGAGTGTTCACTCTGCTCGTTGTCGCGGTAGGGCGCCAGCTCAGCGTGCAGCTCCGCCACTACACGTTGATACCACTGAATCTCTGCCTGCAGAGACTCCAGTTGCCAATTCCTGTCAATGAGCTGCGTGGGCCACGGGCAAATGGCGGCAGAGGGACACAGGAAAGCATTTTAACGACTGCGTGAGGTTATTGCAGAACATACAGGTATAATAACACACACAACCAGGATTTTCATTTATAATTGAGTAATGTAATGACCTACGAAGCTCTTTTGCACAGATGTCCATACACCACCTTTGACCAAATAAACCGAAATGCATCCAATCATCTCAGATCTTGGAAGAAAAGCATGGTTGAACTTCAAGTGCTTGGATGGGCAACCACCATCAATACAAACCAAGATAACACCTATAAAAGCATGATGAAGACCGCTTGTGTTGCAATCGAAACGTCGTGGGTTTTTTATATTAAAAAAAAAAGTTACGTGACTTTACCGAAAGAATCAAGAATATGAATTCCTGCAGTCACGAAAGTTTTATGTTAAACAATTTTTAGGAATTAATTAACTCAAAATCTGGATTAAAATAATAGATTAAGATCGCTTCCCAACCAAAAAGAGGGAGGGGATGGAGATGCATGTAGCAGAGGGGAGCAGATGGTCTAGTAGTCGTAGGTACTTCTACTAGAGGTGGGATGGTGGATCGTAACGTGGTACAGTCCTTAAACAGAGAATGCTCAGTAACCTAGTGCGCATCCATTCTGTACAACCATCAGTGTGAAAAATAAGTGTATACATACAGTCCTCGACTTAGGAACACCATACTTACGGAGACCCGACTTACGGATACCCGACTTCCGAATCTGTTTCTATGAAATGTATTCATTTATGGTTACCATTGACTTTAAAACGCGAACTTGCACTTCCAAACTGAACCACAGAACTATTTTGTTCAGTGCTGCGATCCTCCACGAGATGTCATGAGTCAGCCTCGTGCACGCACACATGTGCGCATATGTGAAAGTGATTGTGTGGGGAGCGGTAGTGTTGCAGTTCACGCGCTGCGCTACAAACCCACCGACCCAAGTTCAATTCCAACTCACGGCCAACACCAGTGACGATTATCTGAACCATTCCTGGGCCTCCCGTAGGTCAACTCGGCCTCAAATGAGCACCTAGCGCGCTGTATAAACATCACCACTCGGGACACAAATGCAGCTGGGTGTGGTGCTGGCACACAACCCCTCGCATGCCGTGCTGGCTTTCATAGGCTATCGCTAACAGCACGTGCCCCAACAGCCTATTAAAGCTACACGGTGGATCTTTGTGCGGATCGGAAGAGTAGCGGTGAGCACGCTTGTGATTTGAAAGCGGTGAGTGAAAATAAAAAATATTTTTACTACATTTTATGTATTACTTACGATACACGATAATTTTAGTGTTAATGCAAATGTACATGATTTCTTATTTACGAGTTTAACAATGCTTGACTCTTTTGTTGAACCTTAACACATTTTATAACACTGACAATATGGGAATTTAAATATCGCACATTATTGTATTCCGACTTACGAACCGTTCCGACTTATGAATGGGCCTCAGGAACTAAATGCGTTCGTAAGTCGAGGACTGCCATATTATTGATATATTTGTCTATTATACTATGTGTATTATTAGTTGTTTATCATGTAAAATTAGTTTACACTTGAAAAATATTCACCATAAATCCGGTATGTGGGGAAAAAATATTGATAGAGTATGTGTAGTGGCATAGCGCTGGCTGCTGGTAAAAAAGGGTAACTGCGGTGTATGGTAGTACCCACGTCAGCAGGCCACGATAGACACGAGAGGGGGACATCTAGGGGTAAGGTCACAGAGGGGGGGCCATCGGGAACCCGCTAGTAGGTTCCAGAGAGGGGGCGTGGCCGTGGCGGAGCGAGGCCACGCTGAGAGTATAAGAAGGGCCCCTGTGAGGGACCTTGTGGCTGTTGCTGGAAGTGGGATCCTCCTCGTGCTGTTCGTATATATAAGATAGTCGTCGTCACCATCTCGTCATCGTCGTAAACTATTTGGGTCTTTATAGTAAAGTTCGTAAATCTCAAGTACGCTATGGCAAGGTACCACAGTACATAACATGTGATTGGCTATCAATGACTTGAGTACGTTAATAGTGAAAGTACGTACAACGGGAGGGCGTAAATAATGGTATTACTGTATATATGTGCGTTTGTGCCATGCCGGACTTCATAGGTGCTCGCTAACAGCACTTGCTCACCTTCGCCTCACTCTGCTGGTGCAGCACTTGCAGATCCTGGAGCTGACAGTGAATGCTCTGCAGGTTTTCTTGGTATGGCGCCAGCTCAGCGTGCAGCTCTGCCACCACACGCTGGTAACCCAAAATCCCCACCTGCAGGGATCCCAGATGCTCATTCTTTTCGATGAGCTGCATGGGCCACGGACAAACGGCAGCAGAAGGACATGGCTAAGCATTTTAACGACTGCGTGCAGTTGTTAAAGAACATACAAATCCAACAAACACATACAGTACCAGTATCTTTATTTTAAATGAAGGAATCTGATAAGCTATGAAACTCTTTTTCACAGATGTCCATACACCACACCACCTATGACCAAATGACCCGGAATGCACCCAATATTATAAGATCTTGGAAGAAAAGCAGGGTTGAACTTTGATGGTACTTGGATGGGTGACCACCATCCATACAACCCAAGATAACACCTATAAAAGCCCAGATATATGGATTAATTAACCCAAAAGCTACTTTAAAATGTCCGATTATAATTGCTTCCCAACCAAAAATAGGGAGGGGATGGAGATGCACGTAGCAGAGGGGAGCAGATGTTCTAGTAGTAGTAGGTACTTTTACTAGAGGTGGGATGGTGGATTGTAATGTGGTACAGTCCCTAAACAGAGGATGCTCAGTAACCCAGTGCGCATATACACATCTGTGTGAAAAATAAGTGTATATATAGGCAGTCCTCAACTTACAAACACCTGCACTTACGAACCTGCTTCCATCAAATATATATTTTATAACATTGACTTTAAACGCGAACTCGCACTTGAAAATTGAACCGCGTCACTATTTTGTTCAGTGGAGCAATCCTCCGCGACATGTAATAATTCAGGATGGCGCTGTCCTACCAGACAGTCTCGCTCCCTTCACCTGATGAAGGCCGCTTGTGTTGTGGCCGAAACGTCGTGAGAATATTATTGTGTTATTTTATTTTATCAATTTATTATTTTATTCTCATTCTACGTGACTTTACCGAAAGAACCAAAGAAGATAAATAATTACCACTTAAGTCATTTAAACTCTGTGGTGTGCATATAGCTGTGTGTCTGCAAGCCTATATTGTTTCTCTAACAAATGCAAGCCAATCACATTTTAGAAAAAGTCCTGTAAACTGCAGCTGACTTTATAATTAAATTGTATTTATTCTAACTGAAAGTATTAAAATGTGAGAAAATACATTCGCAACTCTGAATCATGACAAATTATGAGAGGGAGTGAATTAGTTAAAGGGCTAGTCAGGGATTGCCTTGTCTAGTGTAATTACCTCATCCAACATTCACCTATCTGCAGACAAAATTAAGAGCCATGAGGGGAGGACCGATCCTGTGGTCACAATTATACCTTTTGCCATATAGAAATGCATTATCATACTACATTCGAAAAAAAAACATTCTGGCTGTCTGCCTTCCTGGCTGCATCCATATTACTTATATAACCACTTCAGGTTTCAGCCACCTGTGATTAAGCCAGGTTCACATGTGCAGTGAGTTAATGATCTCAGCCTGATCATCAATGACTTCACAGAAAAGCCCATGAAAACAATGTCGGCTTTACACTAAATCGAGCTAAGTTCCAGCTCTGAAAACCAAAGATCAGACTGTTTTGTGATGAACATTACTCATTGCTCTCCATAGCAGGGCAGATATCAAAGTATTTCCTCCTATTGTGTGGGTACCAGAGGGCACTTAAATATTTCTCAGAAGTAGTTATGTGATTTATGCTTCTGCAAACCATTCTCTAACATGAAACTTGAATTTGGAGCTTTCGTGACTGCAGGAATTACTACGTGACTTTACCAAAAAAAACAAAGAATAATTCCTGCAGTCACGAAAGCTCCAAATTCAAGTTTCAACCACCTCTTCGGGGAGGTATGAAGTCTGTGTCTTTGTGTTCTCTGCTGGTGTGTCTACCTTTGTGTCTTGACTTAAGTTTGTGTCTCTGTGGTGTCTCTGCCTGTGTTTGTGCCTTGGTGTTACAGTCTCTGCCTGTGTTTGTGCCTTGGTGTTACAGTCTCTGCCTGTGTTTGTGCCTTGGTGTTACAGTCTCTGCCTGTGTTTGTGCCTTGGTGTTACAGTCTCCGCGCCGCACCTTGCTGCATGCTCCATGCTAATTTGTGTCCCATTGCATCTCAGCCCCACCTCTGTCTATTTAAAACCTTGACACAGATTACTGTGTGCTTGCCTCTCTCCATGTGTCTCTGTGCTAACTCTTTCTGCTTGGATGTCTATATATGTGTATGCGGTCTGTATATATAAATTTCACACTTAACTTGCAATTTAGCAATCTTTGAAATAGCGTAATCAACCAGACCATGCGTTAATTGTGTTTTGACCGACTGTCTGTGTTGCGTTATATGCTTTCCAAATTTTGCTAAACCTTGTTTGATTTAGTGTGCTCCCCCCGTCTATCTCTCTCTGTATCCCCTGTTGTATGTGTCTGTATATATATCTGCGGTTATGTGTCTCCTCTCTCTCGTAAATTTAGCTCTTCTGTACCTGATGATGATTGCTTGTGTTGCAATCGAAACGTCGTACGCTATTATGTAATTTTATTATTTCTTATTTCTACGTGACTTTACCTAAAAAAACATTCTCTAACATGCGATGGTGCACTGCTCAGGCGATGAGGACAGGCCTCATGCACACACATGGAGGTGGGGGGGCTGCCGCATAAGGCTCTGGTTACCTGGTGCTGCAGCCCGGAGATCTGGCCGTGCATGCACTCCATCTGGTGAGTGACTATGAGTGACTAATTGACTGTGAGAATGACTGAGTGACTATGAGTGACTGTGTGAGTGACTATGAGTGACTATGAGTGACTGTGTGAGTGACTGTGAGTGACTGTATGTGTGACTGTAATTGACTGTGAGTGACTATGAGTGACTGTGTGAGTGACTGTGTGAGTGAATGAGTGACTGTGTGAGTGACTGAGTGACTAATTGACTGTGAATGACTGTGAATGACTATGAGTGACTGTGTGAGTGACTATGAGTGACTTGTGTGAGCGACCCACCCACTCAATCACCCACTCAATCACCCACTTACCCACTCACTCACTCACCCACTCACTCACCCACTCACCCACTCACTCACACACTCACCCACTCACCCACTCACACACTCACCCACTCACTCACCCACTCACCCACTCACTCACTCACCCACTCCCTCACCCACTTTACTCACCCACCCACTCACCCACTCACACACTCACTCACCAACTCACTTACGCACTCACTTACCCACTCACCCACTCACTCACCCACTCACCCATTCACTCACTCACCCACTCACCCACTCACTCACCCACTCACTCACCAATTCACCCACCCACTCACTCACCCACTCACCACTCACTCACCCACTCACTCACCCATTCACTCACCAACTCACTCACCCACTCACCAACCCACCCACTCACTCACCCTATCACTCACTCACCCACTCACTCACTCACCATCTCACCCACCCACTGTAGCCTTAACAAACTGTTGTGGCAAGTGGTGTTAGACAGTAACTATGAAGGCCGGCACGGCACTCGTGTGGGTGGGTGGTCAGCACCACGCGTGGACACCTTCCTCACCCCTGTGAGTGACTGTGAGTGACTGTGTGAGTGACTGTGAGTGACTGTGAGTGACTGTGTGAGTGACTGTGTGTGTGACTGTGTGTGTGACTGTGTGAGTGACTGTGTGAGCGACTGTGAGTGACTGTGTAAGTGACTGTGTGAGTGACTGTGTGAGTGACTGTGTGAGCGACTGTGAGTGACTGTGTGAGTGACTGTGTGAGTGACTGTGTGAGTGACTGTGTGAGTGACTGTGTAAGTGACTGTGTGAGTGACTGTGTGAGTGACTATGAGTGACTGTGTGAGTGACTGTCTGAGTGACTATGAGTGACTGTGTGAGTGACTGTCTGAGTGACTGTGTAAGTGACTGTGTGAGTGACTGTGTGAGTGACTGTGAGTGACTGTGTGAGTGACTGTGTGAGTGACTATGTGAGTGACTGTGAGTGACTGTGTGAGTGACTGTGAGTGACTGTGTGAGTGACTGTGTGAGTGACTATGAGTGACTGTGTGAGTGACTGTGAGTGACTGTGTAAGTGACTGTGTGAGTGACTGTGAGTGACTGTGTGAGTGACTGTAAGTGACTGTGTGAGTGACTGTGTGAGTGACTGTGAATGACTCTGAGTGACTGTGAGTGACTCTGAGTGACTATGAGTGACTGTGTGAGTGACTTTGAGTGACTGTGTGAGTGACTGTGCGAGTGACTGTGAGTTACTGTGTGAGTGACTATGTGAGTGACTGTGAGTGACTGTGTGAGTGACTGTGAGTGACTGTGTGAGTGACTGTGTGAGTGACTATGAGTGACTGTGTGAGTGACTGTGAGTGACTGTGTAAGTGACTGTGTGAGTGACTGTGAGTGACTGTGTGAGTGACTGTAAGTGACTGTGTGAGTGACTGTGTGAGTGACTGTGAATGACTCTGAGTGACTGTGAGTGACTCTGAGTGACTATGAGTGACTGTGTGAGTGACTTTGAGTGACTGTGTGAGTGACTGAGTGACTCTGAGTGACTGTGTGAGTGGCTGTAATTGACTGGTGAGTGCCTATGAGTGACTAATTGACTGTGAGAATGACTGAGTGACTATGAGTGACTGTGTGAGTGACTATGAGTGACTATGAGTGACTGAGTGACTGTGTGAGTGACTGTGAGTGACTATGAGTGACTGTATGAGTGACTGTAATTGACTGTGTGAGTGACTATGACTGACTATGAGTGACTGTGTGAATGACTGTGTGAGTGAATGAGTGACTGTGTGAGTGACTGTGTGAGTGACTCTGAGTGACTCATGGTGATTGTGTGAGTGACTGTGAGTGAATGTGAGTGACTATGAGTGACTGTGTGAGTGGCTGTGTGAGTGACTGTGAGTGACTACGAGTGACTGTGTGAGTGACTGTGAGTGACTATGAGTGACTGAGTGACTCTGTGAGTGACTGTGTGAGTGACTGTGAGTGACTATGAGTGACTGTGTGAGTGACTGTGTGAGTGACTATGAGTGACTTGTGTGAGTGACTGTGTGAGTGACTGTGAGTGAGTCTGAGTGAGTGACTCTGAGTGACTGTGTGAGTGATTATGAGTGACTGTGAGTGACTGTGTGAGTGACTATGAGTGACTGTGAGTGACTATGAGTGACTGTGTGAGTGACTGAGTGACTGTGTGAGTGACTGAGTGACTATGAGTGACTATTTGACTGTGTGAATGACTGTGAATGACTATGAGTGACTGTGTGAGTGACTCTGAGTGACTCTGAGTGATTGTGTGAGTGACTGTGAGTAACTGTGATTGACTATGAGTGACTGTGTGAGTGACTGTGTGAGTGACTGTGAGTGACCATGAGTGACTGAGTGACTGTGTGAGTGACTGTGAGTAACTGTGATTGACTATGAGTGACTGTGTGAGTGACTGTGTGAGTGACTGTGAGTGACCATGAGTGACTGAGTGACTGTGTGAGTGACTGTGAGTGACTGTGAGTGACTGTGTGTGTGACTGTGTGAGTGACTGTGAATGACTCTGAGTGACTGTGAGTGACTGTGTGTGACTGTGTGAGTGACTGTGAATGACTCTGAGTGACTCTGAGTGACTGTGAGTGACTCTGAGTGACTATGAGTGACTGTGTGAGTGACTTTGAGTGACTGTGTGAGTGACTGTGCGAGTGACTGTGAGTTACTGTGTGAGTGACTATGTGAGTGACTGTGAGTGACTGTGTGAGTGACTGTGAGTGACTGTGTGAGTGACTGTGTGAGTGACTATGAGTGACTGTGTGAGTGACTGTGAGTGACTGTGTAAGTGACTGTGTGAGTGACTGTGAGTGACTGTGTGAGTGACTGTAAGTGACTGTGTGAGTGACTGTGTGAGTGACTGTGAATGACTCTGAGTGACTGTGAGTGACTCTGAGTGACTATGAGTGACTGTGTGAGTGACTTTGAGTGACTGTGTGAGTGACTGAGTGACTCTGAGTGACTGTGTGAGTGGCTGTAATTGACTGGTGAGTGCCTATGAGTGACTAATTGACTGTGAGAATGACTGAGTGACTATGACTGACTGTGTGAGTGACTATGAGTGACTATGAGTGACTGAGTGACTGTGTGAGTGACTGTGAGTGACTATGAGTGACTGTATGAGTGACTGTAATTGACTGTGTGAGTGACTATGACTGACTATGAGTGACTGTGTGAATGACTGTGTGAGTGAATGAGTGACTGTGTGAGTGACTGTGTGAGTGACTCTGAGTGACTCATGGTGATTGTGTGAGTGACTGTGAGTGAATGTGAGTGACTATGAGTGACTGTGTGAGTGGCTGTGTGAGTGACTGTGAGTGACTACGAGTGACTGTGTGAGTGACTGTGAGTGACTATGAGTGACTGAGTGACTCTGTGAGTGACTGTGTGAGTGACTGTGAGTGACTATGAGTGACTGTGTGAGTGACTGTGTGAGTGACTATGAGTGACTTGTGTGAGTGACTGTGTGAGTGACTGTGAGTGAGTCTGAGTGAGTGACTCTGAGTGACTGTGTGAGTGATTATGAGTGACTGTGAGTGACTGTGTGAGTGACTATGAGTGACTGTGAGTGACTATGAGTGACTGTGTGAGTGACTGAGTGACTGTGTGAGTGACTGAGTGACTATGAGTGACTATTTGACTGTGTGAATGACTGTGAATGACTATGAGTGACTGTGTGAGTGACTCTGAGTGACTCTGAGTGATTGTGTGAGTGACTGTGAGTAACTGTGATTGACTATGAGTGACTGTGTGAGTGACTGTGTGAGTGACTGTGAGTGACCATGAGTGACTGAGTGACTGTGTGAGTGACTGTGAGTAACTGTGATTGACTATGAGTGACTGTGTGAGTGACTGTGTGAGTGACTGTGAGTGACCATGAGTGACTGAGTGACTGTGTGAGTGACTGTGAGTGACTGTGAGTGACTGTGTGTGTGACTGTGTGAGTGACTGTGAATGACTCTGAGTGACTGTGAGTGACTGTGTGTGACTGTGTGAGTGACTGTGAATGACTCTGAGTGACTGTGAGTGACTGTGAGTGACTATGAGTGTCTGTGTGAGTGACTTTGAGTGACTGTGAGTGACTCTGAGTGACTGTGTGAGTGACTGAGTCACTGTGTGAGTGACTGTGAGTGACTATGAGTGACTGTGAGTGACTGTGTGAGTGACTGTGAGTGACTCTGAGTGACTTTGTGAGTGACTGTGAGTGACTGTGAGTGACTATGAGTGACTGTGTGAGTGACTATGAGTGACTGTGTGAGTGACTGTGAGTGAATGTGAGTGACTGAGTGACTGTGTGAGTGACTATGAGTGACTGTATGTGTGACTGTAATTGACTGGGAGTGACTATGAGTGACTATGAGTGACTGTGTGAGTGACTATGAGTGACTTGTGTGAGCGACCCACCCACTCAATCACCCACTCACACACTCACCCACTCACACACTCACCCACTCACTCACCCACTCACCCATTCACTCACTCACCCACTCACTCACCCACTCACTCACCCACTCACTCACCAATTCACCCACCCACTCACCCACTCACTCACCCACTCACCACTCACTCACCTACTCACCCACTCACTCACCCATTCACTCACCCACTCACTCACTCACCCACTCACTCACCCACTCACTCACTCACTCAACCACTCACTCACTCACCCACTCACTCACCCACTCACTCACCCTCACACTCACCCAATCACTCACCCACTCACTCACCCACTTACTCACCCACTCACTCACTCACTCACCCACTCATTCACCCACTCACACACTCACTCACCCACTTACTCACCCATCCACTCACTCACCCACTCACACACTCACTCACTCACCCACTCACTTACGCACTCACTTACCCACACCCACTCACTCACTCACCCATTCACTCACTCACCCACTCACCCACTCACTCACCCACTCACTCACCAATTCACCCACCCACTCACCCACTCACTCACCCACTCACCACTCACTCACCCACTCACTCACCCATTCACTCACTCACTCACTCACCCACTCACTCACTCACCCACACACTCACCCACACACTCACCCACTCACTCACCAACTCACTCACTCAGCCACTCACTCACTCACCCACTCACTCACCCACTCACTCACCCTCACACTCACCCACTCACCCACTCACGCACCCACTCACTCACCCTCACACTCACCCACTCACTCACCCACTCACCCACTCACTCACCCACTTACTCACCCACCCACTCACTCACCCACTTACTCACCCACTCACTCACTCACGCACTCACTCACCCACTCACCCACTCACACACTCACTCACTCACCCACTCACTCACCCACTTACTCACCCACCCACTCACTCACCCACTCACTCACCCACTCACTTACGCACTCACTTACCCACTCACCCACTCACTCACTCACCCATTCACTCACTCACCCACTCACCCATTCACTCACCCACTCACTCACCCACTCACTCACCAATTCACCCACCCACTCACCCACTCACTCACCCACTCACCACTCACTCACCTACTCACCCACTCACTCACCCATTCACTCACCCACTCACTCACTCACCCACTCACTCACCCACTCACTCACTCAACCACTCACTCACTCACCCACTCACTCACCCACTCACTCACCCTCACACTCACCCAATCACTCACCCACTCACTCACCCACTTACTCACCCACTCACTCACTCACCCACTCATTCACCCACTCACACACTCACTCACCCACTCACTCACCCACTTACTCACCCACCCACTCACTCACCCACTCACACACTCACTCACTCACCCACTCACTTACGCACTCACTTACCCACACCCACTCACTCACTCACCCATTCACTCACTCACCCACTCACCCACTCACTCACCCACTCACTCACCAATTCACCCACCCACTCACCCACTCACTCACCCACTCACCACTCACTCACCCACTCACTCACCCATTCACTCACCCACTCACTCACCCACTCACTCACTCACCCACACACTCACCCACACACTCACCCACTCACTCACCAA